>NC_142204.1:68964893-69264893 GCF_049639895.1 Pseudopodoces humilis | reverse complement strand
GCTCTGTGCTCACTTTCCCCCATGCACACATCAATGGATGCTCTCGGGGTGTGCACCATCCTGCTTTCACTGTGGCAGAGGGGATGGGTGAGGAGACCAGTGGCAAATGCTTGGTAGCCAAGCCAGCCCAACAGACAGAGACCTTTAAAGCAGGACCTGGGAAGCCATCGAGAGGTCTGAAAGGTGACAGGACTTGCAAAGCTGGAATTTAATCTCAGCACAGACTGTAAGTGCACGGAAAACGTCACACAAGACAAGGAACACACAAGGTTTTGTCTGGCAAAGCAGGCATGTCTGAAGCACACCCTTTGGAATTCACAGCTATTTTTCCCCACTGCAGAATGGCTTCTCTCCTCTTCAATGGCTGCTGTGCACCTGGGGAAGTTTTATTTTCTGTCTCCCTACTCCATGTGCTGCAGCCCTGCTGTAACTCTCGTCCTGCTGCCACCAGCTCCTCTCTCACTACACCCTCATTTGCCTGTTGCTCACTGAATTATTTTCATTCCTGTCTTTCACCCTGCTCCCATCACTTTCTTAAAACAACCTTGGATGCTGTTGTGTCTCCTCACCACCCACCACCTTTCTTGCTCCATGTCCTGCATCTGGGAAGAATTTCAAGATGCATAAACTCAAACTATTCAGCTTGGCATCAGTGGACGGCTGAGCCAGGGAGGCCGTGTTGTACTCTGGAAGTTGGGGGCTCAGTGAAGGCAAAACTGATCCAGGCAGCATGGACACACAGATACATCAAAACACAGCCCTGTCAAACCAAAAAGAACTCCCCTGGAGAGATATATGACTTATTGTAACTTTATTAACAACGTGGCTTACAACTGTTTCAAGTAAAAAGGGATTTCGTTCTGAATAAAAATTAAAATATAACTCTGAATATAGATTTTCACTTATTTACATGGAAACATATATACAGAATAGAATCTTACAGCAAACTGACAACATGCCCTTCGCCCTGGGAACTTTAAAAAGTAAAAACACCAGCATTGATTGATTTATATGTATATATATACACATACATATACACGCACATATATATACATATATATACACACATATGTATCAACACACCAAAGGGATTATATACACAAACTTGGAGTCAAAACCTTCAGTACAAACTGGAATGCAAAACAATTCAAAGTTTTCCAACATGCACCACCACACATGGAGCGTAACTGCTGGTTGTGGAGCCAATTCCCGCTGTTCCATGAGAGACAGGAGGGTTTAAGTGCTTGTCCTGCACAAGGCACATGAAAAGACTCAACTCCCCTCCGAGGCTGCATTTGAGACTTTCACCTCCCTTAGAACACAGAGGACACCCCTGCCTGTGCATGCAAAGTGTCACGGTACCATTCCCCAAGTGAGTGTTTTCCAGAAAGAAGATCCCTGGGTGATCTCCACCCTGAAGGTGAAGGCTGCTGGAACAACTTGGCACATCCTGACCAGGTTTGGCAGAACAGGGATTGGGAAATGGAATGCACATGTTTATAATGTATAAATTACAGACATTTATAAATATGTATGTCCATAATCTCCAGTGAGGCTGGAGCAACAAGCAGCAGGTGGGGTGCCCTGGGAATGAGAATTTTCATCCTGTCATATCACAACACTGAGCAGTGCTTTATATATCCACAACATGAACTCTGGGCAATTTCACCTTTTCCTGTGGGAGAGAGCTCAAGTTTTAGCCTGTATTTCCTATGCAGGTCTAGAAGATTCAAGAGGAGAGTCTTCAGCCCACAAACCCCAGAAGACACACAGGAGCTGGGTACAATGAAGAAAGACTTATTTTCCCTCCTATCCAGACAAGGAGCCTAGAGATATCTGAGCCAGATTTCTCCATTTCCACTGGGAACCAAAATTAGAACCTTTCAGCATTGTAGCTCTGAGTCTACTGCCAGCTTCTTTCCCTCCTCTCAGCTGGCCCCTGCTGGGACTCAAAAACCATCTCTGCTGTGAAAAAGAGAAGCTTTAAGGGACGATGCTCACAGACCCCAGCTGTGCTTCTGTTCCGAGAGGTCCCTCTCCACAAAGAAAACTCAAGCCCAGAACTCCAGGCTCTCTCTTGGAGCCCTCTCTCCCCTCTCCCACACCCTTGGCAGTGATCAAGACTTAACTTTTTCATTGCAAAAATTAACACAGTAGACTGAAAAAAAAGAAAGGCCACAAGTATTTGCACCTATGACCCAGGTTTGTGCAGTTCATGTGTCCTCTGCAAAAGAATTCCTGTGGCAGCTAATTCCTTGTGGAGGCATGACTGGGGAGCAGACACACACAGAATCTGAGAGCAACCAGCTCTAGTGCTGGCCAGTCAGAGAATGGGTGAAGCATTGAGCCTAGAACATGGGAATCCTTACTGGTTGTTTAGGGAAGTTAAACCATATTCAAAACTCAAACTATTAAATAACAAAAAAAAAAAGTTCTAATTTCATCTTGCACCAGTTCTTTTTATTTCCACAGGTTCCTCTCTCCTTGCTATTTGTCTTTCACTTTATTGTTCTTCAGTGTTGCCTCGCTTATCACTTTCTGTCCTCTCAGAGAAGTTGATAACCTGAATCCTTATGCTAAAATTATCTTGAGTGGTAAATGCTTTACTAATCCTTTTTAGGCTGCAGGTTGAGAAGAGATACAGGATTGGGGTACTGTTGTCTGTTGCATGGATTGCTTTCCAGAAAAGCTGGAGCTGAACTTCTTGGGCCATTTCTTACACAAGTGGAGAATGGTTGATGTGGAGTTTAACTATACAATATGCTCAGATTGGGCACAGATCAGAAGGAACTAAATACTCTTGCCTGGACTTCGTTTCAATTCTGGAACATCAGTAAAGCTTTGGAGTACTTCAAAGGAGATGATGAAAACCCAATCTTGGTAGAGTAAAATACCACTTTTGCAATGTGGAAGTGTAAACCACTGTAAATTTGTGGGGTTTTTTGTTCCAGACCTTATTGATTTGAAGTTCAGTTCAGCTCTGCTGCAGTTTCACTGATACACTAATGACAGGTGAAGTCACATCTTCTCCCCTCCCTGTTCTGAATTTGGCATCCAGGCCTGAAGTTCGTTGTGTTATCAGTTTCAGAGGGCCACTGCTGTGAAGTTCTGAGCTCAGGACTGTCTAAGGCCATTGCCAGGGGCTGGGGAGAAGCCCTGCTGTTATTTCTGGGCTGTTGGATGCTGACCTTCAGCACCACCCTGACACAGACCACTTTGCTCACACAGGAAGGCTGTGCAGGTGTTACTGAAGAATGCATGGTGCCTGCTCATCTTTATCTGTACTGGCTTCTTTGGAGCTTGCACTCAGGCTGAACAGATCCATGGGCAGGTCCCTGCTCCCTTCACAACCCTTACCTTGACAGAATCAGCCAATTCCCACTTTGCAGGCCCAAAGCATCCAGCTCTGAAATTGGATTAAAGCATTAACTTAAGGAATGTCCATGATTCTCTTGTTGGTCATCCTGTCTTCCTCCTGCTGTCATGGATACTCTTCAAGAAAAATGATCTTTGATTTCAGGGCTTTTCTTCCTTTTTCAGCTCACAAACACAGCTGCCAGGGTGACCAAACCCTGGCTTTTCCTACGTCTCAGAGGCATGAATGCTTCTCAGCTCTGAGGAGGATTTCAGGATTTCTAGCTCCTTCATGTTATCATATTCCATAACCCTTGATAGTTTATTCCTGCAGGGTGCAGAAATCTCCTGAAAATGTGGTGTGCCTCAGAAAACACCAAAATCCAGGGCACACCCTGTCCTTAATGAAGTATCCAGTAGATGCATGTCCTAGTTGAGATGGTCTGACCCACCCTGACAGAGGTATTCGGATGCTTGCTGGGATTAAAAAAGTTTCTCAGTGGGACACCTAAACTCCTTTATTTTACTCTGGGCAAACAGCTCATTTGCCTTAAACTGGAAAATCGCCATTCCTTGGCTTTAACTTTCAGTCTTTTGCAGTCCTGGTTGAGTGGTGTCCCCATCTCAGCCTTCTGAAGGCAAAGCAGGCAATGTTGGGCTGCCATAATCAACATTTAGTCACCTTAAAGCCTGCCTTGGTCTTTTCAGGGCACAGAATCGAATTTGGCAGAGCTGCTGTGCCATCTCAGTTTCAGAAGCTCCGTACAATCAGAGCACTTCAGATTCTTTGTGCTTTTCTGGTGCAGTGTGTCTGGAAAATGATGAACTCTAGAGTGTTCCTCTTGTTTCCAAATTCAAGTGCCAAAAGAGAACAACATGCTGCAACTGAACACCATTAAAACCAGCTTTATTACACGTGGATAAATACAGTCCCAAGGGCTCCCTTTTGGCGCTACGATATGTCACGCTGTATTTTCCAGTACTTGGGATTGCAAAGCTGATTCCTTACTCCAGGAAATATTTTCTGTAATCTGCAATGTCTTGAACATTAGGATTTTTTTTTTTTTAAAAAAAAAAGTGAGTGTACACTTTTTAACTTGGATACACTCAACAAATGTTCCTTCACCCACAATCCTGGGTGTTTTGGAGATGTTTTATATAGTATATTTATGTAAAACCTCTTTCAAAATGTGGATGCATGTATATTTTCCACTCAGTAATAGTATCACATCAGCTGACCCAGAACTAAAGGAATCTGTTACTCAGGATTTGATCCAGAAATAGCTGAGGTTAGTGTTAGGGCCCTCAAAGATGTTGGGGCTGTGGGACCAATTCTTCACCAGTTTCTCTCACATGGAAGCTGAAAAGTCTGCACTTCTTTAACAGAAAATTTAAATGTCTCCTTCTCCTGGCAGGCAGAAATGCAGCTGCAGTCTGCCAGACTTACAAGAGAGTGCTTGTGTCCTTAGGTGCTCATGAACTCCCAATAAAGGAGCAGAAGCCTTTAATGGTCTCATTTATTCTTTGGTACAATACTCCAGCAAGAAGTGTAAATGGTGTTAATGGCTGCACATAGAAAATGAGCCAGTCATCAAAGATGAGAATTTTATAGCCCAACAGTGCTTTAAATGTCAACTCTCCTGCAGAATGAGAGTGGTTTTGCAGTGATTTTTGCAGTTACAAGGTTGATGGAGACAAAAAATTACATTTTTGCAGTGTACCCAGAAGGCATTAAATGTCTCTGACAAATCCCAGATGCCAGAAACTGCAAGAACATCAGAGCAGCAGAAGCAGCTGGATTTGACGAGTAAAGTATCAGTGCTGGGATGCTGTTTAGCAAACAGCCTTTCTGCTTCTCTTCCCTGGAGTAACCTCATGTGCCAGTTCTCCTGACAGAATCCTCCGAGGAGCTGTCTCCTGCTGACAGGTGTAACACCAGGACTGGGCTGAAGTGAGGAGGAGCTGGGAGAAGCAGCCTCCCCGATTTTCTCAGCTGTTCTCTCACTTTGCTGGGCGCAATCCTTCTGTCTTCAGAGGTGAAACACTGAGCAACGCTTTAAGGGGACCCTGAGAGGGATCCAAGTAGTTATCAGTTGCACTGTCACATTTCACTGCTACTGCCAGTAGGAAATCCAGTCTAAACCCCAGTTTTTTAATATCTGCACCACTACAGAACCCTGTTCCTGGATTTCTGAAGAACAAAACTCCACCATTTGATGCAGAGGCAACTAATACTTGAACTGATTAAAACTTGGAAAAAATCTTCAGAACAAAGCAACAGCTGAGAATAGATCCAGTCCTGCTCATCTCCCATGTAAGAACATTTCTGATGAAGTCTCAGCATCAGGTCCAGCCTGCAAGAGTTGCACCCATCCCATTCCTCAGTGACAAATCAGGAAAGACAAGCTAGGAATTCCCAAGTGATTCATGGCAGAGTCAAAGCTTCTTGCCTAAAACACCCTCTGGGCAAGATCTGGATGTATTCCAGATTATTTATATCTGAAGGTCCCCCCTCTTCTCCAAAGAATTTAAGAAAGAAACCAATGAAGGAGAATGCAGCAGCTGGAGCCTGGTGTTGGTCCGTAGGTTCTTCTGGGAACAGGGGTCAGCAGGAGTCCTTGATCCCAGTCTGCTGTCACCATATGGCTCAAAGACATGTCTTTATATTGACTTGAACTGAAGAGTCAGATTTTGACTATGAAAGCCTTCATGTTCCTGTACAAGAACGGAGAATTGTACAGATCCCATCACAGAGATATTCAGCTGATAGTGCAGAGCCAGCGTGGCTCAGGATGTGCTGCTGCCCCACCAGGTCTTGTGTCACCCCTGTCAGTCCACTGCAACTTTGATATCACAGAGACCATGGGTTGAGTCCCCTTTCAAAATTCAGTCAGGAATAACCATTATATGTCTGGTGTAACACTTTTTCCTTTTGTAAAACTGGAGAGGCAGGAGGAAAAAAAATAAAGCACACTGATCACCAAGATCAAACTTGAAGTTAAATCCCAGGTAATACTACAAATGATGTCTTACATTTCAATATGAAAGAGGAGTGTCAGAGATGTCTAAAAGAAATGTTAATGTCCAGAAATTGTCCTAGACAAACTATGACCACCTGGACACGTCTGACCCTTCTCCTTGGGAATGTGTCTGGCACTGATAGGTGTGGTTTGGTGACAAACCACCTGATCCATGCTGGCCTAGCACCACTGGGCAATGGGTTGGAGAGGCTCACGAGGAGAGATGCCAGCAGTCTTTCCATGTGCTTTACAAGTACAGAAAAGTGAGTTCCATTTGTAGCTTGTTCCTTTTTGTGTTTGTTTTCCTTCCCCCTACAGTAACCCAGTGCTTCCAATTCCACTTGTTCTTGGTAAAGAAAAAGGATCTGGGGGCAGAAAACCCCTTGAACAAGCTGAAATGGTAAAAAAGACAGGGAACAAGGAGGGGGACAGGAAGGAATGGAGAAGTGCAGTCAGTTGGCGTATTGTGCATAGAAAGCGACTTTTACTCGCTCAATCTGGTGGCACAGTTTGATGGCTGGACCCAGCTTCAGCTCCATGCACTCCTGCACTGTGGGCAGTGTCAGCAGCAGGAGGGCCTGGCCATCGATGTCCTGGGGAGAGAAACACAGGGAAAATGGTTTTGTTTGTGGAGGGCAGAATGCATAAGCAAGTTTGGAGGGACAAAAAGGGCAGTTTGCCCTAAAAACTAGGTTCTTTTATCATCTGTTTTTTTCCCCCACTTCTACACTGCCTGTCTCATTTCCCTGATATACAACATTTCCAGAAGTTGTCTAGTGTCTCTTCATAGGTTCCCACCTTAACCCCCAGCTTGGGAAAAGCCTCCCAGCTGCTGAAATGAGGGATCACCTAAAGAATCTCTGCAGAGTCCACAGAGATCTGATCAGTCCCATTACATGCCTGAGGAACTGAAACAAGGGGCAAACTGCAGAGACACCAGGAGACACAGGAGGGAGCTGAATGCTGGTCCCACTGCCAAGTGACCTTTTCCCCACCTCCCCTGGCCCATGATTTGTTCATCACAGGTTTATGTCTGCCTTGCTCCATGCCCTGTACCTAGGTCCACCCAGGACCCGCCTTGTTCCACTGCTGAATGACCAAAAGGGGCCTGGACCACCCAAAGTCCTTGCAATCTCTAACATTCCACAATCCCAAAATGGCATAGGCTGGAAAGGACTTCTGCAGGTCATGTCTTTCCCTCAAGCATAACTATGCACCAAATTCCATGAACCAGTACGCCGGATGAGCAATTTTATTGGGAACTTCTGTTGAATTTATGATCCTCTTCTTAACAGAGAGCTCAAGTTCTCTTTGTTCGTTAATGGACTGAGATGATCAGGCCACAAAAGTGCTTTTTAACCTTTACGGAGGATCAGACTCTATGCACAGCAACTCACAGCCAACATAAACTCCTCAGGACAGCCCTGATTAGACAGCATTAAACACAAGGAGGATTTAGACACTTGAAGTGCTGCTTTGATTGGGACTGTCCATGGATCAGGGCCATCCTCCACTGAAGGTTGATGGCACAGACCATTGCACCAGGGCTTCACAAGGAGAAGCTCCAGTCATCTGTGTTTGATTCAAGCCCCTATAAAACTCTCTGGCAAAGAAGAGATAGGGTTGGCTTCCAAGCCCTGGCATTGTTCCAGCCTGGTTAATGAATGGTTGGAGCTTGCTGTGACAGCAACTGCAGCACCCTGCTCCGGAGAGTTTCACTCACTCCACACTCACCCTCCACCTTCTCCCAGCCACAGAAGCTGAAGTCATCCATGGTGAAGAATCAGAGACAGTTCAGTGAGCAGCTGGCAACACCACTGACTAATTAACCACACTTGCTTCCTCCTAACTGCAGCTCGTTAGTGCTGCCCTTTATCCTCAGCAGTGGCTGCTACTCATTAGCCAAGGAATGGCTCTTTCTACGTAAATTTTTCACACTCACACTGGCTTGAGATGAAGAACACTGGCTTCTGCTCCTGCAAACCTATCTGCTTAATGGGGATAAGACTGGCATCTCCTGAATTTAGGTCATTCAAGACCTGTCTAGCACATCTTCAAAGGAACATAGTTAGGTTTTCTACACACTTGGGACACCTAGGTGTTAACAGGAAAATTCAGTCCGCCAGTTTGGGCTTCCAGCAGGAGTTTTCTGCTTCCCAGGCCAGTATTTTAGAACAGGATGGAGCCCATGTGGCCAGGAGAAAGCCTGGTATGTATCAGGTAACCATTCTTTACGCTATTTTTACACTGAGGCTCCTACTTATGGGCCATCAGTATGACACCGTGGACCTTGGCATGAAAGGACTAAAACTCCTGATTTCCACAAGGGTTTTTCACAAGGCTGTTGAGTTTCTGGACTTTCTGAGGACCTGGCAAGGCTCTGACTCAAATTTCTAAGGGTTTTCATGTCTTGCCAGAACTGGTGTTATAACTCGGCCTGAGGGATCTGAAGTCTGGTCATGATCTCTTAACAAATCCCCAGGCCCGGGCAGCAAGAAGAGGCACCACAGACACAAAGGGACACATGATAAAATCACTTCTACCTGCTCCTGAAATATTTTGGCAAGGGGGGCACAGTCGGTGAGTTTAATAAACCTCACAACATCAGTCACAGTCCACTCCAATGGGTTACTGTCCAGGATGAGCTTCTCTTCCTCTTCCTGCTTAATTTCCTGCGAGGAGAAAAACGATGAAGAAAGGCCTTCATAAAGCAAACTACCTCCCGTGGAGAGCCAGGGCAGGGATGCCCTCCTCAGACCAGCAAGGTTTGGCAGTGCAGGTTAATTTAGGAGGAATTCCGTATGAAATGGGACACACTTACTTCCTTGGCTGGTGTGCCCTTCTCTGCCTCGCTGTAGGAGTGGGGCTGGGGTCTGCGGCTCCTCCGGGCTCTCTCCGTGGGAGGAGGCCTGTCCAGCTCGGCGCTGCTCCGCAGGGTGACCGCTCGCCGGGGCCTGGCGGAGGGCACCTCGGCCGAGGACGTGTCCGTCTGGTCATCGCGCAGCTCCGAGCTCGTCTCCTCGCTCCCCGTCTCGTCCTCCATCGCGTCCGGCTCGTCATCCTCGCTCTCCTGCACAGACAAACAGCGTTCCAGGAGATGGATACGGCAGCAAATCCAAAGGCACGGGGTCAAACTGCGTTCCCGTGGCTGTGCTGGTCCGGGGTAACATTTATTTTAACCTAATTACGTTTTCATTACAGTGCTAAGTGAATTAGCCCCGATTTAGGTTTGTTACAAAACGCAGAAGAAAGGAAAAGTATGTGGCAAGAAATTCTTTTTCTCCTCCCAACTAAAGGCCAAGAGCAGTAACTCATCTGGCATGAAATGTTCCTCTCTTGGGCTGGTATCTCTAAACTTGTGGCGCTGCAGATGCGCAGGAGGAGAAATGGAAAATACTAAGAGGATAAAATGAAATTCAGGTTGACTGAGATGAAATAAAATCAGAAACAGGCTTGACTTTAAATTTCACATTGCTTCAAATTGGTCTGGGTGTAATTGATCATGAAAAAAGGGAAATTTTGGTGCCTTTCAAAAATGTCTAGATGTTCAGGATAGCACTCTTTCAGTAACATTTCTGCAAAACTCAGGACAGAGGATTTCACCCAGATTTCCCTGCTTTCAGCCCAACACTGAACTGCTGGAGGTCAAGCCCAAAGTTCCATCTGAAGTATTATACCAGATTCTTGTTATTTCTGTCACACAGGGCTTACAAGCACACACCAACTGATGGAAACTGTGCATTTTGAACTTTATATACATATAACTTGCCCAAATGGCTTTGACAGCTTATCTCTGATCCAAATGTGAGCAGGCACCCAAATCCCATGCTCAGGTCTTGAGTGAAAGAGCAATTTAGACAAAGATAGTTGTACTGGCTGAAAGGTTGAAAAACTTGGCTAATGGTTGATTTAGGCTTAACATAAGTTTAAGTTCCTTTGAAGCAGGTATAATCTGAGGAAATGAAGCAGAACTACACCTAAATGAGGACCAAGCCATGAAGATGCAAGCAATCAACTGAAAGCTGAATAAAATAACCTCCTCTAGCTGAAGTAGGGGGAATTTAAGTAAACCAATTTTATTTCACGTTGCACAAAGCAGCAATCACTGGCACTCAGCTGAGGAAGTGAAACCACACATGAGCTCTGTTACTGCCACCATGGGAAAAGCCCCAGGAAAACAGCCCACACAGAACTAAGTCTATTCCAGGTTTAATCAGGACATGAATCTTTGCTGAGGCTCAGACCCTGCTGTATCACACAGCAGACTGCAAAGACTGAGCCCTCAAATCTCATGTATTTGGGACACAAACCATTTGCTTGTATGCTATGGCTTGATGTTGTGAGCCAAAAATATTAGGAACAGTAAATAAAAAAAATACAATTCCTGGAAACCACAATGGCTATGAGCTATTATTATTTATTACAATACTGGGAGATCTTAGACATGGATCACAGAGCTCCTTCACTCTGCTAAATGCTGTGCAAAGCATTCAACAGGCTCATCTGCCTGCTTTTAAGGAAGGAACTAAAATAAAGATATATTAGACAGCATGTCAGCCAGTGAGCATTGGGAAGGTGGGAGCAAAAAATCTGCTTGCTACCTCTGAAATGAACAAGGTAAAAATCCCCAGAGTGCCCCAATAAAACCAGTCTGACCTTAGAAGAACAGAGCAACAAGGAAGGATCCAAAACAGTAACTGGAAGTGTTCAGGTGTGCTGAGATGCCCCCCAAAAGGAATATGCAGAATGGGGAACAAGAAGGCACCACGGGGTTTTTGCTGATTTATCCCAGTGTGACACAAACCTCTGCAGAGCCTGCAGCATTTGAATCCACAGCTGATGATCTCCTTTTCTTCTGCACAAAGATAGATTTCCGCCTCTTTCTGCGTCTGGCTGGCTTGACATGGCCACTTTTCATGTTGTTATTTTCCCCAATTGGTGGCTTAATGATTTTTTTCCTCTTCCCATAATAATAAGCTGGAGAAATAAAGCACAATGCCCATTAAAAACTTTAACCACCCAAAGAAGGGAACCTTGGCTTGCTCCTTGCTACAGGTTCAGGACTGTACTCTAAGTGCAATTTAAACTTTCAAATACATGGATTTGGAAAAAAATGTACAGCATAAGTAGGTCATGCTGGACTAGCACAAAGTGTTACAGCTCTTATGTACCCAGATTTATTGATGATGAATGAAGACTTCAGAATTTAACAACGTGTTTAGGGAGAGCTGAGCAGTGATTTGGAGGGAAAGAGGCCAACAAGTTCCAGATTTGGTCCAGTGCAGTTCTGTGTGAGGTAACAGTCTGAAAAGTTTTCAGCAGAGAGGGGAGAGGCCCAGCTATCCTCAATCATGTACAAAGGAACAGGCTTTTATTACTTTCAGTTATTTTGTGGACAAGCTTGAAATTAAGCATGTGAGGGTCCTCTGACCTTACATTAAATGTTTGTATTAAATGCCTTTTGACACACTCTGGGGATGAAAGACACTCTTGTCCTTCACCAGCAAGGGTCTCCCAGGATAACTAAAATGGTGCCTGGCACCCATGCCAAAGTTCATAACTGAACCGAGGCCTTTTCAGCAAATCATTGGAGTTTTGAGGAAAAATTCATCCAGACACATAAACCATCAACTTTGAGATGGGACAACCTCAGCTGGAGCTCCCCCAGCTGCCCTCCTCCAGCTCTCCATTTGCTACCTGTGGGAGCCAGGACTCCAGCTCAAGTGTAGAATCCCACAGAAACCCAGTGATCTCAGTATCCCCCTGAGCACCTTTCTCCTTCTACTCCAGCACCAAACTCAAAATAATTGCTTTAAATGAATTGCTTTCTGCAACCTTTGAAGAGGAAGGACAACATTCACTTCCACTTTCCTGACCTGTTTAAGAGCCACTAATACAAGTAATATTGACAACAAAAAGCACTGAACACTTAACAACAGCCTTCCTGAACAGGAAGAGTCATATTTAAATATTAAACACTCTGAGCAGAGAGTCAGTGTTCCCAAATCTTCCAGCACCTCAGCACTGTGGTTCTGGCCTGGGCTGGTGTGCATGCCAGAAACTCTTTACCAAGAGGATTCATCTCGCCTAACAAAGCTGTCTCAGATGCAGCAAGTTAAAATCTCAGCTTCCCACTGCAGGTTCCTTTTATGTGCTCTTTGTGTTAACTTTAGATATGAATTAAAGTCAAGACTTACAAAAAGTGATGACATTCAAACAGATGTATGTATTAGGATGGAGTGAGAGGGACAGTTTTCTGCTACAGGATTCTGAGGGAACCTCAGATGGCCTCAGGACTAAATAACTGCTTTTAGATGAGATGAATCCTCATCAGTATTAACATATCACACAACTCCTGCTCTTCACCACACACCATCTCCCACTTCTCTGGCTCCAGCACCAAGAGGCATTTTTCCAATACTCACTATACTTGGTTTTGGTGTGGATGGAGCAGTTCTCAGGGCAGACTTCAGCCACCAGCACAGGGCTGAAGAGGTTGGGGCAGCACTCGAGCTTGGCACAGACCCTCCTGCAGAAATCCGCCACCTGGTCCGACGTCCGCACGATCTTCACAGTCGCCCTGTACGTCTTCCCTCTGTACCTAGAGAGGAGTACAGGACCCCACATCACCCATCCAGCAAAATCCTGTGGTGCTACAGACCAGACTCTCCTCTGCCACGGAGAGACCCTCCCCAGGGACTTTTGGGAGCGTTTCTCTTGAGAATGCAGGTGGAATAGGTCTGCTTTTTTTAGTGGCTCCATTCCAGATGGACTCAAGGAAGGAAAGTGTGAAACAAATTCAAGGTGTGGGCATGATTTGGGAAGGAATCTATGTTCACATTGGATCTATCTGTAGATGTGGCAAGAGAAGGAAAAAAAATCTCAGCAGGCTTGGTGAGGATACTACACAGGACAGCAAGCCCTTATTGTGAACTAATGCAAAGTTTTTGGGAGAGGGATGCAGTCTCTCTTCATATATCGACCCATGATCAGATGTTTATACACCTTGCAGAGCTTTCTGGTCACCACCCTGTGTTTGGACTAGCTCTCTAAGCCCCCCAGTGCACTTTGGTTTTCTCCACTGCCATCCTTCCTGCTCGCATATCACATTCCAGCTCCCAACAATTCCCAAGACTCATGGTGCCAGCTGTGGCTATCAGGATGAACTCATTGTGAAGAAGTATCTGGGTGAAACAACAATCTCTGCCAACCCGGGGCCAGATGACTTCACCACTCTGAGATGTGGGCACTACAAAACCTGAGGAACTCATCAGGAGTCTCTGGAGTTTTTTAACAGGGCTGTAGCAACGGGCCCTAAAAACTGATTCCTACAGGGAATGCTTGGAGCAGAAACCTGCAATGAAACGTTTGTCTTAAATTTGCTATGCCACTAAAACATGTATTTCAGTGTTTCATACAAAGTGTTTCTGAGCGATAAATGGCTGAGAAAGATACAGTTACATCCCTGCTGTACCACATTGTAGATGTGAACCCTGGAAAACCAATTATCCCCGTAATTTATTAAACAGCAGCAGCAAGCTGTTGTAAAGAGTGAGATAAGGTTTTTGAAACATCTCTTACGCATCCTAAGGAATGCAACACAAGAGACAACCACGCCAGAGCCCGGTACTGGCATTACAAATGTGCTCAGAGGAGGGAAAAGTAACATACAACAAAAGAAAAAGAGGGAACAACAGTGGAAGAAAGATTACTGGATGGGAGGCAAGGAAAGACAAAAATACAGTCACCAGGAAGAATGAAACAAAGAAATTGTCAGTGTATAAAGATCTGCAGTTTCCTAGCAGCTTCTGATAGATACGGGAGAGGAAGGGAAGGAGGTGATGAAATAAATATGTGACCAGAGAGTTAAAACATTCAGACAGCTCTTTCTGAAACAAAGGGGTGTGAGTAAAGGGTTTGAAACTGTGGCACATGAAGTGTTATAATGGGGAAACACAAATGAAACTTGGGTCTGAGAACAGCCCAGTCCAACCATCCTCAGGTTGCAATCCAAATTATCACCTCAGCATAAAATCTTAATGAGCATTCCTGCAAGGTGCCAGGCTCTGATACCCCATTTGGTGCCAAGACAATCCTTCACCAGATTCATTCACCTGAATGCATGAATGGTTCAGTGAGCCAACTTTTCACACACCCTTAAAGACCTGGACAGGTGATGTAAAGGGAAAAGTGTTTCTTTCAGGTACAGAGCACTGTTATGATCCCAGCTTCCCTATGAAACTGCTGCAGAGGCAGGCTGGCTGAGGAGGGCTTGGCAATACCTAATACAAAAACCACCAAATGCCAGAGGCATTTAAATGTATCTACTTATAAAAGTTTTATATTTCTTCTCAAGGTGTTTGAAAAGACTCCTGCACTTATTACTTCTCCAGGAGCCATTAAGTTTAACGAGAGCCTGGATCGTTGGGTCAGTGAGTATGGGACAGGCAAGAAAGATTTCACTGTGCTGCCTTCACCTGGACCCAAATAACTCTGCTTGGACTAAACCAGCACTTCCAGATGAGCACCAGCCCCCACACTGGAAGAATCATGGCACAGGGAGCACCTGTACCTACCCCTCATTTTATGTCTGGATAAATCTGAATTTAACTCACATTTATTTGTCCTTGTTCTGACTTTCACCACTAGGATGAAAAGACTGCATCTGGTTTTGTTTCCCAGCAAAAGCACTCTAATCAAATTGCCTCTTGATCTTCTTTCTTATAAGCTAAGAAAGCAGCCTGATGGGTATTATTCAAGGATGGCTGACTTTCTCTAACTGTGTGCTTCCTATTGTGTTCGGCTGCCCAGGAAGGACCCATTGTACTACAGTGCCTGCTGAAAGGAAAAGATGAAACTAGGAAAATGAACAACTGACTGATTTCATAGTCTGCTTTGAATGCAACATACATTTTAATTAACTGAGAGGATAGCAAAATGGAGATCTCCATGACTGCACCAATCAGTCTCAATAACTCAAGGTGTTAGTACTGGCCACAGAAATATTTTTCACATCATTTTGGTCTTGGCAGCCCCTCTTCCAACTATAAACCAGGTTCTACTAATACTTTCCATATTCCTCACACACTAAAGATTCTTAAAACAGGCACCACCAAATGTAATCTGAACTGTTTCTAGGACAGCCATGTAGAAGGAGCTCCTTTGTCAGAAAACCTTTTCCATTAGCATCTCTCAAAAAGTTACCAACTACTGATGCTCCAATTTATGTTTTTATACCAGGGCTCCTATCTTCACAACCACTTGCAAGCAGCATTTATCTGCATGCACAGCATGGCAGCACTGGAGACTTGGAAAATTGCTGTGTCAAGGATAATATTTTTGGTTTTCTTAGAAATTGCTGCTCTTTTCTTAAAATAAGATTTTTCAGCTAAAACCAGAGGATATTAGTTTCCTCTTCCCCTTTCTCTGCCCTCAGATCCCAAACTTGGAGAAAACCTTAAGGCTGGAATTATTTCCATGAAAGATAAGCCTGCTGATCCAGAAGCAAAAATATTAAATGAACAGCAAAAGAATTCTTCTGTTGAAGCTCCCTAAAATAGATTAGAGGTTCATGAGAACATAGTGCCTTCTAGAAGCTCCAGTTAGGGACTGCTGTGTGATGACACAGAAAGTCTGGTGCTGAAAAACTTGTCATACACCAAGAACATTAAGAACTTCATTTTCAAAAGTTCCATTCTAAGGCATTCTGACAATTCTTGAGACTAATTTGAACAACTCAGTAGATAAAAGTCTCAATTTCCTTTTGGGGGACTGAAAACTCCTTTCTATTCTTTGCAAGAAATTTCTATTTTGTCTGTCTGCCAAACACAAGAAGTTAACATCCTTCAAGGCTATTTAACCATCCAGTGGCATTTTGTACTCTTGAACACAGGATTCAGAAAGGGCACTGGAATGCTCTGGTTGTAAGGCCTTGTCTCACTGAGTCTCCTTCTGATTACAGAAATAAAAGGTTTTAGACATTCCACTGATCCTGGTTTGGAAAGCCTTGCTCAGAAAGAACACAAATTAATTTCCACTGTTCCCTCCTCAACACCAAACCAGTTACCTCATCGCATCAGGCACAACTCGCCCTTTGCTTCTTGCCAGACCCCCACTGGTCCTGCATGTTCTCAGAAATGGCTTCCAAGAGGATTTGGCTAATAACCTTTCCAGGAAAGTTAAGCTGTCAGCCTGTAGTTACTTGGATCCCCCCTTCTTGCCCTTCCTAAGGAGGGGTGTGGTAATTGCCTTTTTCCAAAAATTAGGATTCTTCCCTCATCCTCATCAACTTCCCAACACGCCAGTGAGTGGCCTTGCAATGACATTGGCCACTTCCCCCAGGCAGAACTGGCTGCATCCCAACTGCTTCCATGCACTTGTGCACATCCAGTTTGCTTCCAGGGTCTTTAGATTCTTTTCCATCTACTGTGGCTAAAACTTTTCTCCCTCAAACACCATCAGGGCCCTGGGAAGCCGGAGAGCCAACCCTCACTAGCAAAGGCTGAGGCAAAGAAGATTTCAAACACCTCAGCCTCACCTATCACAAGTTAAAGGCAATCTTCTAAAGCAACTGCACTGAAAGGGCTTTCTTTGAAATGCCTCATAAATAAGCAATGATGTCTGGCATAGGGGTAAATATTCCTGGAGTTCAGCTACCGGATTTGAGCAGCTTTCAGAATTTCACTTAATGAAGGAGCCCAGGAATACTCAAATTTATTATTTTGATCAACTGGGCTTCATACAAGACCCAGGAGATAACTTTCTGCACACACGGCTTTTGTTTATGTCCAAAGTCCTGCAAAAAAAGGGTAAATCCAAACAGCCCCATTATCAGTCCTTAGAAATGAAAACCCTTGAAAAGCATGAAGTCCCTTAAGCATTTCATGTAAAATTGGGAAGGCAAATCAAGATGTAGGCACTGAACTTAAGAGCATCAAACTATAAGGGCTGAATGCCGACAGCTTCAACTGGCCCTCATGGGAACTCAGGAGGATCAAGCCTGACATTTCTAACTCATCATCACCAATAAATCAGGTTTGACTCTTCTCACACAGAGCCAGCAGCGCTGATGGGAAACGGCTGCCATCACACACTGCAAAAATATCTCTCTGGACAATATAAATTGTTTTATCTTCTTTGCAAGGTGAGCGTAATTGATTCCACAGTGGTCACTCATGACAGCAGAGTGAACTAAATGCAGGCTGCCCCAAGACTGAGATAATGCATTCCTGGCAGTGCAAAACCTTGCATTTGGGACAGTGGGCAAAGCAGCCTTCTCTTCACCAATCCCTTTACTCTACCCTACTGCAGGCATTTCAAACAAACAGCACAGCCAAGATCCAAGGAGGTGCCAGTCCACATCAGAAAGAGGGTGGTGACATGATGTGTCCCATCACAGCTGGCTCTGGAGCTGTCATCCTTAGCAACAGGCACCATCCAGAGCTCACAGAGCTGGAAGTTGCTCGTTGCAGGGCTCTGCTGCTCATTACAGGTCTCTATTTAAGACTCTGGAGCACTGTCACACCTGCTGGAAGGTGTCATGTGCTGTTTGCATGCTCCACGGTATCTGGTTCCATGACTATGTTTTACTTTCTGCTCCTAAACAACCAGATTCAACTAAAACCTCTGAGTGGAGCAACTCAAGCAAACTAAAGGAGGAAAAAAGAAGGAAGTGCTAGGGTAGCCAGTCAGTGTTGAGGCATGTCAACCCTCTGCCATCCACTATTAAAAGTGGACTCAAACTACCCACAGGCAAGCACTGCTCTGTGAAGAGATCAGCCACAGAAGCCAAAGAGCTGCAGGAACAAGGGGCTGCCTCCATGAGCTTTGTCTCCTCAGAGGGCAATGCCACACTGGAAGAAAATCCACTATTGTTCTCAGAAATCACTTCAAAACTTGCTGTCCCGGCTCTGAGCCTGGGATGATCCATTCTGTGGCTTAATGAAGTTGAAAGATGCTTCCTGACTCTCTGGAGAGCTGAGGTTGAGGCCTCTGGGGCAGCTGGCACACAGGAACACGTACATGGACTGTGACTGGGGGGCCATAAAACGTTACCATGGATGGTCAATTGAACGTTTTCCAGGCTTTCTCCCATCAGAAATATGGATGACAGCAGCCTTAAGAAATAGATATTTCTGCTTTTGCACAATGCAGATCTCCACACTCAAATGGGAAACCCCAACAAAATCCTACTCAGGATACCGCTAATAGGAAAACGAACTAAGCTCAGCTCTCTGCAGGAGAGGATGTTAAGTAATATTGGGCACTACAACTTGATTTCACAGCTGCTAAGTACCTGAAGGAGTGAATTATCTGATATTTGTAGCACAAGATGTGGGATCCTGCAATCAATGAAAACCAGGTCATGGACAAAGACCTGTTTGATATGAAAATCTGAATGTACGAGGTTGACTTTTAGATTTCCATCCACAACATCTCCACTGACAAACACAAAAGGCTGACATTCCACATGGGTGAAAGAAGCAAATTTAAAATACGATGTTTCTAGTAGAGTTTTATTTCAGTTGCAATCCTTCTTCAGGAAAGCAGTTTAAGTGTATGCAGAGTAAAATTTTCTCAACTCCCTCTCTCAACCAGAAAAAGATGAACTCTCTGCTATATCTGCATGGGCAAAGATCAAATACAGTAGCCATCAATAGTGCTGTTTTTTGCAGCTATTCATATCAAATAACCAAGAGAAAATT
Organism: Pseudopodoces humilis; assembly: GCF_049639895.1. Classification (NCBI taxonomy): domain Eukaryota; kingdom Metazoa; phylum Chordata; class Aves; order Passeriformes; family Paridae; genus Pseudopodoces; species Pseudopodoces humilis. The sequence continues at coordinate 69,245,815 of NC_142204.1, read as the reverse complement.
GCTTTTCTTTGAAAAGGAGTTACAGAGTTCAGTACAAAGGGTGAGATTCACTGCATTTAACTACAGTATTTAAAAGTCAAGGTGACCATTAGTCAACAGAGAGAGCTTTCTTCAAAGAAATATTTGTTGACATCCATCTTCAAGTGGGAAGAATTATTCTTCAGAAGGACTCCGGAGAGAGCTTAGGTGCGACTCCCCTCTTTCAGAGAGACAATGGTTGTAGAAATACATCCAAAGTATAGTGCCCATTAAATAAAGAAGACATTAATAGGTAGATTTTAATGCTGGAAGGAGGAATTCAGTGTTCTTTGGTGCTGTTTAGAAGAGAATTGAAGAATAAATCCTAGAAAGGCATCAAAGCTTGACCTGAATCTCTGATCTGTTACTACCTTGCCCTAATCACACTCCTGCTAAAAAATGTGTCCTTCCTAATTTGTCTAAACTTTTTTTTGGTGCCATTCATTCTCACCAGTTTCTTTTCTGCATTAGCCTGACGAGCTCTAATTTAAAAGCAGCAATACGCCTCCATTTAGAAAGACAGGAATTGTGTTCATTCAGTAATAGCCAAACTTTTAAGAACATCTTATCATAAAACTCAGGACTTGACTTCATCAAACACTGGATGGCTGCTTGGAGAAAGACAATAGAAATGAACCATTCAGGTGAATACTTCATTTCTGAAGTTGCTATGGAATGAGTCAAATAATTCAATGAAGCAAAACGATAATTAGAAAAGTAAAATTCTCACAATAGAAAAAAAAATCTTTTCTTACATACTTTTTTTTTCCCCCCCTAGTCAGTTCCCTTTCTGAAATCTCCCAAATAAAAGAACACACACTGAAGACTTACTTTGCTTTAAGTGTTTCCTCCTGGAAATTCCACTGAGGGTCTTCCACAAGCTGCAGTTCTCGTAAAACACTCCCTGGCTTGTAAGCTGCATTGATTACCATGCTGAGAACCTATGGGGAGATAAAACCAACAACAATGATGGCTTTAAAAGCAGTCCTTGACCACACTGAATGTGGTCCCAGGTGCTGCACAGGCAGGAGTAGCTTTCAGGTGCTTGTTTCTATCCTGGCTGCACAGGTTAAGTGCTGGATGCAAGGAGGAAGGGTCCCTGAATGGATATTAGGGGTCCCTGAATGGATATTGTTGCCATATTACAGACAACACCTGAGTCTGATAAAGTAACTGCATTAAATACTGCTGTTTAACCCCAAAAATCTGCTAACCAATAATTTTGCCTTTGTGACAGACCCTCTCACCCAAAGCAGATTCTACAGACTGCACCCATCATGGACCAGTTTAATAAAAAACAAAACCAGAAATAGTTCTGAAGGCACAACCAGGTACAGGTCACATGCACCACCACACAGTGAACACTGAAGGGGAAATTCACACATTTGAGGTCAGCAATAGCCTGAGAGTTGTGTGCTTTGACTGTATTAACAGAATAGTAATGAAGTCTCCACAAAAAGAGTTTGCAGGAGGTGTGCCTGGAACCCAGTGTGTGTCCACTCCGTACAAGAGAACACATGTGCCAATCCTTTTAATCCAAAGTCACTGAGAATAAAAATGATTCCTGCTATTGGCTCTGGTAATCCAAGCTTTAATAGCCTACACTTGGCGTAGGGAGATAAACACAAGGAAAACAAATCTCTTAACAGCACCAGACCGTGTGTTTGAACACTCTGCATTGTATGCACATGAATGATCCCACAGTGAGTCTGGACTGGCTTTCATTTAATTTAGCTCTGTACCTAACGCCTGTTCTTAATTCCTTGGGGGCCTGCAAATGATTTCAGTATGATGAACATTAGGTTTATCCAGCACCCATGAATGCAGTTCATCAGAAATGAAAAAATAACTAGGTCATACTGCAGTGACCAATGTGTTTATGTTTGTTTGGTTGATTTTTTTCTGGGTTGTTTTTCTTTCCCCCCTCTAAATCCAGCAACCTGAGGATTTGCTAGCATTTTGAAAACCCTACAGGATTAATCATTTTCAGGCAAGGTCTTCACTTAATGCTACAGAGTACTCCATGAAATGGCACTGGCTGGAGTTGCTTGGATAGATATTTACTAGGAGCAAAATTTAATTTATCATCGAGCCCTTGGAAACATTACTCAAACCACTCTTCAAAAAAGTCCAATTAGAGACACCAGACACTGACAGAGGGTAGATTTAGATCGGATATGAGGAAGAAATTCTTCCCTGTGGGAGTGGTGAGGCCCTGGCTGCTCCTGGATCCCTGGAAGTGTCCAAGGCCAGGCTGGATGGAGCTTAGAGCAACCTGGGACAGTGAAAGGTCCCTGCCCATGGCAGGGGGGGTGGCACTGAATGATCCTTACGGTCCCAGCCAACACGAACCATTTTAAAATGCTATGAAAAGACAGTTTCTGAGTGAGCCCTTCCAGCTGCTCACCCACATCTCTTGCTGGTCTCCCCCCACACAAACTGAGGGGCACTGGACTCTGACAACTGATGTCAGTAAGCCAGAAGAGGGTTTTCAAAAACATCAAGTGCCTGGGGAGCTGCCACACTCATTCACAGCTCATCAGGTGCCTTGATCAGCAAATCCAGGGAGTTATTTAACCCCTGTGCAGGAGTTTGTTGGGAAAGCTCTGCTTAAGCACACTTCTACACCCATCCTGCTGGCTGGTGGGAAATTTGGGGCAGAAAGCATCTTGCTGACCCATTTCCACCAACAGTGCTGTCCTGCCCCCTCACCAGCGAAATGGTGCTTGTATGAGTTGTCAGAATAGCCAGGAAATGAGCAAGAAAACGAAACCCAGCCCTGCAACACCAGTGTGGCCCTGTCTGGGCGTTCTCCCAGACACCTAATCAACTCCAGCCCTGCACAGGCACCCACAGTGCCAGGACTTTTCTCAGAGCTGGCTTGTCACCAGCAGGACTCTGTAAACTTCTAAACTCTGTTCAAAAAAAAGAGTGTTTTGTAAGAACAATTATTTCCCTTTCAGGGAAGGAAAAAAAAAATTATATTAAAACCTCTGGCTTTAACTCTTCTTGTCTCTCAAATGAGTCACTGGGTTGGGCATTTTACCCTACAGCAAAGATCCATCATCACAATAACAGCAGTACCTTCTAGCAACAGAATCACTTCATATTACACTCTATTAAATGCAAACAAACAGATTTTAGGAAAAAAATTAACTGTGATTTAAACAAAACCAGTGAAGAAACCTAGACCAGTTTCCAACTTTCTCTGGAGATGGAAAATTACATCAACTATCTCAGACTGGTCAAATTTCCTTTGGCTGGAGTGTGACCAGACTGAGATTTTGGGGGTTTAATTTCAGCCCTCTGCATCAGGAATGGTTTGGGCATAGCCACCTGTCCCTTGGAGCATGGGGGGGAATTAGGTAAGCCCAGCCTTTGCTGTTATCCATCAGTGAGGTTCTATTTTGATAAAATAAATTATAAAAAATGCTGACCAGAGCTGAGCGAGTACCATGCAGCACCATCACAAGCCTCTGCCCAACCCCACAAGCACCTGATATTCATAAAGCTCTCCATGTCATGTATTTTCATGTGCACAGGGGCTCTTTTCTATCTGGTGTGCCTGATGTCACTGGGCAGTTCAGCACTTTTCTTCCCATCACAGCTTTTTTGTGTTCACACACTTCCCATTGCCATCCCCCTTGAAACAGTCTTAATCCTGGATAAAGTTTTCTTACACGGTATCAGTGACAAGATACAGCTAAAAATCTGATCACAACTCTTCTCTCCTGTTCAAGACCTCAATGATCAGCTTTCATGTGAGGAGAAACTCAATTTCCCTCCTCTGAGGTATAATCCCACACCTCCTACCCAGCAAGAGATGCTAAATCCCAGGGTGGCTTTAAGGCAGGGCAGTAAGCTGTTATTTTTTTTAACTTGGGTTATTGATGTGTCTGTGGGACAGAGAAGGGAGAGCAAAAATTATCTGGTATTCTTTCATTGGATGATCAAAGATCTAAAAAGGCATCTTTTGTCACAGCCCATTTTCTTTTTAAACAGAGAAAGAGCAAGGTGTCTTAAAAATAATAAGAGCAGTAAGCAATGAAGCAAATTAATCTTTACAGTATATTTATGATGGGTGGTTATACATCATCTGAAGTCTTAAGAAGACACCTTGTTTTATTTTACAATGTTGCTGAGGAGTTCTTTGCATGTATAAAGAAAGAACTGTTTGGGATTATTAGATATTCTGACCCCAGAACTAAAACTAAAGCCGACAATGTATTTATTTTAATTTAACTTCAAGTCAGCCTTTATTATACAGAATAGCTACCTTACAGTCACCACTTTTCAGCCCAGGTGCAATGGCTGGATGGCAGTACCTGATTTCTCCACTGTATTTGGCTCCAGGTTTCAACCTGTTTTCCAAGAAAATACCTCAGAAATGAGACAAACTTTGCAGCTGATGTCAAATGACAGGCAATGCCACCTCACTTGCCTCTTACAGTGAAAGAAACCACAATAAACCAGTGGTCACAGCAGAAACCTTGTGCTGGCACTGGGAATAATGAAGAGCTAGGCTGCAAAAGTAAGTTTGATACTACACTGCACAAGAGTTATTTGTTACTCCCTGAAGACTGGGATTCAAGGGCACACACACAGGAGGATGCTTCACTGCACCAGTGGTGGAGGTAAGGACAAGACCTTGGGTGCAAAGGGCTGAGGACCATCAGGAACTTCAACTGTGCTGCTATTTTTTACCTCCATCATGTCCATGGCTCTCTGAGCTGCTGGCACCTCTCTCACCTCAGCAACAGCTACCAGGAATCAGGTGTATCTCCCCTACAGCAACACCGTGAATGTTTCCTCTTCACCTTTTCCAGAATTTGGAACTAGCTCCCACAGTCAGAACAAGCTTGAGTTTATGGCCAATGTAAGCTTGACTTTTTTCTGCAAAGTAACATGGACCAATGCTGGGCCACTGCAAGTGTCCTGCTCCTTGTTGTTTACGCCTCCAAAATGAGATGCCCATGTCTCCATGACACTGCTATCTGCTCCTGTGTCGATGGCAACACACACTGAAGTTGCTCCCAACCAACAGAACTCCCCACGACTCACACTTTCCTCTGAAATCCCCCCAAAAGAGAGGGGGGAGCTCCATACCTCCTTGAGGACCAGCACACACTTGCCAGGCCCCACAGACTGAGGTAGCTCTGCGATCCTGCCTTTGTTTAAATATGGACCTGAGAAGCAGCGGTGGTTGATGTAGAGCTGGGGGCAGCAGTATCTCCCATTGATGGTGCCTGCAAGGAGAAAGCAGCAGTGAGGTGCCTGCAGCACTTTTACATCATAAATCAAGGGCATTTCTTCCTCCTAGATGTGGGAGGAAGGGGAGGAGAATAAAAGAGGCACAAAATTCTACCCTAGGATAGAGGGTAGGGAAGCCTTTGTCACTCAAATCCATTCCAGCACAGGAAAAGGAAGTGTTTTAAACAGTGACTGATTTGGCTGCACACCCTGCTGAAAGGAGGACTGGGAAAGGATTTAATCCATGACATGAGCCAGGGCACTTCCAGAACTCACACTGCAGGGGGACATGAGCAACTCACTGTAACCTGCCAGGAGGGGATGAATGAGCTGAGCCTCAAAGACAGGGAACCAGCTCAGGGAGAACATTCTCTCAGTGAAGAGCCTTAGTAACCCCTTTTCAGCTCTTGTCCAACCCCACAAGCCCTGCAGTGCCATTCCCTGACCCAGCATGGGTCTACAGAGCAGTTTTCCTTGTCTGGGCTAATTACTCTGGGCTCTTTTATAGCCCATGGAGAGAAATGGGAACTTCTAGATGTGGCTCACATACCTTCCAAGTGATTTTCCACTTTTTTTGGTTATCAAACCCCAAAAGACCCTGATTCTCCCCATCTGACTGTAATGGGGTGTTGGCTGCAATGCCAGCATGTCCCACAGCCTGCTGAAGTAAAGGGATCTAAATCCTGTCCCTGCCACTGGGTTTACACCACTAATTGGATGAATATTGCACTCAAAGCCTCCTGCTGCTGCTAAAGGGGAGAGGAATCTGCCTTTAGCAGAAGCAGCAGCCACACCACACAGTCCTGATGTAACACAGGGGACCCACCAGGTCCTGCTGTACCCAATTTCATTGGTGTCAATCAACAACCTGCACCCTTCTCCACCAGACAGATTCATCAGCCTTGTCTTAACATCATCATCTGAAATGGGCAAGCTCCAGGGGAACTCTGATAGCCCCCGAAAGCACGTGGAGAACCAGATCCTCACCTGCTGCACATCAGGTGGGTTCATTCCACCTTACACCCCCTGAGGATGTAGTTCCGTGTCCCCACCCTGATGACAACTCATTGCTTTTCTGGGGTCCTCCCCTTCCATACAGGACATGGCTCTTTGAAATAAGGATCCTTACCTGTTGTGTCTAGCTGAGGAACTGGGCAGAGGTCGTGAGGTATTTTCTCAACAGGCACTGCGGATGGTAACCTGTTAAAAGAGAAATTTGGTATATTTAGTAGAGTATTTGGTGTATTTAATATCATCAGACAGGACAAAGGGCCAAAACCAGTCCTCAGGCTGGACCAAAAGATACACCACCTACAGCCTGGGGTGAGGAATGGAGATACATCCAACACAATTCCACTTCCACAAGGTTGATCACAGACCAGGGTATTGCAGACGAAGGACCCACATCCAGCCCTTCTTTAAAAATACATTCTGATGTGTCAGCTTTAGACCTCCAGGCTTCAAATATCCTCCCTTAAACCCCTTAAATTCAGGTTTCTACACGCTGAAAGAGCTAGACAAGGAAATGTCCTCCTGGTACATGTCCATCCTCCCTAAGCATCCCTTGCTGGCCTTCAGACAGGGGCTGTACAGCCCCAGCCAGTAAAAAAATTGCTGTTGTAGACTTTCTAATATGCTAACAAATATTTCAGCCTTAAAAGAATCCTCTTGCTGGCTGTGCTGCAGTATCTGGGCAGTAGTTACCAAGCTACACAGCTGCTGTGTATTATCCCCCAGGAAGACCCGATGCATTCCTGTAAAAACATCACCTTAAATAATAAAAAAAACCCCAAAACAACTTACTGTTTTTCTGGTTGCACAACTGCAATTCTCCTCTTCCTGCGCACTGCAAAAATGAAGAAAGGAAGAAAGAAATAGTTTTGTACCCTTCTGTCCTGTTAAGTACACCCAGAATGCATAAAAAGCTGTGTAAATGCACTGACTATAAAACGGCTTCGAACACAATGAAATGGTACTTAATTACTATCACCATTTTTTCTTGGTATTTTTTAAGTAAATCACTACATCATTAAAACCTACTTTAAGGATGTAATAATACATTTAATCTTTCCTCTGGAATGCTAATATTGTGTTTTATGGGATCAGCATAAAAGAAAAAAAATTAAAATAAAAACACAAATATTTTTCCATACAGAAACACATATGGATAAGATTACATTTTACAAGCATGATTACCTCCAGCATAATTTATCCCCAGCTATAAATTGTGATAAGGCTGCATAATGTTGCCATAGCAGTATTCTCCTAAATTAGGCTCTGGCTGCCTGATTTTTAACTTAAGCATTATTTAACTCTTCAGAAGGGCTGATACATTTTAAAATTTGCCTTTCAGAGGTTAATTAATATAAACAGTGAGGCAAATTTTTCACCTGGTGGCTTGAGATTGGATGTGTTAGAACAGAACACCAAGCCACTGAGCTTTCATGAACTGCCTTGAAATGCAAATAGAAAGGAAAGAAATTTGTCTTAATATGCACTGGAGGCAGGACAAAATACTGGGGGCTTAATTGTGCTGTAGGGGGATTTAAACTGAACACTAAGAAAATCTCTGAGCTGGCAAGGGCAGTGAAATAAGGGACAGATACCCTGGGAAAGGGCAGAAACTCCATCACAGAATGGCAGCAATTATTTATCCATTTAGATGGAGCAGATCCTGTTTTGGAAAGGGGCACCTGGATGACCTCTGTATGTCCACTCCACCTGATATTTTATGATTTTTTTTTTTTTTTTCCAATTTGAGGTCTTTATCCCTAATCCACTCAGCTGCCTGAGTGAACCTGGTTTCCCTCTGACAACCGCACTCACCAACAACCCCTCTGCAAACCCACTGTGCAATCCCAAACCATGGAACAGCCTTCACCAGCACAGACAACTCCATTTTTGGAGGGGCTGATCACAGAGACAAATACAAATTGCGCTGCATAATTCCAGTCTAGTCACTAATTAGATTTATCACCGTTTATTGCAGATCACTTCCAGCCTGGTTATTGGTCTGCTGGGTAGGTTGGATAGTGTCAAAAATGGGATTACAGAATTTAGGAAACATCCTTGATGTATCTACTGATGCACTATCTGCACTGCTCAGGTCTCCATGTACTTACAAACAGCTTTGTGTGGTGGGGTGAGGTTATAAGCATTTGCTTCACACCAGCCAACAGGGAAAATGTCCATAGACTCCACATCAACAATGTACTCAGGAGAGGGCATCTGTGAACCTATAAACACAAATTTATAATGGGAGTTAGGCATGGGAACACCAAGCTCAGAGCCATTCAAGCATCCATCACGAGCCTGGGGAAGTGAATGATGGAATGTGTAAAAATAAATCTGCTTCCCTGCACCAAAATCAGGCACCATTTCATCCTCAGTTTTGCACAGACAGCAAAGATGGAGCTGCTGCACTTACAGTGCAATGTGGTTCAGAGGAAAACCCCATCAACAGCACTTTGAGGGTGTGCACTGCAGCAGACAAAAGCCAGGGAGGTTAAACATACATAACTTCACTCAAAAAGACGGCCAGGCTGACCCCTGGATATTTTGTAAAGTTGCATAATTGAGTTAGAAGGACTTGTTGAATGCTTGCTCTTAATGGTAAGAGAATGTATCTAGGCTTTTGCCAGGGTGGTAAATACGGTGAGAGAGAAGTTTTTATGTTCCAGCTCCCCTGAAGCTTTTTTGTGCAGCTCTGCCCTTGAGTCCCATTTTTTAAGGGTGGAAGGTGGCCACTCTTCTGTCCAGAAGTGCCATGAATTCTCCTTGGGTTCCTCACATGAAACAAGAGCTGATCACCAACAGAAGAAGAACAGTATAAAAATCCCATGTAGGACCATGCACCAAGGTCTCTGGCATGATGCTGACTCCTAAACTTCACCTGAAGTCTCTATTTAAAGCAATTACCTTCCAATTTGGTTATTACAGCTTCTTTAGAAGACAATATCCCATCTTCATTTATCTGGGTCCCACTCACAGAACCAAAGAATTATTTAGGTTGGAAAAGACCTGCAAGATCATCAAGCCCTACCATTAACCCATCAGTGACAGGCCCACCACTAACCCATGTCTCTCAGCACCACATCTACATGCTTTTTGAACACTTCCAGGGACAGTTATTCTACCACTACCCTGGGAAGCCCATTCCAATGCTTGACCACCCCTTCAGTGAAGCAAATTTTTCCTACTTTTTTTTCCTAATTTACCTGATTTCCACTCAAAATCCAGTGAAGATATTCCTGCTGGCTCTGAGTTCTTCCAAAAAAAACCTCTGTGTCCTGAGTCAAGGCACACTTTAACTACTCAAATTCAAGTTCAACTGTGCTGGCACAGCTGGAGCAACTTCACCTCCTCCCTCTGCCAATTCCACCCCAGGACAGACAGCTGCGGCTCCAGCAGCAGCATGGGGTGATCTCCTAATTAAAGGGACCAAAAGATCAGCAGCTTCCCCTGCATCACCCTCGCCTTGGCATCTGCTAAAACATCTTTGCCTCCTGCTTAGGGCAGCAACTGTTTGACTGTGCACAGCCAGATGCCTACAGGGAGCTTCCCACTAATGTATGTTCATCAAGGGCTTGTGGTGTAATTGAAACAGTAATTGAACTTTGTGATGGGAGCAGCAGCGAGGCTGAGGTGCAGCATTTGGATCAGTAATAAACCTGCTGCTCTGAGAGTGTGTGGCTGCATGAAAAACCCAAAGGAGGCAGGGAAATAGGTGCTGGTGATCACACTGCTGGAGGAAATAACAAAACAAATGCAATCATGATGTCTGTGTGGATTCAGAGATGACTTCATGGAGTTTCTCTGAGCCCTTCCTCATGTTCATGCACTATCCATTGAAAATACCATGTCTCTTCCACTGGGATATGGGGAAGAGAACGGGATGAAGGCATAGGGGAAGGACACAGCTTGCTGAATACAAGATTTCAGCAGCTGAAATTCCCTGAAAAACCATTGCTCTCTACGAGATAACACCACGTGGTCACTGCTCAGTTTTAACCTGAGGAAAGCTCCAGTGGGGAGCTCCATTTTCACCTGACACCACAAATCCAGGTAAGGAGTCCATGTGACAACAGTGAGTCAGTGGCAAGACACACACTCAGTGAGCAAGCCATGAATCAAGCCCTAAACAGAGCAAGAAATCAACACAGACCCCACTGAAATGTCACCACGTCTGGGAAAACCCATTACTTCATTATGGTAATGGCGTTATTCTGACAAAACAGACTCAATTATCTTAGAGGTCCTTTCAAATCTCAATTATTCTACAATTCTAAATTGTTATAAAATAACCAGATCAAATGTACTTTCCTGCTTACAAGCAACAATAAATGAGACGTGAAGGGTCCTTTCCAACCTATTTCCAAAATAGTTCTATGAATATTATGGTTCTCAAGTTTACAGCTGCAGGAACCTGAGGAGCAAGAAAGCAGAACAATTCCTGTTCTCCTCCAACACCTTGTTTGTCTTGTAAGACATATTCACAGTACTGTGTCCTCCTGGCACTGCTCCTGCCCTCTGGCAATTGGTAACCCTGCTTTCCACTTCCAACATCTCACTGCTTCCTTTGGCCTCGCTCACAGGAGTGGAAAACAGCTTTTCTGAGACTCATTAGTTTCATCTGTTGCGTTTTATGCCACTCTCCTCTCAGAGCAAGTAATGTCCATGGGAATTGGGAGGTTAAAGGGAAAACAAGGAGACTGGAAACAGGGTGAGGAAAATATCTGTTTCCTGCTATGAATCTTACAGGATGGGTAGAACAGAGCAGCAACTCTAGAAAACTGTAAAAGGGGAAATTAAAGAAAACCTCCCTGGAGAAGTGATTAACCAAAGGGTTTTCCTCAAATTCCTGGGCTGTGCAAGGAGCGTGCATTATTACTTGTATAAATTCACACCAGAAAGCTTCAAGCTCTAAAATCTAAAATGAACCAGTAAAAATTAACAATGCAGATGATGAGTAATAAAGTAGCAGAGAGCACTGAGCATCCCATCAGTCCTGAGCTCCTCCTCCACCGGGGGGAACCGCACTGCTGCTCATTAAATGCTCGCCCTCAAGTTTAGGGTTTTGCTACTGTACAAAGTGTGATTTATCACACAATGTTCCCTCATGTCTAACCCGGCCCTGCTTAACTCCTGTGCTCCTGGTTTATGGCTGCAGCCTGGGCTGTCAAACTGGGAAACTGGGAGGGCAACAGTGAAAGCTTCAGGCCTGTGATAAATGGTGGGACCTGAGGTCTTCAGTGAGGGGCTCCCGTGGTAGCTGGGGAGCCTTGCTGCTTCCAGAATATAAATAATCAGTTAGAAACAACACTATATTAATGGAGTCAAAAAAACCCACGCCACACTTCAAGCCACATTTATTTTAAAACTCTGCAAGCAGAGGATTTTTTTGTTGTGCTTTTTTTTAATGCCTGTTTTTAGCATAACACTGTGCATGCTGTAGTGATGTATTCCTACAGCAGCAAAGATTTCTTTCTATTTTTGCAGTCTTTTGCATCTTTCCTGTTTACTACAGATCATTCAATTCCTGGTATTGAGACATAAACCAAGCTTAAAGCATCTATATATCAGGACTCAAAAGAAAGAAGATGCACACAGAGTTTTTTTATGGTAAGTTGTAAAAAAAACTCCTTTAAGAAATTAAAAGAGTAAAAGGCAGAGAGAAAGAGACGAGGGAAGGAAGCAAGGTGGGCGTGTGTTGCCCTCTTCCTACATCTATCCACATATTTGGCATATGTGAAGGCACCTGGTCTTTTAAGGAAAGAAGTTGCCAAAACAGGTCAGATTCCTTGATCAGATGGGTGTAAAATCAACAACAGCCTTAGTGAGAATGAAACTTCAAACAACTGGTGATTCCAGCAATTAAAAAAAAAAAGTTTTGCCCTGTGTCCAAACCAAGGTGCAGATGAGATGTTGCTACCTTGAGCTAGAAGGCAAACAATTATCTTAGAGTTAAAAACCAAAACCTGCCATTGCACACAGCTCCACCAAAAGCAAACACTCTTTTTAATACTTTGGGTTACCTGGCAATGTTTTTACCATCTTTAAGGGCTTTGATTAGAGACCTCTCCTCCTTTACAAATTATCAGGTTGGGAACTGCTGTAGAAGACTCAGTTGCACAAGTGAGGCAAGCTTCCATTCCCAGGATGAAGGTGTACAACGAAGGCAGGGTTGTTATCATGGTGATAAAGACCATGTGGATGGGAGTGTGGAGGAACTTGCAGCTCCCCCAGAGAAAGAGCAGGTAAATGTAATTCCTCAAACACAAGCAGCCTTTAGAGCACTTACCTTCCAGGTGCAGCCACATCAACCGTCCTTTCACTGAGGTGATGGAAGCAACACAAATCTCTGCAGGGTTCCTGGGGTTCACCGCCTCCAGCTTCATGTTCTTGGTGAAGCCACGGCTGAAGGATGTCTGAAAGAGTCAAGAGACAATGCTGAAACATGGCACTGCAGCACTGCACAACTTCAACCAGACCATCTGCTGGGAAGTGTAAATTTAGCATGGTTTGCTTTCCACTGGAAGGGCAGAGTACCCTGAAGAATGCAAAGGCATCCAGAGTCAAATCAGAGCTGTGCTGGTGCAGCTCATAGTGAGGCAGCTGTGCCCCTGCAGCGCATGGGGGTCTGTGGGGGAGTAGAGACCCACCTGCTGCCCCTGGAGGACCCCTGTCTGAGGAGAAGGATAGCCAAAGGAGGCTGTGACCCTGGAGAGAGGAGCCCGTGATGAAGCAGGTTTGCACCAATATCCACATGAAAAATCAATGATGAAATGCATGTCATGTTCTACTCCTCTCCTTGACTCCTAGGAGACTGGGAGGAGGTTGCTCCACATCAGCTCCAAGTATGTTTGAATGTTTGCCAGTGATGCATTTTCTGTTAATATGATACTACCCAGAGGGTTCCCAGAGGCTTAAGCATCTCTCACCTTGCTAGGAGAAACTTCATAAAGCAAAAAGTCATCTCGCCTGAGACCAGAGAAACCTCTTCATACATTCAGTCATCCAAGCTGACTGAAGCTGAAGATATTTGAGTAACCTTTTCAAGTATGCTTTTCTTCATTGAATTTTCATGGATGGGCCCCTGAGCAACCCAATCTAGTGGGTGGCAGCAGTGCCCATGGGATGGGGGGATTGGAACTAGACAGTCTTTAATGTCCCTACCAACCCAAACCATCCTGTCATTTTAAGCTGAATGAACAAAGCTTCATTGGATGGAGTGTAGATGGATCCAGTTGTGTTCACTGCCACTGTTCCTTCCAATGTCCCCTCCTGTCACTTATTCTCAGTCTCTCCCCCATCACTATCCCTGAAAACATGCTAATACAATACCTGTGTCCATACCAGGGCTTCCCTTCCCTGTATTTCCCTCCGCTCTTCCACCTGCTCTGCATCTCTCTGCACACATTAGCACAGAAAAGGTTCCCCCTCTGGGCTGAGATTTTTGCTAATAATAATTGGGATGGGTAATAATTGCCACTGGCTCAAAATTACACCAAACCCTCATCCTATGTGAGAAACTGGAAGCCAGGCTCAAATCCAACCCTTCTCCTATTGGTACAACACCAAGGACCATGGGAACTTCACCTTGAATGACCACTGAGAGCTCTTTGAGACTAAAAACTCATGGCTTTGGTCTCTTTTCCATCCAAGAACATGCTGCTACTCTCAAACACAGCTTGGACTGCCTCAAGCCTTGCTCAGCACACAGATCAGCTTCACCCTGCAAAAGCTGCTAATGGCCAGGGCTGCAGGAATGCAGGCTGAGTTTGTTTAAATGCCTTTTATGTTGCCTGACAAGGAAATGCCATTTATCATCACCCTGGCTCCTTTCATTGGAGTTTGGTGCTGGAGGCTCATTTATACAAAATCAATGGCAAAACAGTTAGGTGGAGTTTATTTTACTAAGCATTTGGGCACGTCAATCCCTTCCATAACTGCCTCTCCTTGTTAAAAATCCCTCCCGGGGAAACAGCTACAGCACCTCCGCTGCCAGCACCACGTCTGGCTGCACGAGGTGGCAGATGCAAAAAGCTTCCATCAAAGACCCCCTCACAGCCACAAATGAAGGGGACCAGCCAGCCAGGAGGCTGCACAAGTGACAACAGAATAGTTTCCTCTGAAAACAGTTGTGTTATTAAGAGTGAAAGATAAGAGACACATGCTCATCTGGTGAATGTTTCCTTAAAAAAACAGGAGCAAAAAATGCTCAGACCTGAGTTAATCTTAGAGGATATTATGCAGAGACTGTCCTCAAGGCTGCCAGTGCTGAGAGAAGAGATCCAGTACTTGGCAAAATGAAAAGAGATATAAAGGAAAGGTGGGGATGCTTGCAGAAGAGAAATGCAAAAATAGCCTCACTGTAGTGGTGTGATGCAGCACTGTCCAGCTTCCCTCAGGACTGCTGGAAATCTTTGCTTTAAGTCCCTTCAGGAAGGGGCTCTTTATAGGGCAAAGAAATCCTTACTCAGGTTTGACTCTCAAGTCAGACTGTTCATGGCACAGGTCCTCTGAGTTTGTCAACAAAAAATTCACCAATTCACTATCAAAGCTTCCAAGCCAGGCTGCCCCTGGGCTACCACAGATGAGGATGGCCTTGGAAAACCACAGCTGGTGCCTGTCTCCATTCTGCTTTCAAAAAACACCCTCACTCCTGTGACTTCTGAACCCAGTGAAAAGCTGTACAATTCCTACAGAAACCTGTCTGTCCATCATTCACACCACCACTTAATTTTGCGAAGCCTTCTGTGCTCATTTTAGGTGCACCACTAGCATTTAGGTACCACCATCAGGAGCATTTTCAGTTATTGATGGGATCTCAACCTCCATCAGTTGATGAGCACATGAAGGAGAGCACCAGGTTGCTGGAAAAGGTAGAAGGCTACATCTGCCTTTCCCCAAGCAATGAATACCTGTCAGATCAAGCTACACAGGACTGTCATTGCCATAGAACAGCCTGCAAAAGATGATTTCAAAAGCTGTGAAATCTTAATGGCATCCATCACTCTCACATCACGGCTGCTGCATCAAGAAAGGACATGAACTCTTGATCATCCAGAGCATCCATGAGGGTTAACCATCCTCTCATGCATTTTCAACATTTAGCATTTTAATACATGTGGTTTGGTTAAATGTATCTCCCCTGGGATACAGAGAAAACATCTAAATTGTAAAATGGGGCAAATGACAGTATGGAATTTCTTTACCTAAATTATTTTTAGTAGCAGCTGATTTAATTGCAGTAACAGTTGAGATCCTTTTTGTGCTGTACAAAACCAGAGAGGGGATGAAGAGCAGGATAATTACAGACAAAGACAAGACTAAAATAGATTTTTTCCTCTTTTAGGGATGGAGACCTGGAACACTCCCCCAGTTTCCTTCCTAAGGCAGCTTCATGGTGCTCTGGGGGAACCTCTCAGAGCCTTGCAGCACCTTTTCTGTGCAAGCTGTTTTATCTCACATGGATGGAGAGGAGCAAAAGGAAGAACTTACATTTCTAAAGCACAGGTGAGGTGCTGCTTCGGCTCCACACTGCTTCTGGTAGTCTGCCCAGTCAAAGTCCTGGCCAGAGTAACCTGCAGGAGGACAAAACAAAAAGAACCATCAGCCACCACTGCACACCACAGAAAGAGGACAAAATGGGCCCCAAGTAGATGATCCCATCCTGCCTCAGTGCAGTGTCAGCAGGGCTGCTGCTTACCTTGAGAGCCAATGGCTTCTCCAACCACCACTCACACACCTCCACCATTTCACTGACAAGTCTCCATTAAAAAGCAGTATAACATAATTATTTTCCCCTTTTCTGTGAGCATCTCCCAACTTTTCACAAACTCATAACTAATGAGAAGTGCCACAGTCCCAAATTTCCATGTGGGGCTAGTTATGAACTTCTTTCTCCTACTATTAGCTATCTAAAAGATGGGATTATGAAACTGGACATGGATTATTTGCTGGTCCCTCAGGAGTGGACAGGGAGAGGATCAACACAATGAGAAGCTGATCCATCCTCTCTTTCAAAGCAGGAGATAAATTCTCTTTTCATTCATGTACCCTCCCTCTCTCCACAGCAGCTCAGGGTGTGTGAGCTGAATCCCATCCCAGTAAGAATGTTACAGAAATCTGGAGCAGAGCAGGAAAATGAAAGCAGATCTCCCAGCCTCAGCAAGCAGATCATCCCTTCAGCCTCTGCTTTGAGGTAAAATAAAGGGATTATTTTATATGAGCATGTCTCAAGGAGTTCCATCACAGAAAGACACATCAGACCTCTGCTCATCCACTATTCTTACTTGGCAATTTAGGCAATAAATTCTTGGGACAGAAATGTTGGGGTTTTTTTAATTTGCTTTTAGGGACTTTTTTTTTGCCTGCCTCTTAGTTTCTGTTTTTGCAGTGCTTGAAACCAGTGAGTGCTAATCCTGTCCAGGGGCCTGTGGATACTCTAATGACATTACTGCAGAACTACTCTTACTGGAAAGTTTCAGGAGTCACCCAAAGGCCAAATTTTCCCCTCAATCTCCCTTCCTGGCATCTCAGCCTGGCCTCATTTCACAGAACATCCCTAAATACCTTTTGCATTGATAGTCAAAAAGGGACACTCAAGATCAAATGTGAATGAATCATTTATGACAATGAAAATTGTGGCTTTTTTTCATAGGCAAGGACTGGAATACTGAGTGTAATCCCCTATCAGTCTGCCAGATCCCAAAAAAAGGAGGTAAATTTTTTGAAAACAACGTGCCAAGCATCCTGCTAAGATCCAAGTATCTTGGATAAGACGATTTCTAATCCTAATAATTGCATTCATGACAAACAAATTACTGAGATAAAGCCTTGAGCTAAGATGCCTGTCTCTGTGGGGCATTAAAGTGCATAATAATTAAAAAACTAAACATGCACGGGGAAGGAAAAAAAGCACAGTTACTTATAAAGAATGTTCTTTTTCAATACAAAAAAATATCCTTGCACCATTTTTTAACAATTTCTGCAACAGAATTTTTTTTCACACTTCTTCCCCATCTCTTTTTTTATCTCCAATTTAAACCATTCACGGATGGGTTTTGCATCTCAATTTTAAGCCAAACAGATCTTGTCAGACTGGATGGAAAAGTCACATTAGAGGTGTTTTAGTGAGGTACAAAAAACTTGGCCTTGTTGTCACCACACAAACATCTGCTAGCTCAGCCCTGCACCACGGGAATCACTGGAAGCCCTTTTCCTTTAGGTTTCAACAGGAATGGAACCCAGGAGAGCAGCTGGGGAGATAAGAATAACTCACTGCAGCACCACAAGGAGGATTCCAAAAGGGGAACACCCAGGAATTGACTTCAAGTAAGGCCTGATGTGTCTGTGGCCTTTTGACAGTGAGGCTGCACCTCCAAGGCTGTGTCCTGTTCTGGGCCTTCATGGCCAGAGGGACCTGGAGGGGCTGGAGCATGCCCAGGGCAGGGAATGGAGCTGGGGAAGGGGCTGGAGTCCCAGGAGAGGCTGAGGGAGCTGGGAAAGGGGCTCAGCCTGGAGAAAAGGAGGCTCAGGGGGCACCTTGTGGCTCTGCAGAACTCCCTGACAGGAGGGGACAGCCGGGGATGTCGGGCTCTGCTCCCAGGAACAGGGACAGGAGGAGATGAAATGGCACTAAGCTGCACTAGGGGAGGGTCAGGTTGGATATTAGGAAGAATTTCTTCACTGAAAGGGTTGTCAGGCTTTGGAATGGGCTGCCCAGGGAAGGGCTGGAGTCCCCACCCCTGGTAGTGGTCAAGAAACAACTCCACACTTTGCTGGCTGACCAGGTGGCGACCAAAGGTTGGACCTGGTGATCCAACTCGGATGTCTTTTCCTACCTTACCGATTCCCTGCTTGTGTGATCCTGCTCCCAGCTGCCTCCCTGAGCACACTGGGAGGTACCAGGTACCCAGTGCCTCCATCAGCACACGGCACACACACCCTGCCAAGCTGGAAGGCTCAGCCCAGGTGACAACACTGAGAGTTGTGTCTGCACAACTCAGCCACTGCTCCTCAAACATTCAACACCTTCACCGTGTTTGCCATCTCAGCTCTGGGCATGGAAGAGCCCAGCAGCCTAATCAGAAGCAAATATAACAATACAAATGTACTGGAGGTTTTTGGAAGTGGCTTCTCCTTAGTAAGCTTTACAACTAGGAGCATTATCAAAATGTTTTTTCCCCCACTTAATAGCTCATAAAACAATGATTGTGACTCTAAAGGGAAGTGGTCTATAAATCCTGCTCTAATAAATATAAACAGAGCTTGTTCAATGTTTATACAGCAGCAGTTAATGGGCATTCATTTTTGGCACTGTACAGGAAAATACTGCTCTCTATTTCAAGTAGCAAATATTTGCACCTCCTGTTCATGACCCATTTACTCTTTGTTTGTCTTCAATAAAGCCCTGATAGGCAAAAAGGCAAGAGAATGAATATCAGACAAATAAAGGACTCTGAACTCCAATATCCAACCTGGTACATTGTTCTGATGAAAAAAACCTTTGATTTTGAGATCAGAAAACCTCCTTGTCAACCCTAAATTAACCAGGGGTTTGGATGCTTTTCACTTTCCATCCGATTTCTTTTTTTTGGTGGTTTATGGGGTTTTTGTTGTGTTTAGCTTGTGTTTATTTTCAAATAACTCATTCTAAGATCTGATTACATTTTAGTAACTCAGAGAATGTATTGCCCATAGAAAAGGCTTCAAGGTGCTGAAATTCAGTTTGGACATGCAGCCCTTATACACAGTATAGAAAATAGAGCAACACATAGAATGTATCTATCTGCCACTGGCTTCATGCCTTTTTAATAGTTTCCCCCCAGGATTTCTGATCTCACAGCAGAAAGCAAATTGATTTTCTCCAGGGGAATAAGAAGAGACTTTCTGTACTTTCTCAGATGCCCAGGTGGATCCCAATAACCAGACATCACATGAAGTCATAGAAACACAGAATCACAGAATGATTTGGGTTAAAAAATGACCCAGTTCTACCCCTCTGCCATGGGCAGTGAGACCTCCCACTAGACCTGGCAAAGTCAAAAAATATTCACATGACAGATGCTTCAGATATGTCTTAAAATGCTGGCATCTAAAGATAGTTCACACACACTTGACCCATAAAACACCATCTCAGACAGGCTTTGTATCAGCATGGATTGGAAATTTTTAAGCCTATGGTCTCCTTCAGTTAATTATCCAGCCTGGGGCAAGCTGCAAGTGAATTTGGGTGGAAAAAAACCCAAAATACTCCATTTATTTTCATTTTTGGCAACTTTTCCGGCCAGTACAAGTAAGTGCTTATACAGGCATTATCACTACACCTGGGTTTCAGCAAGAGAGAGCTAAAGCTGATTTATGCCAGCAGAAGCAGCAGAGTGATCATGGATGCACCACATGCAGCTGCATGCACAGGGCTCCAGGACTTTGGTGGGAATTTCAAATTACACGTGCTAAAGAAGAACTCTGGATATACATAAGAGGATTCTGGATCCGGTAGGGAATAACCCTTCCCTTCCCTTGGCAGCATCATGCTTTTTCCAAAATGAAGACAGAAGTTCACACACAAAACTAAGCTTGATTTTTTTAATTTTTTTTTGTTTTAGGCATTTCTTTTTCCCAAGCAACACTGATTTTTGGCAACAGACCAACAACCCAGCCAGTTTCAAAAACCTGAAATTCCAGGGAACCAACACATTTTTCAAGCAAAGAAATATTGCTAGGGCACCACAGGTGGTTGTCTGAAGCTGTAATTAACTCCACTGATACAAAGTTGAGGAACAGCAGGGCTGGACTCTCTTTCTCTGGGCTCTGACCTAACACGGCTTGCAGTGTGCCCTGGGATTTGTTGAAACAGCCAAGGAAATCCCTCCACATTCCCAGGCAGGCAGCTGTTTTTAGCTCAGACATTCAAATTTAGGAGCTTTGCTTGGCCTCAGTGTTTTACCAAGGTGGATGAAACAGGGTTTGCCTCTACAGTGACTGGACTTTCAATGCTCCTTTTGCTCTCTACACACACAAAGAACTGCTAGGATTCATTCCACAGGAATTAATGAGGTTTTCACAAGCCTGAATCAAGCTTCAAAGCACAGGGACATCAATCCACCACAAGACACATTTGTTGAGATGTTCATGGGCTGGTAGGAGCCAGAACAGCCCCAGTCACTCCAGAGAACTGCTCTGTCTTGAGATACTTCAGCTGATGCTCTGCAACAACCACCACCACAATTCTAAATTAATAACATAAAATTCTAAATTTTATTCTAAATTAATAAAATTGTGGTAATAACAAACAAATGTCCTTCAGAGTAAACCCAAATATCATTGAGAAGGAATACAAACCCTTGGGAGGTGTGAGATTGACTCCGTTTTTAAGGCACCACTGTATTGGCAAGATCCCCAAGGAATCTGCATGGCAAAGCATCGAGATTTTGCTGGGTTCAGGTCTCAAGTCATCAATGGTCACTTGTAAATAATGATTGTTAAAAACCTAAGGGGTGAAAAAGAATAGACCAAAATCAGGAGTTAGATTTGCTGCAACATTAGGTAAAGTAGAAACCTGAAAGAGCCAAACCTGGGGATCAAACTACAGAAAATAATTTGCTCTCACCTAAACCTTCCAAGTGTTCCTACCCAAGGGATCAAAGTCTGATAGGTTTAGAGATAAACCTATTTTAGAGATAGGTGAAATGGAACAATGGAAAGTGCTGAGGTTCAGGGTCCCAAAGTTGAGTAGCGACTGCAGATGATCCTGAAGACCCCAGAGCCTTCCTCTCTCTTGCATTTGAGTGTGTGGATTAAATATCCAGCTACAACCTCCAATCAGCTGTTTCATTTCTGCAGGTTTCTCAGATGTACAGGGAAAATGCATATGGATGGAGGGGAGACAAAGACAAAAGAGGGATCCTTCTTTTTGCATGCAAGTGGTAGATGAACATGCTCATCCCCACTGGTTTTAAGTACATGGAATTAGCTGGTGATGCTTATGGGAAATAAAGAATTAATTAGGAACATCCATGGATTTTAAACCTATTTCTTAATGTGTTCTCCAGTCATTTAAGTATCACTCTTGTTTTTTTTCTAAAGGTGGTGGAAATCAGGAAGGTTTTCCCAGTCAGGCTCCTTTCAACCCTCCTTTCTGAGCACTCACCTTGGTCACTGATGCAGGACAGATATGAAATGGCTCCCTCATATTCACTGCCTCCAGCTTCATCCCCACAGTGAAGAAATGGTTTCTCAAATCAGCATGGTCCTATGGGAAGAGGAACACGTGGTGACACCAAGAAGCAGCCAATACATCTTAAAATCTATTTGAAAGGCATCCATGTGGGTTTTCTCAACTTAACTGGTCCTATGTTCTTTTCACACCAACCCAACCACAGAAAGAGAGGGGACAACCTCAGTCCTAGGACACATCTACAGCACCAAGCCCATCATACCTAAAGCACAGGGTATGTCCACCCCAGCAGCAGCAGCACCAACCAGAACTTGGTCCACAAGGAGATTGTGCTCACCAAAATGAGGACCTGGCTGAGAAACTGCTGCCTAAAAATCTCCAGTGGACAGAGCCTCTCCACCTCTGACAGCCACCACCCTCTGGGAGCAACTGAGAGTCCAGAGGTGCCAAGACCCAAACTGAAGCCCCCCAGAGTAATGCACAAGATGGATGCAAACAGCTCAGCACAGCCCTGATTTACCCTGTCCAGCACCTGCAGGGCACCAAAATAAGCACCTGGTCTCCATGATGGCAAGATGGAAAGGTATTTTTTTCCAGCCAGGACAATGGAAATGGATGAAGGCTTGGACAGTGAACTCAGACCCAAAACGTGGGCAACTAGAGAACAAGATGGGAAAACAGGCAGCTGTGTTCATGTGCATGCCCAGCATAACACTTCCACCTGGGATAAAACCTGGCTGCACCCACAGGCTACACGCAGAGGGTTCTGCACAGCAGCTCTGGGGATGCAGGATGCAGTCCTGAAATTCAGAAGCAACCCAGATTCAACTCCTCAGTTTGCCACCAGTTCAGTGTTTTAATACCTAATTACTCCATCCCTTGTGATCCCTATCTAACAGTCACACAAGCTGCCACCCTAATTCCAGGGTAATGACTGCATTTTGTGTTCATTCAATAAAAATGTCCCACTGTATTTCTAAACCACTGGTGCATTAGCCAATACAAGCATAAAGAGAGATGATGTTATATTTAGCACACACTCACAGACTACTCCGAAATACATGCAGAAAGCTTGCTATCTAATAAGTGGTTAGCAACAACAATCCCATCTACATTCATTGCTACACGTGGTATTCTTGTTCTAGAGTGATTTTCTATTGATCCGAAGTTGCGTTTCATTGTGCTTTCTTTTCCCAGGAACTGTCTGCACTTGTAAGGGCTTAACAATTTCTATTTTGGGATCTTACATTCCAACTGCTGGTAGAGATAAGGATTTTTACAAGCTCTAACCACAGCTAAATGAATGGTTGTTTTCATCTTACCAACCTGCAGTGTTATGGAGCCCTTTTCAGTGAGAACCAAAAAGCAGAAAAAATGACCAACGGAACTACAATGAATTTTGTCTCAAAGCAGAAGAAAATACTGATGAGGAAACCCAGGAATATTTAAGGATAATGGCCCAGAGCCCAAGGAATTAATTGCTGAGGAAGGAGCATACATCCAGGAGTTCGAGTGTCCTTTTCTTAAGGGCATGCAATGGCAGGATGAGGGAGAATGGTTTAAAGCTGTAAAAAGGCAGATTCAGATCAGGTATTAGGAACAGATTCTTTACTGTGAGTCACTAGAACAGGTTTCCCTGAGAAGCTGTGGATGTCCATCCCTGGAAGTGTTCAAGGCCAGCAAGCTGGGATAGTGGGAGGTGTCGCTGCCCGTGGCAGGGGAGTGGAAGGAAATGAGCTTTGAGGTCCTACCAAAAACTGCCACCTTTAATACTGAGAAGGCTTCAGAGAGAAGAGATGATGGCTGCAAAACTCCAACCTCACCAGCACTGAACTTCAGACCCCTAAAGGAAAAATAGCATTTGGACTGGAGGGCTGCCTCCTTCTGCCTGAGGATCCACACTCTGAGTCTCTTAATCCTTGGGGTGAGGTTGTAAAGAAAAGGCAACTTTGCAAAATGTGCATCTGGAATCAGCATCTCCCCACAAACGCTCCATGATTCAACTCACGCTCAGATCCAGCCTCAATATGTAATAAGCCAAGATCCACCAAAGTACTTAATCATGTTTATCTTTAAACACGCAAGTAGTTTAATCAACTTTTAAAGTGATTTGTTGATTGAGACCAAAATATACTGACACTGAACTATACTGCTTCTCCTTTTTATCTGAATCATTTTCTTTGGTGTTTCTCCTTTTATTTGTTTTGGCTTTTTTTCAAAGGGGAAAAATAATCAGACAGAGGGGGGAAAGGCACTAATAATATTTAAAGGTATTTTACTTCAAAGGCGCTGTGTACCTAGGGATCAGATCTCCCGTGTTATTCAGCACAGCAAGTAAATATTTCCCCCATTAAATTAGTAGCAAGAGTGAAATCACAAGGGGGGTTCATGGGATCTTAAGTACGTCTACCATTTGAGGGTCAAAATCCTCTTTGAGGCAGGAACATGCATTTCTTTGGAGAAATGCTGTGGAAGTGAAATCCCTTTCTGTGTTAAATGTAATTTTTTAGATGGAAAAGCTTTCATGGAGAAAAAGCCTTTGTATTGTACCTCTCTGGAAAATGGTCAGGGTCTGGATATTTGATCTGCCTTGTATACTGGCTAAAGAGAATCATCAGAATTTACCAAAGCAGCTTTGTATTTTTGCAGCCACAAAAGGAAAGAAAAAAGATTCCTGATGCCATTCTCCGGTTCCAGTGCTGGAGCTGCCTCAGCCAGCAGGGAATTACTCAGGATTTGGCATATGCTCCTCTTCAAAACTCCAATTAATTTACATAATTTCTAAGAATAGGTTCCAGAGAAGTGATGGCAAAGCTTTTAATTAGTATTAGACTCAAAGTGATACACTGGATAATGAACTGCTCTCTCTTCCCTTTATTCACGTTGACAGGAACAACGCCTGTTTAATAAAAGCAGCTACAAGGAGAGGACTAGAGGGATGAGACTTTCTCCTGGTCCCCGCCAGGCTCTGCAGCTGAACAAAAGAAATGTCTAAAATGATAATGGGTGGCAGAATTCAACCCTTTGCTGCTATTTCACAGCATTCAACACCACCAGCAAGGATGTTACCAGCCATTATTTACCAGCAACTTCTCCAAGTGACTTTCAATTTCCTTTGAAATGGAGATCAACAGGCAGAATAGTTTTGACCAGCTGGAGCATTTTAAAGCCTCATGCATGGTGGGCCTTTACTCCTGCTGGCAGTCAGTGCCTCCCAGGAGCAGCCTTGCTGACCACTCGGAAGTTTGAGCTGTATATTAGGAAATCTTTCTACACTGAATGGGCTGCCAAGCACTGGCAACAGACTGTCCCAGGTAAGTGTTAGAGTCACCATCCCTGGAGGGATTTAAAAGTTGTGCAGATGTGGCATCTGGGGACATGGTTTAGTGGTGGGCTTGGCAGTGCTGGGTTAATGGTTGGACTCGATCTTGGAGGTGTTTTCCAAACTAAATGAGGCAACTGATTCTGTGATTCTGTAATTTATACCAGTAGATAGCCTGTCCTGGGGTTCACAAGCCCTGAGAGGGCAATGGAAACACCCTCAGGCTGCTGAGACGCAGTCAAGTAACCCGGACTGACAATTAACAAGGACGCAGGAGAGTCCCTTACAGCAAAGTGAAAAATCATGCCACAAAACATTC
This sequence comes from Pseudopodoces humilis, assembly GCF_049639895.1. Taxonomy (NCBI): domain Eukaryota; kingdom Metazoa; phylum Chordata; class Aves; order Passeriformes; family Paridae; genus Pseudopodoces; species Pseudopodoces humilis. Next base: position 69,220,720 of record NC_142204.1, on the reverse strand, counting down.
AACAAATTAACGTGGCACGGGCACCACAGCTGCTCACTCCAAGGGTCACAGTCTCTAACATGATGGATTACAGCTCCTGGGTAATGAGTGGAGCACTGCTAAACCCCTCAATGAACGTCTGTCACTCACAGTCCAAACCCACTGGCAATAGCCAGAGCTGTCACAGCTCTCACTATAATCCCAAAAAAGCAATTAAACTCAGCCCCACGCTCACAGCTTTAAAGCAGGGGGTACATTTGCAAATGCACAGTCTGTGACCCTCTGGGCCACCTGAAAGACAGCCCTGCTTTGAGACACATCTGTACCATGATTTCCATCTTTACATGGCTTGTGTTTCTGTAATTATACTGCAAAAATTACTGATGGGCTTTGCAACAGCTCACTGCATCCAGCATCACACACAGGACTGGGAACTGCAACATCTGGAGGTCAAATAACAAGTCAGCCACAGTGCTGGGAGCAAAAACAGGCTCCAAATTCCCAGGCTTCTTTCTTTAGGGTCTGAGATAGCCACATCATTTTCTCCCTCACAGCTAACAAGCCACCAGCAGTGTGGATTTCAGAAATGGCAGCCTAAATGTTCCTCCAAAAGACATCCACAAATGGATTCAGAAAAACATTGCAATTCTTAAGGATGTGAATAAGCCTTAGCGGAGTACCTGTGTGGGTGCCATGCTTAAGTCCTGATAATTAAGTCAGTAAGTATTAGTTTTAGGTGATGGACTCAGAGAAATTTCAAAATCATCACTGCCATTTGTCCAACCTGGTAGCTAAATACCAGGTCAACAAATGTAATATCTGCTAAAAAAATGGCATTTGAGTGTAGATAAACTCAATTTTGTCCATATCACAAGAGTAGGGCTCAGGTAATTTTACAGTGCACTGGGTAAAGCTGATAGAGCAGGGGGACCTGGCTAAGCTGCTTTTGTCTGACACTCAGGGAAGCTGCACTCTGGGCTGGTTGCTCTGTGTCCCCAAACCCAAGGAAGAGCATCACTTTCCAACTGTGAAATCTACATTTTCAGCCCATTCTGCTCAAGACAACTGGAGTAATACAATTTTAAACACAGAAGCTTACACTGTATGTAGGAAAGTGCAAAAGTCTCTCATTTGGGTCTAATTTTCAAATTTCAGGCTATTTTTCAAATGTTCTTAAAAGTCAGAGCTCTTTTAGTCCAACAGTCAGATGCACACCAATTACAAAACTGCAACTTCGTGCAAAATTCAGAACTAAGTTTCAATACTGAAAAGCTGGAAGGTTGAGAGGCTGATTAGCAACACTGACCACTTAAAAAATTATTGACCTGAGCCTCCTTTAACCATAACTCTTGCTTTCAGTCCTACCTCTCCTGGTTAACCCAAATAAAGAATACAGAGGAGCAGAGCCCATATGGTATAACTAGGAACATATTAGTTGATTTGGTTCTTGTTTTCGAAGAAATCACCTCCCCTCCATGTTTTCTCTAATTTCTCCAAGAAACTGGCTGTTTCTAATAGCCTAATTTTAATCACAAAGCTCACCTCTGGGAGCCAGTCACAAACACAGTAATAGCAGTGGTTAAACTGCCTCCACAGGAATCTGGCATTTGTTTTTTAATTGAGGAAAAAAAAAAGGAAATAAAGAAAGAAATGCTACCAAATATAACCCTCTGCATTATTTGCAGATGAATCAGTCTTGTTTGTGATTCACCAGCTTCCATGGCTAAACACGTAGCAATTTTCCCTGAAGGTGCACTCTCTGCAGGGAGACAGAAAGCCCCTGTAAGACGTAACACGTGCAAATTGTCCCCTTGTTCTGACAAGAGCCATCAGAGGAAGGCCAAAATGTAGAGATGTGGGGTGAGGATGATGAGGAAAGCGTGCTGGGAGGGAGGTTTTAGAGACACCATGACCCTTAAACAACGAGAACCAGCTACAAACTGCACCTACTGAAGAGCCCCTTGAAAAACTGCAGATGCTTCTGCCGAGGATTGGATTTAGCCCTACAGATTTTAAGCTCTTCTTGTTGAATAAAAAATAGTTACCATAGAAACAGCAACATTGCAGAGTAGCCAGTCGAAATCCAAGCGCACCTTCTCCGTATGGCTTGGGTCGCTGCAGATGGCATTAGGGCAAAGATCCCCTCCCACACAGCACTCTGCTTGGGCACTGGAAGCATGGGCAGAGGTAAAAGAGGTGGATATTCATCCACTTGGGATTTTTTTTTGGTGTGTTTGGTTTGAGTTTTTTAGCATCTCAGAGCCACAGCACTTCCCAAGCGTTTGCTGGTGAGACACAGTTGTGTTACACGCCCAGGTCCCATTTCACAGGGGGTAAAGTCACATGGAAAGGGTGGCACAGGTGGGAACAGCTACTTGAGTGCTCAGAGTGAAACCAGCAGTGTCTCTGCTCACACCCCCCCAACACACAGCCCCTCGACTGTGAGGAGGGACTGAGGCTGCCCTCAGTAACATCATGGCAGGAATCGTTACTGAGAAATCAATAGGAATTTGTTAGAGCAGAGAGGATCAGGAGCCAATTCAATGCACATTGTGAGCTGCAACCACCCTGAAAAACAGCTACAGACCACAGCTGCCTTTGCTTTCTTTGAGGAGATGAATTCATCTTTAGATCATACAATAGCAGACTCATGGAATGGTTTGGGTTGGAAGAGACATTAATGATCGTCTCATTCCAAAGCCTCTGCCACGAACAGGGACACCTTCCACTATCCCAGGCTGCTCCAAGCCCTGTCCAACCTGGCCTTGGACACTTCCAGGGATGGGGTAGCCACAGCTCCCGGGCAACTTGTTCCAGTGCCTCACCAACTCCACAGGAAAGAACTTCTTGCTAATATCCGATCTAAACCTTTCCCTTTTTCAGTTTTAAGCCGTTCCTCCTTGTCCTATCACTATATACCCTCGCAAAATGGGTGACTTTTAGGTATCACCCACCCCATACATAGGAGCAGATGCTGCTGTAGGTGCACATTAGCCCCTCTCAGTGGAAAATACTGCCCAGGGGTGTGGAAGGCAGGAGCTGAGGATGTCACAAACTCCCTCACACCATGCCTGCATGCAGTGATTCAACGAAACCAGGTTCTTTTGCCGACTTCTCCCCATCCTGAGAGACTCCAGCATGTAATGAAGAAAACTACACATGCAAGAGGGACAAGGAAAGCTGAGGGACCTGGTTCTCACCCATCCCATCTGCTTGGCTTGAACGGCCTCTAGCTTTTCTCTCCCAACCGTGACTTTCATATGGTGCTGCCAAACAGACCCTGGGGGTACCTCAGACAGGGCTTGGCTTCACCCACCTCCTTGGATTGCTCTCCCAAACGAAATCCTTGCACAGCCCTGCACAGTCACGAGGGAGCTGGAGAGGGCTAGAGCTGCTCACTGCTCACAGAGGTACCACCAGGCTCCATCTCACCCCCTGGTATCAGAGACATCCTCACTCCCTCTGTGGTGTCCCTTGGTTCTTACAAAGATAAATGGTTTCAATGGAGCTGAGGCAGGAGTAGATCAAAAGGCAGCAGAACAACAGAGGGATTGGGAAGCCATGCACGTCTCCCAGCTAGGCAAACAGCAGCCATGGAAAAGGGCTGGCGAGCCCACGGATGGGGAAGAACAGATGGAGTATAAATAATCTGGCAGCCTGCAGACAACACGGCAACTCGTGGGTTATTAAAGCGCAGCGTACAAAGCCAGGGCCAGCCAAGCCATCAGGGCATGAAGGAGCTCAGGATTGGGGTTTGGCTTCCAAGGGAAACCAAAGGCACACTTGTGCAAAGGCTGCTGCATCAGCACGTGCCTATTGAGGGGGGATGAGGACAGAAAAAAACCCTGTTGGACTTCAAGGCTACTTATGCAGCCAGGTCAGGACTGTCTCTGAGTTGGAAGTATCCCACGAGTTTCTCTCATTTAAACTCTTCCAGAATACGTAACACTGGAAGAAAACACTCTAAAACACCCAAAATGTTTGCTAAATTCTGAGAGATATTATCTTCTTTTTTTTAAAAAAAAAAATCAAGATCTTAGAGGAAGTGTCACTCCTAATCTCACTACTAAAATGTACAGTTCATCCAACGGAAAAAACCATTTTTTTTTGGTAGGAAGGAGTCCTATTTAATATTTGTCTTCAGGCTTGTGAGTTTAGAGCTAGAAGCACCACTCAAGAGGGGCAGCTCTTGCCTGGGTGGTGGATGGTCCCTCCATCTGTCTCCTTAGGAGAGATCTGTCCCAACTGATTCCTTCCATGTCATTAGTTTTAGTATTAATTAATACTATTAACTGGTAACAGGAGACATCCAGAAGCTCCAGTCAGAAACAGGGGAACACTGGGCTGGGCATAATAGCGGGTTTTTTTGCTAGAAAGATTTAGAGCTGAAAAAAACAAACAACAACTTCAGGAACGGAGGAGAGGAGGGTAGAGAAATGGGACCAAAGGCTATAAATCAGCAACTTCCACCTGTCTCAGATACCTCTCTCTCCTAGGTGCTCTTCAGGTAGTTTACCAAGGTTTGGTTTAGGGATGTCGCTGGTAACAGCTCCATCCAAACCAGTCATCAGGACTCACTTCACAGGAACTGGGAACAGGATGCCAATATGCAAAATCCATGGAGACGTGATTGTGGATGCTAACTCTGAAATAGAGAGCCTGTAGAAATTACAGGCCACATAGCTTTCTCAGTTCAGCCTGAGAAAGTAGCCTGGGAATTCATAAGGAGGATTTAAAACAATCCTCAGAGACAGAAAACAGCCTTGCAGGTATTGTTGTCTGTCTCTTGTTTTCTTTGCAGGAGAAAGTCCAGGGGTGGTGTGCCCCACTGACCAATGATGGTAATGTAGTGGTTTGCTAACCAATAAGAGTTTCCTTTCTGTACTTTCCACGTATCAGTCTATAAAACAGAGCTGAAGTAATAAACTAGGAGACATTCTCCTGATCAACTCCCTAGAGAATCTGTCGTTCGTTCTCGCCGTTCCTAATAGAGCGACACATGATGAGCACCCCAAATTCTGGGTAGGATTTAGTTGCCCAAACAGAAGTGTCTGAGGTGAGGATCCGTAACATCTGCATGGGACCCACAGATCTGCCACAGGAGACTGGAGAAAGCAGAATGGGAGACTAGAGAAGATATCCACGATCTCCTGTCTGCTTCTCTCCAGGAAACTGAACCCATCCACCTTGTACAAGCTGCTGGGCTCTAACTCTAAAATATGCATTGATTTGTAATATTAGGGCTGTTTTTGGAGCATGGCTTCCTCTTAAAGCAATGCCAGCACTGAAGTAAACCACTGAAATTGATCCTCGAAATCAGGCCCCAGTAACATTCTGACCATCTTTATTCACAACAAGCCCTGACCATTTTATCAGATGTTCCCTGAAGCCCAAGCCATCATTTATGACCAGTACCAAACCAAGAGCAGGGGCATCCCAACAGCACCCTGAAATCAGAGCAGACACAGCAAAGGATACATGTCCTTGGGTTGTGGCCCAAGGTTTGGAAGGATTTGTGCTCCTAAGCCATTCAAACATCCTTGAAAAAACTCTGCTGTATTTATTTTTCTTCAAGGATCAACATGTTTTCTGAAAAGCAGGGAACGACAAAATAGCAGGTGCGTTGCAAAAAGCTTTTGTGAAGAGGAAAATTTATGCCAGGATGTGCAGTTTGCAAAACACTATGTTTAGTAGCTGCATAATAGCAGCATTTTCTGGCAGTTAAACATCACGTTCCTTTCTCAAAGGATCCTAAAGCATTTTACAAACACTTCCAACATATGGCCAAGTGTAAAACAGCACCGGGAAAAAAAAAAAAAAAGAAAATCCTGTTTGCAGCCTTCTCCCTGATTTCTGTAACCAGCTCCTGTGATCTGGTGTCCTCTCCCTGGATGCCAAGAGGGGATCAGGGCTGTGCTGCTGCAATAGGTTTTTGAGCTGCTGCTGAAGACCACCACGTGCCAAACTCAGCTCTGCCACACTCCTGAGCATCGATAATTCAGGCTCAAACCCATGGTTTTTGAGTTCTCAGGCAGAACCCAACCCTGTGACACCAAAACTGAGGAGTGTCACCACTGACAGCAGCAATGGGCTGACAGACCCCTGGGAGCAGCTGTTTCTCACACAGCAAACGTGGCTCTGCTCTGCCAGTGCCACCTCCTGGGGACAGTTTGCTGGCATCACAGTGAAACTTCCCTCAGTCATGCAAGCTTTAAGGACAACACGGATTTAAGTCATAATCCAGCCCAGGGGATTTACTCATGAAGAGCAAGCACACACCTACACCCTGCTCAGCCACGGAATTCTGCAGGGAAATGTGGGAAAACCAGAATGTAACTGCTCAGTGTGCAGTCACCATGCCTGCCAAAGTAGACATTTTCAGCTTTCCAGAAGATCTCTAAGAGTTGCCAGCTGTCAAACCTTGTGTTTTTTATCTCATCTAACACATGACAGCTACAGTAGCAAGGAGCCCCAGGCACAGTGTAGAAACAATACTTCTGTGCTGGGTTTGAAAATAAAATAAAAAAAATTAAAAATAAAAAGAAGTTATGAAAGACACCTTTGGATAGGACACTCTTTGCTGAGATCTGGGATTCTACTTGAAGGTCCCACACACAATCACTGGCTTTTTTTGCAAGATCAGTTGAGTTTACTCTCAGATAGTCTCCTAAAGACTTAACTCATGTTTAAGTCATTACTAGAGGAAGACTTGCTCAGAGGCACAGATGACATCTTGTCTTTTTGTCCGTAATTAAGATGTACAAAATGGGGTTGATTCACCCTAAATGGGCAGAATAAAGTGATGCCCACACACAAAAACGTTATTCAGTCTCCTGCCTTCCAAGCACCAGAACCAGGGCTCAGACAGCACCAAACTCTGAATTCTGCTCATCTTGTGCTCACTTTCCACATTATGATAAACGAAGAAGTCCTAATGACCTAGTCATGGACCTAAACATTGACATCTTTGCTGCATTTGGCCCCAAAATAACTCTCCTCTTGGGCCATTCAAGCATTCCAAGGTTTTGCATTGTCTTCTAAGAGGAACATCTTTGCAAGCTCCAACCACACAGCACAGCAACTGGGATTTGCTAAATTCAAATTTATGACCTGCATGCAATAATTAAAATAAGTGGGTGTAAGTCTGGCATGCTGGCAAGAGGCAGCAACACAGCTGTTAGTTATAAACTTTTCTTTAAAAAAGGATGTTTCATGAGCCTCATCAGAAACATTCTTCACTCTTTCACATAGACAGGAATAAAATTTACACATTAGACATTCCCTTCTGTGATTTAATCCCTGCCCCACACAAAACACTTTTGATCTTGAAGCTGCCAATGCAAACTTTTAATAGAGTTGGCAGATGGAAGCCTTGGATGAGATGAGTGGCAGAGACCCAGAACTCTCCACACGCCACTTCCACCCAAAACAGGGCTCCTCGAGCCCACATCCCAGCCCAAGGCAAACACAAATCTTCCCTCTTCTCCCAGCACAGCAGAGCTCCCACACTGCCAATGAGCCACTGCCTGGGCTATTAGCAAAGTGTCCCCAAATTAACGTTGCTAATTTGAGTGCTCAGCTGGGCGAGGAGCCTGGATTCCTCATGGGAAGCTGCTGGCACATCCCTGCAGGGAGGCTGAAGGTGGCACTAGGGTTTTGTGGCAGCCAGAATGGGACATGATAACAGCCTTATTCCAGTTATAGAACCATAAAATCGTTTCAGTTAGAAAAGCCCTCTAAGATCAAAGTCCAACCAATTCCCAGCACTGCCAAGATCACCGCTGAGTGCCACATCCACACATTTAAGGACATTTAATTCATCTTTAGATCATACAAAAGATCACCACACATGAACTGCACCAATTCCATGGATGTTCTGGAGTATCCCAGAGCAGTGCTGCTCAAGGGCTGGGAAGAAACACACAGGGTCCCAAGGCTGGTGGTGGGGAGGGCAGCCTGGTCCAGCAGGTCCCCAAGCAAGAGGTGACACTGGAGACATGGGGTCACTGCTGTGCTCCCACACACCTCCCTGAGCATCCTCTCACTGCCCATCCCACCCCAGCCAGGACAGAACTATTGGAAGCCAGGCAGGCACAGCTGTAAATCAGGATTATCTGGAGCCACCATGGTTAACAGCAGTGCTGATTCACACGGGAAATTAAAGCCAGTGCCTTGGGGCTGAAGCACCAGAGTGAGAATTATAAAAAAAAAAAAAGAAAAAAAATTAAAAAAAGATGTAGGAACAAAATTCTCTCTCACTTCCAGTACTTCTCAGGTCTCTGAGGCTTGTGATCAGGTGAAAACTTTGGTGCAAGGCTCACAGAAATCTGTCCAGTTTCTGTCAACTTTTATATTCAGAGCCTTACTATTTCACAGCTGTGCATGATGTCTTTGCACATGTCTAAAAGAGTAAGACACAGGAAAAATAACTGGAGAAATCCCTGCTGGGTCACCCCCAGCCCCCAGAAAACACCAACCAAGAAATAAGTCCACATGTAAAAAGTGTTTTATACAAACATCCAACTTGTGACCTTCCATGGTTATGAATTATAGCTAAGACCTTTCTGGAAAAAGTTTAACATAAGCTGCTAAACATGGCATGATATTTATTCAACACAGGTTCCACAAGCAAAGGAAAAGTATCTTTTACCTTGAATACTTCCATTGGAAGAGGAAAATTTGCTGCATCATTAAGGGATTTTTCCAGAGCGCATTTCCACTCAGTTATAGTCTTCAGAGAACAGATATCTGAACGGACAACAGTAACAAAAAGGAAAGAAGAACAACAAAACCAAGAGGTGACTGTTTGGAGATCAAACATTTTTGGAAGACTAAAGTTCTTAAGTCATATGAATGAACAGAGCAAGTGAAATGAACAGTGTCTATATTCCAAGCTGTGCAGCTTGGATAAATTCAACACAAAGCAACTAGAAGGGGCACACAGGAGGAAGATTGTGTTTTGTATCTTGGAGTAAAACCCAGAAAAATTCACATCCTTCAAATACTGCCAAAGGAATGAGAATCATATTAACTCATTACTTGAAAACAGTGAAAAAAAATCTCCTTTGATTTTCATTTCTCGAAATACCTGATGTTTCCTAGTTTGAGGAGCCTCAGGTCTTTAGCCAATTAGTCATATTTGAACAAAACAAAAACTGTCATTATTAAGGCACCCGTTCATCAGAAAGTGTTTGGTTTTGGGTGGTTTTTTTTAATTGCAGAGCTGGGGTGGGTGTGGGAAGAAACATTTCAGCTAAATCTCTACCCAGACACATTTTCTGGTGTCACACTCAAACCAGAGCATCACACCAGAGCAAGGACTTACATTCATGAATTTTCATCATTACACTTTTAGGCAACATCTTTGTGCAGCTTCACATTGCTTCCAGTGAGTTTCTTTACACAGGTTTAATATTATTAAATCATGATATTAACAAGCCCTTTATGGTTCAGTGCAGTGAAATGCCTATGAATCATCAAAGGGAACAATGTAGGAAACAATACTGTGATGAGGAACATTATATTGGATTTACTCCTGCCCTAGAAAACACATTGTTATCTTGCACGTAACAAGTTACTGCAGAACATTCATATCAACGCCTCAAAGAGAGAAGATAGGTAGATAGATTGCAACAATAATTAAAATGGAAATGAACATTTGCTCAATAATAAACTTGAACCTTGGTACAGAGTGAACAGTATGAAGCTTTTCTTTGGCCAGTCTGGCTTCCCACATTCACATCAAAGTTCAATTTGGCCCAATTTGTATTTAAATCCTGTACATCTAATACCCATATATATTTACTAGCTAGCAGAAGATTTACTGCTGTATCTTACAATTCTGAAGGAGAGAATAAAAAATATGCGTAAAAAAAAAAAAGGAATTGGCAAGCACTGTTTCCACCTAGCAGTGATGGTACAAGAGAATTTTATGCTCTGAACTCAACAGATTTAAGACCTTATCAAAACAGGATTTGCAGAATCACTCACTGAAGTGGATGTATTTATACTTCCACTATATCAAATCTCACTACTTCAGAACAGACATCAAGGATATGCATATGAATTTAAACACACTCGAAGGGGAATGTTAACCTTTCAGGGCAGTATTTTTAATTCCTCAGCTGTCTGGTTATTAACGGGAATACAGATTTCAAGTCTTCGTTTACAGCGTGTGCGGCGGGCACAAGTGTTAAGAAGTGCACTCTTTACCTAATTGTTCATTGTTTTATAGTTTTGCTGCCCCACTTCTCCCTTGCTTGCAGGAATTCTGATCAGCATGAAAGGCAGGGAGACACACAACTCACTTTATTTCTTTTTTTTGTTTCATTTACAGGGGAATACTTAACACAATATGATTTTACCCCACATTGCAGCCAGCCCATTGTTTCAAGTCTGAGTTCAGAACTGATACTTCCCTTCTGGAAACAGACCCTCACTTTCTATTGTGATGCCAGTGAAGCACAGGAAAGATGAAATTGGTATTTTGGGCAACTCTGGCCACGTTTTGGGCAACTTTGGCCCAAATCAGCGAAAACAAGCAGTAACTTCTCTGGGCAGTGTCAACAAAATACAAGACACAGAGGCAACTCCAGTGGTTTCAAGGTCCAGCAAGGAATATCATGTACACATTTAATTAGTGGCGTCTTGCTTATGCTGGCAAGTGTATGGACACTAAATTGCACGGTTAAAAGAGCATAAAGCATTTTACTTAAGTGCCAGGGCTGCAGGTAATTGAACAAAGTGTACTGTGTCAATTTGTATTAGGGTTCACAAGTAGTGAGCAATTAAAATGACTGGCAATTTGTCTTTAAATAAAAAGTAGCATAAAATGGGATGATCTTCTCCTGCATAAACAGCTGAGTTCAGGCCATCAGTGGCTCTGTGTCAAGCAGCCTGTGCCAATTTGCACTAGCAAGAAGGTTTATTCCAGACTCAGATATACATCTGAAGGGAAAAATAAGCTATAACCACTTTGCTTCAGTTAAATGGGCTTGTGAGATATACAGAGTCTGTCTGGAGAAGCCAGCTGGGATGCTGTTTCATAGAATCACTGAATGGTTTGGGTTGGAAGGGACCTTACACATCAGAGGACCCTCTTTCACATTAAGTGGGTGTTAGGATGTGGGTGGCTTCAGAAAAGAGACCCCTCCACCCAAAATATTGTTTGGGTCCATGTGATCTCCTTTATCTGAGATGCTCTGCATCTTGAAAGACTGAGATGGAAGTGAAACCTGGCAGGTGCCAGAGGTGGATCAACAGGAAAAGGTCACACCCCAGACACAGAGGGAAATAAAACTCAGTGTGGGTACGCAGCATCCAAGTCAAGGGTAGGGAAAATACTGTCTCAAGCTGCAGAAGTGATGTATAATACCCTAGTCTGGTAGCAAGGGGACACACAGCCTGATCTGGGAGCAGCTACATGTCCTCAGCAACTCTTTGGAGGAGATTTTTAACAGCTCTGATAAACAGTCTAAGGCTGCTCCCTTTGTCAATGCAGGAGTCGCCTAAACTGCCTTCAGATGTTCAAAATTTAGGAAACCAGATGTGTGTTCATCAGTTTCAACCCTTGTGAGTAAAAAAAATACGCTCTAAAAGATGTCATTTCATCTTACCTATGTTAGTTTTGTCTTGGCACCCTCTTTTCCCTACTCATTACAAAGAGAAAGCAGTTTCTCATGCAGAACTGTCTTTTGATGTCTGCACCGTGGCAGGTCAATCTAATCCCTAATGTGTGAAAAACAAGGTACTGCCCACAGAATCTCTCCTTCCTAAGAAAGTCCACACTAGGTTTTTCACACAACAGACGTCTTCCTAGTCCAAATACCCTTCCCTAAAGAAGATGATACCGGGGATGTATCCCTGACACAGTCTCCAGGCCTCAGGTCCTTAGGAGACTTCATTTTTTGAATTTGTGGTTTAATAGCCTCATCTCTCAGCTTCTTTAGAGCTCTCTGCTGCCAGCATCTCATCCTCACAACTCACTACTGCTTCCCTGACTGCTCCAGGATTCCTTTTGAAGAGACTTTAATCTGAAGCAGATCCCCTAAGACCAGCCACTTGGGGTTTTTTTCTGTCTTCCTCCTCTCAATTAATGTCTCATATACTTCATTAATCCATTGTGCCTCATGGACATGTTGGGTGGTTGGACAAGAAGATCATAAACATTTTTTTCCAATCTTGATGATTCTGTGACTCCATGTAAGGTGGACACCAAATGATCAGGAGTGGAACAACCATCATTCCTGCCTCCAGAAACTCCTCAGATTTCCACTCCTGACTGGCTATTCCCTGCAGTGCAGAGCCTGACAGCTGGGGCCAGAAGGGGATCAATGAAAGATCAGGACAAAATTTGGGCAAAAACAGCAGAATTCAGACCTGAAGGCTCTTTTCTCAGAGAACTCCTACAAGATTCAACTTTAGGAGATGTAAAGTAATGAAGATCTATTTAAGTTAATATAAATCAGGAAGAAGATCTGGGCATTGAATCCATTCATAACAATGTTGACTAAAAACTGAATGACCAGAGAAATGTATGGAGAGGAAACAGCTATCAGATGGAAACAGGTAAGAAAGAGAGACAGAAATTTAAAAGTTAAATGAAGGAGAGGGGAGAAAAAAAAGTAAAAAACTCCAGCAAATAAAGAGTCCAGTAACAAATTTAGAGAAAGACAGCTGAAAAAAATGAAAATAAAGGTATGAGGGGTAGGGAATCCACAGAGAAGATGTACAACTGGGTAACAGGAGGAAAGAGTAGAAAGCAAATGGAATGAACAAAGAGAAAGAACAAATCTCCTCTGGGCCATATTCACTAAACCCATATAGGCCAAGAGGGTTCAGAGATGGTCAATGAAAAAGTTGTTTCTCTGAAACACAAAGACTCTGTAAAATAACAGAGTGGGTGATATTCATGCTCTCCAGCATTCACATCTAAATTAGAGGTGATGGGGAACATTGATTCCTACCTACCAGTGAAGAAAAACACAATCTTCCAAAAAACACTCAAGACCTAAGTCCCACACAAACTTGTGAACACAAGAATTGAACATATCGGGGTCAACTCTCCTCATTAGGTGTGAGGCACAGAAGCCACATCAGAAACACCTTCCCAGGGGCGGGGAATTTAATATTCATGGAAAAATTTCATCTACAGCACAAAGAAAACGAGGCACAGACCTGGACAGATTGTTAACCTACACAGGAGAAGGTGGATCAATCCGTGACCCCAGACTGGCTTAACTGCAGTCCCAATCCCTTTCCATTCAAACTGGTTTGAACCCTAAACTCAACCCTAAAAAGCTTCTTCTCCACGTTGTAATCTCCTGGTGTTTCATATGGTCTGACAGACTTGCCAAGACTTCAAATGAATTTATTTAATGAACAATACAGTTCACCTGACCCCCTCTGAACCCAAATTAGATGGATCTCACCTCCCGTCTGTGCCACAGCCAGAAACTATTGTCAAAGCAATGTGAATGCTGGAAAAGGACAAACGTGCTGTACAAGTATCTCAAAACATCAGTGAAAGCCACAAAGGGAGACAATATTTTAAGGAGGCTCTTTACCTGCAGGTGGGTCCATTCTGTATTTATTCTCTTGACACCAACCGACTGGTCGAAGTCTGCAATCCAAGTAAAACAACCACTGGTCATAGGATTCAGTCTCCTCCAATCCCACATAGCGAAGGCGTAATCTTCCTCCAACATTTTCAACCACACTAACTATCCAGTACTGAAAGGGATTCTGGGAATCCTGCAGCTCTATTAAGGAATCAACTGTAATGAGGTCTACAGGGTTTTTTCCTCGCAGAGGCTGTTTGAATAGAAGCAAAACTCCTTATTTTAAACTTTATTTGAAGACTTCTCAAGGAAACAGATGACAGCAGAAGATTATTTTTGTTTTTCACACCATCATCCAAGCGATCAGCAAACAGTCTGTTCTTCTTCTATTTTACCCAATGTCTTCCAAGTGCAAATTCAGAAGTAAAACAGAAAACAACAGTTGTGCTAATTTCTCAACTGACATCATCAACAACAACAACAACAAAAAAAGAATAATAAAAGGTGGAACAGCTTGTAAGGCACATCCATTTAGGATGCTCCTGAACTACTCAAAGCCCAGTTGTATTGGAGGATTTCAAACAAATTCTCATTGATTGCAGCTGATAAGAACCAACCACAGGACTGGACCCTAATATTTACCTAAAAGGTGACTACTTAGTGCATGACCCAGAAATTTCCCTCTGTGTACTCATCTCTTTCCCCACGATCAGCTTTATCTTATTCCTACTGGCATGGAGAGCAAATTATCACCCCCAGCCATGCATGTATGAGTCTGTGGGGGTTATCTCAAAGCTCAAAGCCCACAGGAAGTTTGGATCCAAGCCCAAGGCACACAGGATTTGTTGGGTCAAGCCACCATGCCCAAGAAATCCCAGTGACTGAGGTTATTTGATTCCACATGGTTATTTTCTGGGATCCCAGTTCTGCAGCCATTTACACATGTGTGTAACTTTCTACCTGCAAGCACAGGTATTAAAAAACCATGAGATGCTCTGCAGAACAACCCCTTTGGGGCTCAGTGTTTTTGTGTTGTGGCTGTGAGCATTCTCTGTGTTCTCAAGCTTTAACATAATGGTTAGATTTCTTATTTTTTATTAAATACAAGTTTAAATTCTTATGCAATGTCTCAGTTCCAGGGTTTTAAGAGCAGCATTAAAATGACCCCAGGATTTGGAAGCATTGGTCCCCAAAGGAGATGCTAAGCAAAGGCAAAATCCATTAAAAACAAAGACTATTTTTTTCCTGTGTGTTTGTCCCACTTTTACTTAATTAAACCATGTAAGTATCTCACATTACATTTTAAAATATTAATTCTGCAAATCAAGAGTCAGTCCAGGATGGTTCTTTCTAACAGTGGCTACAAAACAAAATAAGGAGAAAGCCTTATTTTTCAAAAAGCTATTTTTCCTACTGAATATTGAAAATATTCAAATTTTGAGATGCAACTGATTTTCATACATCTGTCTTAATCTAAAAAAGCAGGCAAGAGAATGAGAATATGGTACAAAAAATGCAATTAAAATTAACTAAAAGCTTATCACATGTACAATTTTTAACACCTTTATGATTAACAGATATTTCTCAGAACAATATATTTGCCATAATAAGGTACTTTTCTAGAGTGCAAGCTGCAAGCATCTGCATAATCTCTTCAAATATTATTTCACAGCAAAATGCAGTGTCAGAATTTAATAATACAACAGAAATCCACTTAAACGTGTATTTTTCCCCCTTTCATACAACTGCTTCATTGCAACAAAATATTCTTTAATATGAAACGATGGTGTAATGATTTAACTTATTATAATAAATCCCTGGCTGTATCAAAGTGAATATTGCTTCCCTGATTTGTGTGCTAAATTTTAAGCCAATGGGTTGTCACTTACCCCATGAGAACTGAATGGCTAGGATTAATAATCGGCTTGCATGAAATATTAACATTTACCATAATGCAAGAACCCTTCACATGCGTAGCTGGCATGTAAAAAAAAGATTTAAAAAGTAGCACTACATATTGATTTAACAGTCTAACAACAATCTGCAGCACTCACGAACAGCAAATCTGCCAACAGGGGCCAACATACATTGCACGACACAGACAGCACTGAGCACATAAAACACCAGAGAAGGGTCAGAAACTGTTTCAAGCCAACACAATGTTTTCTCTCTCTGCTTTTCTGCCTGGGGCTGCCTCTCTTCCCTGCCTGCAGAAAGGGGAGGTTTGGCACACACCAGAGATGGGGGCTGGACACCATCAGATTGCTGCATATGCCGCCTGGGAGTAGTCCAGGAATGGATTATTTGGGGTCTGAAAAGGATGTTCATCCCTCAGACCTGGGGAGGGGGAAATCCCTAATGGGTCAATATTAGTTCTCCCTGCCAGGTATATTCATACTGCTTGGGCATGTGGAAAAAGGATGCAGCTGTGGGATGGTGGAAGTGACCAGGGACAAAATGATCAAAAATGGTGCTTGGATGCACACTGGCTTCCCACAAGCCAATGTGAGCACTTTCATGGAAGTAAATTCCTGTATTCCCTCACTTTCAGACTAAATACAGAGGGACAAAGAACGAGGGGCTCCTGCAGGACCATCTGTCTCCTATCCAAATGCCCCCACAGCATCCACGTGAGAGCAGAGCAGGCCCTGCAGCAAAAGCTGCCCATTATTTCAAGGTGAACCTGTGGGATTTTATCCAGGTGTGAAAGCACCCTGAGGCTGTCCCAGGTGCAAGTTACCCTGTGGACCTGGGCTGAATGGCTGCATCTGAAAAATAAACCCTTCTGCTCTTCTGAGGCCACCTCACCCAACAACTTCCCCACTAAATGAGACTGCTGGATTTAGGTGGAGGGAATGTCCTTGAGGGAGCACTTCCCATATAAAGATAAACCTGACAGAGCTCCCCATCAACCTATTAAACCCCCTCTCCAACCTGTCCAACAGAACTACAGAATGGTTTGGGCTGGAAGGGACCTTAAAGATCACCCTGACCTTAAAGATCAGGGGGTTCCAACCCCCTGCCATGGGCAGGGACACCTTCCACTAGACCAGTTTTCTCCAAGCCTCATCCAGCCTGCCTTTGAACACTTCCAGGGATGGGGCAGAGATGGATTGGCAGCTCAGGTCACCAGTTTGATGGATCTAATGGGGCACTGAAGGGCTGAGTTCTCCCTTCTGTGGATCCCCTCCATGCCCTCCTTCCCCCACCAGCCCTCTTTTGAGCACCCATTTTTATCTAAAGAACTAAAAGGCAAAACAAACACCCTGTGACTGGGTCAGAAGCAGAGCCAGCAGAGTCCAGGCACTGCTGCCACAGATTTTGGGGCAGGGCTGGGTCAGGTCTCAGGGCTGGCACACAGACACTGCAAGCACACAGCCCTGCGGGCCAGGAGCACACACACCGAGGAGGAGGAACTGCAATCTAATACATACACCTTCCAGCAAATTCGCAGGGGCCGTCCTGGCACCGGTCAGATCCTGGATGAGAAACTCTGTCCAGTCCATGTATTTCTCCTTGATTGCTGGGTAAGGGGAAGGAAGAAAAGAATTGCTTAGCACAGCAGACTGCAGCGACTTGCCACGTGTGTGTCACACAGTGGACCTGGTGTATTTATTACAAATAAACTCTTCATTATTAGAGGGATGAGGCACTGGCACAGGTTGCCCAGAGGAGCTGTGGCTGCACCATCCCTGGAAGTGTCCAAGGCCAGGCTGGACAGGGCTTGGAGCAACCTGGGATAGTGGAAGGTATCCCTGCCCATGGCAGGGGGTGGAATGGGATGATCCTTAACCATAGTGTGATTCAATCTTTCTAGAAACTTCTCCTCCTCGGGATTTACCAGCTCAAAAGTTTTGGATGCAAGTGCGACTCAGACGAGGAAAAAAGCTGGTTTGTTGTCCAGTTCTTTGGGCAACCTGTGCACACAGTTAAATCCCAAAAAATGGGAAGGTGCTGTTCCACTGTAGCCACTGACAGTGATTTACAACATCGTGGCTTATCATCCCCATCTCTCCCGTTCAGAATTGGCCACTGCTTGTGCAACCACTCGTTTCCTGCTTATCACCTGGGCTCAGATGTGATTTATAAAGTCTCTTTGTATGTACACTAATGACCTCTGGGAAAAAAATAAGCTGCGTAAACTTTCAATTCCTTGACAGCAGACCAGAAACTCCAGGTGCTTTTCCAACAAAGTAGAAAAATCAACCCTGAGAACATCATATATCAGCTGCTGAGTCAATAGACTAGCAAGAAGACTTAAAATCTTTCCTTTATCAAGAACTTCTCTTGCATCTAGAAAAAAAATGAGTAATTTCTGAGGTAAACACTCTGAACCAGTGTTACTTTAGGACATATATGCGGTTTTATAAGATTTGAACTGAAATATATAAATTTTGCCTCTAGGATTCACATTCTGGGTCAGCTCTGGTTAAAATCAGTGGACACATAAAGGCAATAATTCAGCAAATCTCAGCTTCAGAGAAAGAGATGCCTCTTCAAATGCACTGTGCAGTTCAATCAGAAATCCAGAGATTAGACTTTAATTCTACCTGCCTGTAAATGAGAATTAAAATACATCTGAAACTTTGTTTTCTCCCCAAAATAATCTTACTTATATGTGAGAGAATCATCAGGAATGCAGTTATGTCACTAACTTAGAAACACCTAGAGAAGGGAAGAAATCACAAGCATTTGAGAATTTAAACATTTCCTGCAAATAAACAGCTAAATATGTTGTTTAAAGACCATTACCCCACAGTAATCCATAGGATTGGGCATGGATAAAGACACAAGTCATGCCCAGTACACCTTACCTCAACCTCATTTCTGATCTGTTCTCCTTCCCCAAAAGCCAGTTCGCCAAGTTTGAGCTATACAACCAGTTTAAATATCTAAGTTACTTTAAATGTGCATTTAAATGTATTTAAAATTATCAAACCTTGCACTTCTGGACTTGAGCCTCCACAAAATAGTGTCTGAACTTGCCTGGAACCACTCTAAGTCTTTTGCAGGCCTGATTTTGCATGATTTCCAGGAGATTTATAACCTTTGCATCATTTAAGATGAAAGAACAGCCTGGGAAGAAATGGTTTAGATACAATACTTTCTGTCTCAACACTCCTGCTGTGTACACCTCATCAGTTTCTGTCCACCTACCTCAGGATAAAGGAAACAAGCTGAATTTTTGGCATCAGGGAGAGGACAGTAATTGTGGTAATGAAAGAGGCTAGAGTGCCTCTAGCTTAGACTTCTGCCTCTCCCTGAGAACAGCACTGGGTGCAGCACAGAAAGGTGCAAGTTGAACTCGATTTTGGCTCATTCCCACAAAGTTGTCAGCCAAATTTCTGAATGCCAGAGCTTCACTACCAAGGAATGACAAATGTGATAAAAAGCACACAGTTTGAACTTTCAAAGCTGGCAGGAGTGGGGCGGGGGGAGACAGGGGGGAGAATAGGATTTTCAAAGTTGACAACAGATTAACAGATTTCAGGGGCTTCCACTTCCAGATGCCCAACTGGAGATGTCATAACGGTGCCTGATTCACAGATCTGGCTGTCTGTCAGTCAGTCTCCCTTCCACTGCCTTTCAGAGAGTAAAAAAAAAAATCCCCTGTCCTTTTTAAAAGACTTGCACCTCACAGTTTGACATCTAAATAAGCTCCTCTCCACATTCATATCTGGATTAGAGGTTTCCAAAGTCTGAAAGTACCAAGGTGACCTCTGTTTTCAGACTAAACAGGCTCAGCTGAAAGAAAGCCTGAGCTATTCTCAGTTTCTAGGTGGTTTCAGAACCATCCTTCCCATACAAATCTAATTTCTAGGGTTTTCCTCTATTTTATTCTGCTTTTGTGGCATAGACAAAACAACTCTGAAAACCTCTGAGAGACAGTAAATTGCACTGGAAGTTGTAGGAACAGGGATTTGTACCTTCCTCTGTGCTTGTAGAGCACAATCAGCATTCTCAGTTTTACAGTTCAAGTCACCACAATGCAAATATTAATTTTTAGTAGTAATGAGGTGAAGCTGAATGATCATGGTATCTGCAAAAGCCTTTGAGGACCAAGCAAAATGTTAAACAAATATATCCAAACTAAGGAAAATCTGCTGGGTAAATGAGAATAGCTGTCAGTGCAATGCATGGGTGCCCAACCTGTGCATCCCCCTCCAGAAATGCTGGTGCTCCTCTGGCATATCAGACTCGGCACCTGGGGACTGAAGCAGTGAACTTTCAATCACTTTTCCCCATTTTCCCTCATTAGCTACAGGAAAAGGCTCTACTGAACCTCTCCTACTGCTGGACAGGCTGTGAGAACTCTGAATTTTTTTGCAGCTGGCTGGCCAGCTGGTGGGAAGAGAAGGTGGCCAGGATAAAGAATCCTGCTCCATGGGGACCTAAACTCCATTAGGATTCCTGTTTTCAAAACATTTTTCCCTGCCTTAAATAAATTCAGTGAGTCAGGAGTGGTCCATGGGTTTCAGAGAGCCATGCTTTCTTCACCTTTCAATAGATCCATTTTCCCAGAAGACCCCTGTGAACTTCCCCTGTATTTCTATTGCAGACTGAGTTCATTCAGGACTAACAGCACAGAGGAAAATCCATCTGAATCCAGACCACCACAGAAACACCTGAGAAAGGTCCCACATTTCCCTCCCCAGTTCCTGAGGAGCAGCTCTAGTGATGCACCAGTTCCCAGCAATGGGCTGGGGAAGGCTGAGCCTCTCCCAGCAGACCTCAGTGAAATTACCCACACGAAGTAAAAACCAGGTCCCTGCAGCTCACTGCCTCCTTCCATGAAAAAAAATAGTTACTTCAGAGATCACCTTCTAGTTGGCAAATATTACAGCAAATTCTTAAGTGAGAAAGAAAAAGGACTTTTCTAACATTAAAACTCAGGTTAGAAAATTGAGTGCCCCTTCCAGAGACCTGAACTCCACCCAAAAATGGATCATATCCAATATCCCTCAAATTCTTCCCACTTTTCTCTACTTGATTCACCTTGCCTACAATGTCTCTGACTCCCATTCCTCACTCCCCTTCTGACCCAATGCCATTTCCTCACTTTTATTCCTTGGTCTCATTTTCCCAAGCTGTGTCTTGAGACTCCAGGCTGCAGCTGGACCTGGCACCACCTGAGGAGCAGGGGCTGCTGCCAGCCTGGCCAAGGCACCATTAGGATTTATCATCAGGTTTTCCCTATCAGCAGCTCAAACCCAGCCCTTTCCCTTTGCTCTGTGCGTGCTGACCATGAAAACCATTCCAAGAGCAGCTGGAAATGCTGGAGCAATGCACACCCCGTCCCCTCCAATCCCCGGAACATGTGCCCGAGAGCCAGGACAGCAGCTTCATTCCCTGCAACCCTGTAAATCTCTGTGCCCTGCCTCAGCCTCAGCACACAATGGGTTCAGATTTATCTGCCTCTCTAGAGAAATAAGAGATTAAAAGCACATTTGCAGTTCCATGACAGCACACAGGCACTCCATTCAATGAATATGAGATGCTATTATCACATTAGCAACGCTTGGGATTTTATCTAGTTTTCTAGTAGCTGTTTTGCTGAGAGCTACTCCTCTCAGGTCATGAGTTTACATGGAAATTCTCTTTTCTTTTTTTTTTTTCTTTTTTTTTTTTAATATTTTTTTAATATACATATATTTTTTATTTTTTTAATATATATATATTTTTTTTTTTTTTTTTTTTTTTTCCTAGAGCAGGACACTGCAAAGTGCAGGAGAAACCTTCAAATCTGAAAGACCGACAACGGAAAGAACGTGGCTGTTTTTTTACTTTTCATGACTGTTTTTTCCCCCAAGGCACCCACTTGATTGGCAAGAACAAGACTCAGAGAACTGAACTGGTAAAATAAAGGAATGGTAGCATAAATAACTTACAGGCATATAGCACCTGAAAATAAGCTACTCCTTGGAAACACCTCAGCATGCCCCATGGATATATGTGTCCAACAAGCAATAATATCCAATTATGCTAATTTTTGTCCATACCTAGAAAAAAAATTGACCAAAAAACAATAAAACATGCTTCATGTTGGGTCACTTTTTTTTTAATAACCCAGGATCACCAGCAACCTGTCGACACCTCTACTGGAGAATCCCCATTGGAACCCATCAACCTCTAAACAGCAGAGTTTTAATTTTCTCATATGCTAAGAACAGCATCTTAAACAGCTTTATAAAATGGTTTAAGATCTTTCAGATTAATCTGCTAAGTGACAACACTCTCAGTGTGGAAACTATTTTTATCATTAAAAATTTAACACTTTCCTAGGACTGGAATGAACAAAAATAGTTAACAAGGGGAATTTATAGCTGGGCAGGACCCAGGCAATTCTTCATCCACTGGCAAATAAAGTAAAACATCAGGATCGCATTAAAAGATAAATTTTCTAAACCATTCAGGATGTTCAAAATTTAATATAGATATATAAATATACATATATATATGTGTGTATATATATATATCTATATATTAGATACAAAAATCATATATATATTTAAGACACATTAAAGTAAAGCTGCTGGTGCCAGAAAGAAATGCCCAGAGCCTGGAGAGAAGGATCACAGATCAGCAGGAACGCTCCTGAAGGACAACACAAGGGAATTCCAGCCACTCCATCCAGCAGGGACGGATGACATTATAGTGGAGATCTGCTACAGGTCACCCAGCCAGGAAAACTAAGGCTGGACAGGGCTTGGAGCATCCAAGGTCTAGTGGAAAGTGTCCCTTTCCATGGCAGGGAAATGGAAAATTATGATCTTTAAGGTCCCTTCCAACGCAAACTATTCTGTGACAAGATACGCAGTTTTTTAAAAGCTGAACAGCATATTGCAAAAATATAGAAATCTTACAATATTGACATTTTCTTTTAATTTTAAAGTTGTCACACATTCGATGCAATATTTATAAGTTACGAAAATATTAACATATAAATGTTGTAACTATGTTATAAAGGTCTAAATGATGGAGTCGAAATGAGATGTCTTTATATCAAAATAACATAGAATGCTAAAACAATTTGTTTAGACTTCACCCATCAAAACAATTTGTCAAAACTGACATGTTCTCACAAAATATTTCCATTTTGATAAAACAGCATTTTGACAGGAAACGGTTGAATCCCCACATTTTCATTCGTCTTGCTGAACTATTTACATCCTTGTGAACCAGACTGGATGTGAAAACAGGATGGGGGTTGTGCTGTCCCTAAGCAAAAGGCTCAGGCTGTTTCTGAGCCCTCCCCAAGACCTTCAGGGCTGGGAACACACTCCACTGCATACCCTACAAATCCAGATCCCCTATTAAGAATTTCCAAAATAAATTAAGTAAAACCAACATTTAAAAAAAAATTTACTTAGTGCTTTAATGGCACTTTCTTATAAAAATGACTGTTTGCTTTGAATTCTTTTGTGGGTTCCCTGAAAAAAAAGACAAATGGGGCTAAAGACGTCTTCAAAGAAATTTCTTACTTAAAACTTCAAACAGTCTTCTGTTCTCACAGCAGCAGAGTTCTGTGGTTTGAACAAAATAATGCAAATTCAATCCAGAAAAGAAAAGAAAGTGCATCAAAAGCTGTTGATCTGATTTCCTTGTGGTGCAGCCATAAATACCATGAGACCCCAACTTCAGAGCTCAAGCATTGCCTTCCATACACCTGTCTTAAATAAAGTGTTTAAGGAAAATATATAAAGAAGATTTTCATGAAAACCAGAAGTCATAAGCAACTGTCCATCAAAGAATACAGGTGCTCAAAAGACACTTCTGGACCAGCAGTACTCTGTGGTCTCATTCATGTGAATTTACAACAGGCTAATGAACAGATGCTGGAAGGAAGTGTGATGTCTGTAGGAGTATGTGTACCTCTTGTATTCTCTGAGTAGATGATCCTTTAAGCTGTTGATTGATCTGACTGCTCTTAATTATCTCACTTTAAAAAAAAACCAAAACAGAGTAAGTGCAAATTCCAAATTAATGTGTAGTCCATGTGAGCTACTTAATTTATTAACAATATCCTGCATGTTTTTTTAATATTCCTCAAGATACATGGTGCCCTCTTTTTTTTCAGGCTATCCAAACCACCCTGATCTCACTTCCAAGAGAAGATTATGCTGCAGTTTCTATGGACCCAAGAAAGGGCCAAGACAGACTTCAACCCCTGCACGCCCAACCCTGCATGAAAAAGAACTCCTTCATTAGAAAAAGTAGAGAGGAAATAAAAACCAGACAAAGGCATGAACACATGCTTTAGGTTCTCATCTGAACAGCTCCCTTGCAGTTTTTTCTATTCAACTACACTGAATTTCAGTACAACGTGACTTTTATCCTTCCTGCAGGCATTCAGGGTTTCCAGAAATTATCTGGGTCAAAACAAGGAAGTTGATGAGCAAAAAGCTGCCTCACTGCCCACAGGACACTTTGCTTCCAACATCCTTTGAGCCCTTCACGGATGCGCACACCGTTCCCTTGGGTTTCTCTAGTCCTTAATTAACTGCTATCTTTTTAACAATAAAAAGGAAACGGGGGTTTGGGAGTTTCTTTTTCATTTATTGAAGCTTGCACGGGCTACGAACTCCCAGCTGCAGGAACTATGGGTGGAAGAGGTGGATGTGGGATGCTGTGGGAGAAAACCACCAGCGTGTGCAGACAGGGTGAATGGATGCTATTATACTGATTTTAAAGAATTTTTGATGATTCAAAATTTTGTGAAAGTAGCCTCCACTAAGTCAGTGCAGCTCAGGAAGCTGAACAAGACACTTTGTCCTGGCAAAAGGGTCACCACCAACTACTGAGGCACTCCTCCTGCTGTCTGAGCTGCAGACACATCTGTGAGAAGGAAAACTGAAGCTCTTATCTCTATGTTTTTGTATACAGCCGCCTCAGACATTCCACCACTTCTTCTCCCACCCTTCACTCCCAGATCGAGTTTGAAAAGCACAGAACTCAATACCCAGCATAAGCAGAACAGGTGACTGGGGATACAGCATAAAGTCACCCTGGGACAGTGGGTCAGTTATCTGATCTCTTGTATCAGCAGGTATAAATGAAGGCTGATTATTCTGATTTTGTTACAGAATCCAACGTGGCAAAAATGGGCTGATTTTAGTCTCAGTTACCTCTGAGTATTATATATAAATTAGAGTCATATATATATATTATATAAATTATATATAAATAAAAGTCAGAGTGTTTCAGAGTGGTTTGTGCTCCTCCAAAATTTCTCACCTGAACAGAAACTGCACACTCTTTAAACACAGCATTAACACTGCTCTCTGCCCCATTCAATTCTAGGTACAAGGTAACTAAATTTCATTGTTGTCAACAACAGTCTGAGAAACAAATCAGGACTGGCTGACTTAAATGATCTTGGATGTGTACACAGCGTTCCTGAAAGGCATTTCTGAGAGCCAGGCAATGGCTGGATTTTGAAAGCTCTGCACACACCACATAACCATAGGGGTTCTCCCATCATTAGTATCAATGTCCATTAGGGTGATGGCTCACTGTGAAAATGAGCATCCAAACTCTGCAGCTCCTGGCACTTAACCCCAAGCCTCCACGCACATTCCCTGATTATTTTTTCCTTCCGTGTGCATTAAGCACCATGCCCAGGGCTCAGAGGAGATGGATCATGAGCACTGAGAGCTCCAGCTCCCAATCTTCAGACTCAGGAGTCTTAATGAAGGCCTTGTCAAATCAGCAGTTTGGGAGCTTTCAGGGAAAAAGAAAGGGGACCTGGTATTGTGATTGTAATTTCTATGTCAGTTTTTATCCCATAGAGATAAAAAAATAGTAACAATAAAATTGTGGAGCGCTGTTATCCAGGGAAAATCAGCTTTTTAACTGAAGTGCTCAGAAGCAAAACCAGATCACAGAGCTCAGAGTGTGACTGCATGAGAAGTTATAAATTCACCTGTATGAGAGAAAAGTAAATTCCCTGCACTTAGAAGGCATTAGCACAGTCATTTCCTTCCAAATTGTAGGCCCTCTTGGTGAAAACGAAAAAAGTATTTAGCCATCTTTGCAGAAAATGAGATTTGCTGCTGCAGGTAGACAGAAATGCACTGACAAATGTAAAAAAAAATTGTAAAATCCCAATTCACACGTTTTGAAAGTCATGGGGGAGCTTAGTGCTGCTTGCCCAGCCATCAACCCTGGTAAAGTCTTCCTGTAGCATTCCACAGCTCCTTGTGTACTAGCTGCACAGCACAAACGTAGGAAGAGGAAAAAAATATGTCTACAAAGCAAAATGCTAAATTCCTAGATAAATCCCGTCCAAGTCAGAATTCCTAACTACAGCCAGAACAATTGCCAGCTAGCCATCAGCTTGGTTCAGACCTGAATCAGTATTTCTGGGCAGCACTGGACACACACTGGCCCGTGCCAACAGCAGGTATGAACTGGGGTCTTTCACATAAAATTGCATTGCCCCAGGTGTCACTGATGCCACACAGTGGAAGAAATAAACCCCTGGAGGCTTCCTGAACACCAAGCAGCCTCCCCTTGGCTTGCCTTGGCAATGGACACAAGAGGCAGCCCCATGCCCTGTGTCTTTGGGATCTCACAGACCAGCCCCAGACAGATTTTGTGGCATAAAAACACCTAAAATTTATGGGCCATTCCAACCAGGGATATCACTGCAGTATAAATATCCTGCCCAGGGCTCTGACCTTACACCTCCAAACTCCATCCAATTATCCCCCATACTAAGTGCTTTTTCTCACTCCCAAACCCCGTGGTCTTTTTCTGAAGGATATTCTTTGGAGACTGCTCTGTAAAACCCAACAAATTTACAGCAGCACAATGTTCTTACATAAAGCATAAGCCAGTTCACTGCACAATTATGTTTTTTGTCCCTGGTAGTGCCAACAGTCTACATCAAATATCCACTACAAATAAAAGCATCAAAATAATAGAAGACAAATAGAGGGATGTTACGTCCAAGAAATCCACTCTGATTTGGGGTTGGGATTTTGGGTTTTTCTTTTTTTTATTTTCTGTATTCTACAGAAAAATGAGAATGAGTGGGGAAGATGCTTGCAGTTTAAATTCAGTTCAAAAGGACTGAACTTTTGGTTAATGCTTAAAATTAGGGGAGTTTCTTTAGAATCACAGAAGGGTTTGGATTGGAAGGGACCTTAGAGATTCTCTTGTTCCAACCCTCTACCATGGGCAGGGACATCTTCCACTAGACAAGGTGTCTCAAAGTCCCATCCAGCCTGGTACTGGACACTTCCAGGGATGAGGTGGCCACAACTTCTCTCAGCAGTGTGTTCCAAATTTTTTCCAATTATTTTTTTTCTTTTCACCAGCAGCAATTTCAAAGTAATAAGCAAGCCATTACTAGCTTCAGCCTGACATCCCCAACACAAAGATGCATCCCAGAGGCAAGAGGCAAAGGGATTCTTTGTTGGAAAACTCTGTCAGGACTCAGGGGGAGGTTGGTGCCCCTATGCTTGAGTTAGTGAGATACAAACAGCAAAGCTGGACTTGTATGGTCTAATTTAAGGATTTGCCTTCAACTCTCCCCAAATCTCACTGTTCACACCCAAAGCTTGGGACAACAGTGGAACCATTCCCATGACCCAGCACACTCCCAAATTATCATGGAAATAGCAAACAAGCCTCATTCACCACGACTCCAACTTCTGACACCCCATGAAGCAGAAACATATGTTTTCAAAAAAAAAAAAACCCATCAAACTCATTTCACAATTTACAGTGCGTTCTGTAATTAATCACATTTGTATTGCCAGCTCCTAATGACTGAATCCCGTTTAATCACTCCAGAGCCTCTCGGCTGTGTGATGTGAGCACCACGAATCAGAACCTGGAGGGCCTGATGAGCATTCATCATGCATCCTTCCCGAAATTAATGGTACAGTCGAAGCACAGCCAGGCCCCATGAGGTGCTCAACATCCTATGCACAAAATATAAATTCATAACCATCATCACAACACCATCAAAGAAAAACTCCATCAAGACTCATTTTGTGCTTGCTAAACATGTGTTTTCTTCACTTGGAAACAGAAAAGGGGCTTGAACTATAAATCCCAGGATCAAAATCCCAGGATCCCCCGAAACTTTGAAGAGTTTAAATCTGAATTGGAGATCAACGTGGAACATTATGCAAGGCAATGTCTGAAATGAGAATAACAATGTGCTACAGGACCTGAAATGGGAGCAGCTTTTCTACAGTGGTCTAAATTTCCTTTGAATTATAAAACTTTAGCTTCTCCATCAACCTGGGATATTCTGATTGGAGATGATGATGCTCCCCAGTGAACCCAAATGCCTTCACTGCTAAATCAAATATTAGTGCAGAGCCATGGTTCATTCAACTGGTTTGTGAGCCCTTAATCTCATCTTCATCATGCAATACTTCCTCTTAAGTTTTTTGACTTCTTTCTAAATAAACTTAGATGTTCCACATGAAGAGGCTTTCCCAACAGATCCACCTGCTGATAACCAGGCTGAAAAGGTCAAGGGCAACAGCAGAACTGTTCAAAGCAAAGCAGGAATCTATCCAAGAGGTAATTCCAGCAATAAAAACATTCAGGGTGTAGATGCTTCACATGGGCAGGGACTCCTCATTGACCTTCCCAGAGTTATTTGGCACAGGGGAATTGCAGGATTTCCCCCTCTCTAGGCTCTGTACTCATCATGG
Source organism: Pseudopodoces humilis (assembly GCF_049639895.1). NCBI lineage: Eukaryota > Metazoa > Chordata > Aves > Passeriformes > Paridae > Pseudopodoces > Pseudopodoces humilis. The sequence continues at coordinate 69,192,504 of NC_142204.1, read as the reverse complement.
CAGAGCCTCTTCAGTAAAACTGATATCACACATAGCAGGATGATTTCCTGAATCTGGAAAGGTTTTCCCTGGATATAATTAATCTTCTACATCAACTCCAGCACTTTAGGAAGTAGCTACATTTTTACACCTAAAAACGCTGACTTTCCCCTCGTTTCTTCATTCCCAAGTGACAGCGTGGGCAAGAAAACGTTTTTTAGCTACAAACACAGGAGGTGGACGCTCTGCCTCACAACACAAAATAAACCATCCATCAGGATGGGTTTCAGCATGTCCCTAAGCTCATTTGTGGGTCTGGGTTTTACTCCTTCTGTGACCAAAATCAAATGGAAGTGACACCATGCACACAGAGACATAGAAACAGATTATTTGGGAATTTGGAGCAAAAGTTTTCCAGTGTCATGCAAAAGGGCCAGAAGTGACCCAAAATTTGGTATCTGGGTTAGAAGAATTGATTTTTAGTTGTCAGCAGGGAAATGCTTTATAGGAGCATCCCTTAAACCTCCACACTGCGTTATCAGCCACCTCCATGGGCTCCAGGAGCATATGGTCTGCTTCAGGAATCCAGCCCCTTCCACGGTGACTGGGAGCCCACATTTCATGCATAATGAAGGAAAAATCAAGTGCAAGTCACAGCTGGTTTGGAATCCTGCTGGTGCTTGCATCTGCCACTAGCAGCTTCCCAAATTCACTCTGTACCTGTTCTTCACAAATCCAAGGTGCACCTGAAGGAAAGCTCTGCTGAAGACATGGCACTGGACATGTTTGTTTGTCCTTGGCCTAAAAGAGCTCAGAAAATCCTCCCTCAGCTCAGGACTAAAAGATATAATTTAATCTTCAAACTGATTAAAAAAAGGGCCACTGCAGAAAAGTGTACTTCAGCTTTGGCATGCTCTGGATCAAATCCCTTGTGCTACTCACCCTGCTACTCATCCAATGCACAAAAAAAAAAAATCACCTCCTTCTCTAATATAAACACCCAAAACTGTAACTTAGAATATCAAAGACAGAGGGCTTTTTTAAGTCTCCACAGATGTCTCCAATACAGATTAATTAAGTCTGACCATCCTTTACCTATTATATCATTAACTACCTAAGTCTAGTCTTACAGTTGAGGTGGTATTTCCATTCCAGAACTCCTCTGGGGAAAATTATAGGAGACTGGGGAAGGGAAATTAAATGCAATTATCAAGAATTACTATTTTAAAATCTCTCAATCTACTAATTTTAAAGAGTATTTTATTAAAAATGCATTCAGCCAGACATTAATTAAATTGACAATTAGAAAAATGAGTGGTCTGCACCCACTGTTATGCTTTCAGGGTCAATCCTCCCATTTTTCTGTGGTTTCTGGGCTTTTTAGCTCCACAGCAGATGTCACAGGACATGGTGCGAGTGTGGAAGAACAACTCTGGATATTCACTGCTGGATTCAAGGTGTGCAGATCTCCAGAGTCATGAGCAAGGTCCACATGCCAGTGGTGTTTGCTTGAACAATGACACTATAATCTCCTCAGTGACAACACAACAAGCCTACAAATGGGGCTATGGTAATTCTTCTGTTCGACACTGAACAGATTCTCAACTTTTCTGCATCTTGTTTCATATTCACATGGTCTGAAACAACGAGGTGGATGACATCAAAAACTGGCTAAACTCAGAGCAACAGGGCCAATAGGTCTTAGTTTTGTGTTGTTTTTTTTAAAGAGCTTCACAGAGACTGATTATGAAATAATTTCCATCTTGGCACTTAAATGTATTGGGAGGAGAATTTTACTGTTTTATTCAGTGGATGGAAGAAGTTTTTTCCAAGAACTGTCGAAGAGAGATTTTTTTCTGAAATAGTGTCAAAGGTACCATCCAAAAACCCACCCTGTTCCACTTTCTGCTAAAGAAGGAGGAAATCTCAGGAAATCTCTGCTCACAGAAAAGTCTGGTGTCTGCTCACAGCCTTTTCCTGCAGTATTTCCTTGGAAATGCAGCTTCTCATTCAAAGTCTCTCTGCCTCACGCTGCGATTTACTCCTCTCCTGGCCCTATCTCTGTTCCTCCAAAACAACCTGCACTAAACACCAGGCCCAAAACCAATGGTTTGGTCACAGTGAAGCTGCAGACTGTGATCAGAATCATGAGCAACAGAAGGCAAAGCCATGGGGTCTCAGCTGCTCACCTCAAGCGCTTCAAGCATCCTGAACAGAGCCTGAGTCCCACTGAAATGAGCTCTCCTTGCAGGAGGTCAGGAACTGCTGCAGAAATTGGTTCTGCCAACATTTTGGGCTGGATAAATCAGCTGCTGCAGCTCAGCATCACTTGCAAGGAGTTTTGCTGCACATCTGCTGAAGTTTAATGCTTTTTCTGTGCTATGGGCTTGAGCCTTGATCTATAAAGACAGAATTGACTAGTAACACTACCAAAAAAATGAAACTCCAATCTGTGTGGGTTTGGACAAGCAAAACTTCCTCAGTTTCTAATACAACCTCTCTTCTAATACAAAGCCCTGATCATATGTAGCAGAAACCTCATGGGGTCATCATCTAGCCAGGAGGGATAAATTTCAGTTCTCGAAGTTGCCCACTACAAAATCAACTGGTTCCACAGGAAAAAAAAAAAGGAAGAAAAAAAGAAGAAAGAACTTTTTCTCCTTCTCATTGCAAAAGCAGCTAAGAAATGCCTCATTTCTTGCAATATCAAACACCACTCCATGCAAGGTGTGGGGTTGAGAGGATCCCCAGCTCATGCTGATGCCTTCCCAAAGTTAACTCTACCCCTCCAAACACCCTTGCTTTTATCTCCCTACTGTGTCTCATTTGCTTTTCACTCGCTGGTCCAGCTGTGAAAACATCAACTGGCTTCAGTCAGTCCTGCAGCTCCCAAGGAGAAATCACATGCCTGAGGATTTTTTAGAAATTATTGCAAAAGACATGGAACACAGAGCTAACACATACCCTGATTTCCTCCTGGTCATCTGTCATGACTGCCAACCATAAAGAAACTTCACTAACACACCCAGGCCCCTTAGCCTTGCTAAGAGCCTGAGCTTGAAAACAATTTCCATCTCCCTGCATAAATCTCTGATATCCAGTGCAAAAGTGTCCAAGCCTCGCTGGCCATATGGGGCCAGACTCCAGAGCACTTTGGGCTTGTTCTAGTCCTTCAAGCAGCAGCAAATTGGGTGCTGAAGGCTTTCAAAACCCAGAAAAAAATCTTCTTGCTTACAATCAGAAATGACCAACAAGCTCAAGTGATTTTCCTGCTGGATAATGACCTCAGCTGGAGTCCTGTAACACCTCCAGCTGTGATGGCAGAGGATGGATGGCTCCTCAGGTTTTAGGAAAGAAAAAAGTCAGGACTGTGCTCTCTGCCTTGAAAACCCAAATGCACCGTAAGGGCAGGATGAAATGAATCATTCTCTGATATTCAAGCATCTTCCAAACAGCGGAACAGGTATCAGGAGAAAACAAACAGAACCGAGTACAGTGCTGTGTACAGAAATGAACTAATATCAAGCTTGACTGAAAAAGTTGATTAAATTAGTTTAATTTAAAAGCCCAAACAAACCCTGAAGGAGGTTCTTTGTTTATTGCTTTTTACCAACAGCACACTTTACAGAAGAAGCACCATGTGGGCATGAAATATTCATTCATTAAATCTTTCATAAAGCTCCACACTATTGGTTTCACTCAGGATATATTTATAACTTGTCAAAGTCCCCGAAAATCACTGCTTTCCTTTCTCCCCCCTCCAGACTGTTTATAAAAGGATTAGGCTTTCAGTTTTCATTGCAGTATCCCTGATCCTCAGCTCCGCTTTGCTTGTACACAAGGTCCTGCTTCTTTAATCGTAACAGGATTCATCGTTCAGCCTTCCCTGCACCGCCCAGAAGGGACCCTCACGATGCTGCAAACCTTCATGGAGGAAGGCAGCAGCATCTGGACATAAAAGTCAGAACAGAGAGTCCACCCAGGTGAGGGAAAAGCAGGCAGAGAGTGGATTCATTTCAGTAGGGCCATGTCTGAGTCACTGGCTTGCTCATCCACTGGAGAACCACTTCTTGAACCCTTCCTTGGCTGCCAGCCAACCTCCAGATTAAACCCATGCTCCGAGCAGGGTTAATAACACACTAGAGTAAACAGTGCTGCATTATTCTCGGTGTTAGCTGTAAAACTAAGTAATATTTTTTTTACAAGGTTTGCTGACTACATGGCTCAGTCCAGTACAGGAACGAGAACAGGCTATAGTTATAGATGAAAAGCGTTTTCCACACAGAAATCTGCAAAAAACCAGGATTTGCATTAGGGGACAACTGCATCAGTGAAACTGTCAGCCCTCTAAGGACTTGCACTGATATCTAATCTAGGTGTAGGCCAAATCTGATTTTTCCCAATTATCCTTAGTAATACTCTGGCAGGGGGTAGAATGGGATGATCAGTAAGATCGTTTCCAACCCAAACCCTTCTTGGTTTCTATGAGAAAAAAAGCACCCAAATAGAGATGCTGAACAAGCACTTGAGGTGCACTGCAGGGTCCTGAGCAATTTTGGTGTCCACAGCCACTGCAAACATCCCAGCTCTGCTGGACCACAGGCTGTCTGGCCAGGCCTGCTCCTCTTTCCCTTCCTCCATTTGTTTGTGAGCATAAATAAATATAAATACAGTATAAGCAGATGTCGTTGTCCCTGGAAACTAGGCTTGCTGGGCATGTTTCTGCTGAAACGGCTTCTTACTGGAAAATTAGGTTTTGATAAAAGTGTGTTTCTTTTCTTGCTTTTAATAAACAGAGCCTATTTCATGTGCGAGCTCTGGGCTTTCTTTTTTTCCACTGGAAAACTAAATCTTGCACGGTTTCAGTTTTACAAATGCCTGATCCTCAGTAAGGGCTGGGCTCCCCAGGCACAAGAGCATCTCGCAGGGCATCAAGGAGAAGCCAAAACCTCCTGAGACGAAGTCTAGCCCAGGCAAAAGGGCAAGGAGGGACCAGCACCCACTCCTGGGCTGCTGAGTCTGCTCAACTCAAGGCAGTTTTTAGGGTGCTTAAACCCAAAGACAGCCATCCTGATGTTTTTGAGTGGAAAAATGTTACTTGTTTTTCCCCAAAGGAAAATACTGGTGAGTACAAAGCGGAGGCTTTCAATTTATGGTTTCATGGACGGTGAAAAGGAACTTTTCTAAGCCAATTCCACCAGACGCTCAAGAGAAGCACAAAGAGTGACCCCAGCTGATGAGACTTGGCCTCAGGGAAAACTTCTCCTTTCCAAGAGAGCTGAGAGTGCCCCCAGGCCACGTACCTGAGCCACAGGGCCCCTGCAGAGCTAAATGTGTACATTCCTAAAAAGGCCTCTTCTACTGCACTCCCAAAAAACTTCAAACAAAAAGACCTGTCTTTAATCATTGTTTTTTCCCCTCGATTTTCTCCATCACTCACAGTGGTCCCAGCCAGAGCCACGGCAGCGCACACCTCGCATTTCCCACTCAGGAAGTGGTTTTTTGTCTGAGTTTCGCAACTGAAACATCAGGATAAATCATTTACTCCCCAATCCAACTCATAAACCTGCCAGCATCTCATCCCTGCAAGGCTCTCTGCAGTTATGCCTCTAGACCTGAAAAATTATATTTAAAGGACAATCAAGACAGAAAAGGTTGACCTCAAGCCCAGCAGACCTGAAGATGATCAAAACCCTCTGCATTTGATGAAGTCTACAACTCGAACTTCTCGCAAAACCTGACCCACTGGCCAGGCTGTGCCACATTTACACAGCGGCTCAGCAATTAATTACATTCCCAAAGGACACGTGAGGGCCTGTTAGGCTCAGTTTACCCCAAAAGGGCCTCACTTGGCAATATTAAGTCTTTTGAAAGTAACTAAAGCCAGTGGCACATGCAAAAGATTTGCAGTTTGACACAATAGTGAAAAGACCATTTTCCCTATCAAGACAGTATTATCCTGATGCCACACAAGCCACGGGCAGACTCTTGAATTTCCACATCCCCGCCTGAGGGACATGAGTCACACCAAGGAAGAGAAGGAGAATCTACTGAGGGTGGTGTAATGAAAATATGTTTTTCTCAGCAAGTCTGCAAGAGGCTACGAGGGGCTGGACAGAAATGCCAAGCCATGACATGGTCCAATGAATTCCAGCTCCTGGAAACTTCCAAGATACAGCAGAGTCAACTGACTTGACTCCTACTACACCAAATTTCAGCCAAAGCCAGGATTTTTACCTCCTCTCTTCCCCTTTGCCGTCATCAGGAGAGCTAAGGAAAAAAAAAAGCTACTTTTTTATATGCTTGTTAAGTATAATCTGCTAAATGTTCTATGCCAATGCATAAAGCTGCCTACTATGCTAATAGAATATTTAATTGACATTTATTTGCTGAGTAGTTATTTATGCTAACGTCATCCCTGCATAATTAATAGTCTGCTAAAGTCAACTTGAAAAGCACATATAAAACACTGTACTAAGAGTCATTTGCAGCATTTAAAATAAAGAAATCCTGCCATCTATTTACATTAGGTTAGTCTAAACTCAGTTTTAATGGAATAATAGGATAAAGATTGGGCAGAGATTTTAAAGAACAGCCCTGTATACTGCTTTAGAAACATCCACAGGCTTTGACAGTGCAACCTGCCAAAGAAGATTTCCGAGTTTCATTTTACTTGGCTCGAGGGTCCAGTTCTTAGCTGATGTAAAACAGCATAAGCTCAGTGAATGCCTACTTATTTTCTCCAGCCTCAAGGTCTTAGGAAGTAATATTTCAGGCAGAAGAGCTAAACCAGGGCCAGATCTGCACTCCATCCCAGTAAAAAAGCAAAAGGAGAAGCCCACCCCGCCCATCTGATCCCTCTACCTGTGCTGTAATCACAGACCTGCAGGCAGTTTAATTTTTACTTCCTCTGGGATGAAATTACCAGGGGGAAGATGCCTTCATTTAAAAAGAAACAACAAAACCAACAATATCCATGACTACATTTTCTGGAAGGGAACCTCTGAACACTCTCATCCATTGTCAGAAACATTATCTCTGATCTCTGTGTCCCTCTTTTAAGAGCCCGTGGACAAGCTTTGCATCCAGCCAGGGAGCTCCAATAATGACGCTGAAAGCCAAGGGTATGAGCCACATCACCCCCACCCTGAGCTGTTACCTCAAAAAAATCCTTCTGTGTGCCTTGGAGTGACATCAAATCCACACCTGCAACACAGCAGACCATCTTCTGGCCATCTAGAATCATCATGCTGTAAATTCTGACAAGGCCAACCAGATCCATTTCTCCCCTCCTTTACACTAGTAACCTCAAAGAGCAGGTTTTTGCTCTGTGATAGATTCACATGATAATATATAAAACCAGCCAAACAAAAACAGCAGTAAGTTGTCATTTGAAGCAACCCAATATGTTGTGGCACAAGTTTTATCTCCCTTTTCAACCATATCCTTGCCAGAATCTGACCCAGCACTTGGGATCACAGTGAAATTTCCTCCTTTGGCCTACATCTGGGGTAGGAATTAATCTCACCTGAGAGCCACATGAAAACCTAAATAGTGACCAAATGATGGTGTTTCCCTTCACAGAATCCCTGAGCAGGCAAAATGCTTTAGGTCTATCCCTCTTAATGGTATATTTGATGATTAAACTTAATCAAACTCAGCATCATAAAAGAGAAGGTTATTTCAACCCAGGATCGGACTTCTGAACTTTAATCCTTCTTGTATTGATGCAACAGGGAAGTAAAAGCTGCTTTCCTACACAGAATCACAGTGTGATTGATCTTGGTCACCAAGCCCTGGTACAGCCAGCATTCAGAGGTTTCCCCATCTGCACCAGTCCACCACAAAATCAAAATATAGACATGGTTCTCTCCTTGTTGTGTTTGTTTCCATCTCCAGCCTCCTGGTCAGCATGGCAAGCAGACTCCAGCTCACAGAGAGATCATATAGAAATGCTCTGTCTGAATTTCCATCTGTCAATAACATTAAAGCAGAACCACGGCTGCAATTACAAGTGTACAAAACAATCCCGTCATCCGGCGTCTTTAGCCGATTCCAGGATGCATTACAACAGTGCCAGGAGAGACTGGGCTCCGCCGGCTCAGCTGTAAATCTGCAATCTGCACAAAAACCCCCGAGTGTCAATCACAGGACGTCCCTGCTCTTTCACAATGCATAATTTAGCTACTACACTTGTCAGGTTCTCCACGCCGCTCCTGCGCCCGATGGTGGATGTGTCCGTGAACTCAACTGTCATCAACAGAAGAAAACAGCACATGGAAATGAACAGGCTAAAGGACCCCTCATCTCCTTTCAATCGCCAGGAAAGTTTAGCTAGGCTTTAATTTTTAATGCTCAATGGGTGAAACAGCCCAAGGGATGAAGGATGGTGACAAAAACTGCTCTCTGAGGAGGAAGAGAGCATTTGGGTAAGACATAGGAGGGGATAAATGCTATCCCTGTTTCCATGCAGGCTGATATAATGGGAGAATTTTAACTATCTGATGGGAAATCTACCTTACATCCCACCCTCATCGTGCAGGAAACAAAGCCTCCCACACAGCCCTGCCACTGCCAGTGAACTTTGAAGCAGGCTGTCCTTCCTCATATGAATTACAATTGCTGAAGGGCCTTGTCAGGAAGGATGAAAATTTCACACTCAGCTACATCAGGCAGTAGTTACCCACTGCTTACGCCACAGTTAATATGCAATAAAGAAGAAATCTCTGTCCCAGGACGTGACATTAGAGCTGATCAGTGCCAAAGCTACAGACCATAAGGACAGCTTCACACTTGCCTCAGCTAGTTCATGAATAAACATTCAGTTCATTCAAATGAGTTCTATATTAACTAATTTAAATAATTTTCATTTTGCTTTGAATGGTAAACAGATCTATTCTGCCAGGATAGTTGAGTTTGCAATTCAAATTACACACCGATTTGTAATGAGAAAAATATAATTAATGGCAAAGCTTGAAGTAACTACAATTTTACTCCTTTGATTTCCTGTGAAGGAGGGGGCTGGAGCACGAAGCTCACAGGCACACGTGCACTCACATCATCCTGTCATAAACCAAGACATTTTATTGCCACCTCAGGTATTCCTGATCTGGTGATTGCACCATCACGTCACAGGAGGACAGAACATGACTTGACATTTTCCTCACAGGCCACAGGCACCATGATGCAACCAACATCACCCCATAAATAACAGTGCAGCAGTCTGTAAATTAATCAACTTCCTTCGATTTGGATCATAAACTACAATTATTTGGCAGCCGCCTCTTAAAAGCTCTGTGTGTGCTGGACTTTAAATCAAGTTCTATTGATCTGCTGAACTGAACCAGCCCATTTTGTTGCATCTCTCTCCCATCTAATGAAATTCTTTGTCCCATCACTCTACCATTCTTGTCTGGCATCACATTTACGAGTTGAGCACCGATCAGTCCAACCTGACACGTAAGCAGAAACAAAGCATTGTCCCAGTGCTGTCATTCTGGCTGTTAAACAAGTCCATTTTGGCAACTCTGCTTTTTAACCAAAGCTTTCAGCTCCTGATTAAAATCACAGCCTAATGACAGACAACCAGCCCCAGCCACGCTGTTTGCACGGTCCAGCCAACAGATGCACTCACTGTGATCAAGATGTGCAGAACTGATGCCTTCAGAACTGGGTCCATGCTATTTAAAGCTGGGTTTTGTCTCTCCCAAAGGTTTGACAACAAAATAAAAATGCAATTCTAGAAAGGTTTGAAAAAATCTCCACAGAGTTCATAGAGAATATCAGTTTTTCTTTTCCTAATGCGTAGGTCCCATGATTCTGTAAGTCTTGAAGGCTCAGATCCTCTTGGGCATTTTAGATGCCTCATTTCAAAATATGAGCCAAGCTCTTATATCCTTAAATCTCTTTTGAAATAACAAACCATGCATTTAATTTATTCTTTTTGAAAATTATACAGTGACATACAACAAAGTTTATTCACTGAAAATGGGAGGGGGAAGGGGAAAATAAACAAACAAAAAACCCCAAACTAACAGGGCAATTGCCCACCTTCAGCACCTTGGTGTACAGTTACATCACCCACCAGAGAAGGGATGTAGGACACACTGCACACCTGCAGTCACTCAAGCAAGGCAATTTCCACAGAGTGGCCACGACACAAAGGGCAAATTCCAACAGATCCATGAAAAGCAGTTGCCTCAGGTTGTAAGGGAATTGTTATTTCCTATTATGACATTCAGTAAGTTCTCTTACCCCCCTGACCCTCACATTTGAGATTTAGTCTGTAGCACTGTACACCTTTCTGGTAACACTGATTGTAATCCACATAATAAAATGTCGTTTAAGAGGCCAATAAAATAAAATACCTCACCCCTCACACATCAGCTTGATTTACTGGTGCTAAGCCAAGAGATTTCTCAGCCGTATTTCTCTTCAAGACTGTTTTTTTTTTTCAAGCAAACAATCTTGTGTTTATTCAAAACACACAGACCAGAACAAAAAGATAAGTTTAGCTCACAGTTGGGCATATGCAAGGCAGGAATGTCAGCTTTGATTCAAAGACTCGATCTACAGCTCACTTCAGGGGGAAGTCAGGGAACACTTACTCCAGGAGAATTCCCACGTGGCACACAACTGGCACAGGCACTGTTTTCAACAGCCACACACAGCAGAAAGGGAAAGAGTAACTTCAGCAGCAGAACCCTTAAATCAGACCTTCCTTAAATGTATGCACAAGCTGGAGGCTGAATACTCATCTCTTCTTCCCTTGATCCAGAATAAATGGGATATATGGCAGGAATACTTAGGAGCAACACTGACAATATGCCTCTGCTTGGAGCAATGTAGCAGCAAGGATACACCACAGCTGCTCTGTTGATGCACATAGCCTACATATATATATATATTTATATTCTTATACACTGGTGATCAAACTGTATTATTAAAAAACTGCTCCACATGAGCCACTCAGGAACCTACAACACTTCCACTCAGCTGTTGTGCACCTAAGAGCTGCCAATCAGGACATGCCCTAACCACAAATGACCAAATTCTGCTATCTTTAATCATGCAGATCTACCATTGGAATTAAAAGCTGCCAGAGTCTGGCAGTGGAAGGTCTTAAACTTTCAGGGCAAACCACTTTTGAGTGCAAAGTCAGCTTCTGATTTTGATTACACCCAAACTGATCTTGCTTATTTAGTTTGCTCTTCTACAAGAACAGAACAGCTTTCTCCCCAAAGTGAAAATCACAGCATTGCAGTTCAGCAGTAAGAAGACATCTCCCTATGGAAGTGCCTTCTGTTGTTACCAACTAGGGCAAAAACACCTTTGCTGGAGGCTGATTGGCAAATGGAATCCTGTGGGGACCCGACCCTGCCCACATCACCCAACACCAGCTGAGGACCTGGAGTATCCATCCCAGACCAGCCAGAAATCTGGAGATGAACCCACAGCCCAATACCAGAGCACAACCCTAACAAACCAGGCAGAACTCACCATCTGGAGGCATCAGGACCTTGTTGTTCTGCGTGCACCAGCCCACGGGGTGCAGGTCTGCTGTCATCACATCACACCAGAAGTCTGCCCTGCGGTCGTCCCCGTAGCCGCAGTAACGGAGCAGCAGGAGCTGCCCACAGGTGGTGATGATTGTAGCCACCCAATATGTGTCTGGGTTGCTCTTGTTGGCCACTTCTAATTTCATCCCTGGCTGGAAACTGCTTTGAAGGCTGATTTCAACCTTGCAAAATGAGAAAGGCATGATGTTACTTTTGCTGCTTGGCAGGGAGACCCGCTTCCCTCCCCTGGAAATGCTGCCCTTAAAGAGCAGCCCTGAGATAGGACAGGATCTGATTGTGCTTTTAATCCAACCATCTCCCTGTCCATCTATATGAGCAGTTCCATCCCTACTTCACTGGCTCATATCCCATCATGCGAGTCCCACAGGTTCCCAAGTGCAGGAGTGGTACCTTCAGGTGTACTACATCCAAGGGAGGACTGGCACTCGTCTTCAATCCCTAAATGCCACTAATGCCTCCAATACCGTCAGCATAATTCAAATGAGGTTTTCCACTGCACAGCTCCACCAGGCAAATCACAGGACACAGCAAGGCACAAAGGTATGAAGCACCTCTAGGACTTAAGCCCAACTACAATAATTAGTCACATAACACTAAAGCACCTCTAGAGACCTGACAAGCATCAAGGGCTGAATGCTGTACCAGGGAGACCAAGGAGAGAATTTCCACTGCACCCATCCTCAGCAGCTCAAGCCTCAACCAATTCCCCCTCCCAGCACCCTGGAAAACAAGGTGTGACCAGTCACTGAAATAAGTAAATTGTCTGGGTCACTGTTCTGCCATCTGATGGAGACGTCACTTCCATTTATCTCAGCAGTGATAGGTCACCTGTAACTTGCCTTAGGACACTGGAGATGCTACTGCATCTCTTTTGGGACACTGCTGATGAACACCAGGGCCTGTTGTAGCACTACCTGAGTTCCAAGGACCAGGGGGATGCCTCTAGCTGTTGCTGATGAAGTGGTGGATGCTAGTGCACTGGTCAGGTGCGAGCCTTGTCTTCACAAAACCATCCAAAATGTAACCTGTCACTCCTTAGGAGATGTTTAGGGACAGGTTGTTACAGGTTTCTTGGAACCTTATCAGCTATTGAATCTAGAGGGATTATAAATCTAGGTAAGCCTGTCTCTGATTGACTTCCAATTGAAATGGCAGTTTAAAAAAAACTCTTTTACTTACAAAGATAAATACAACATGGTCTACTTGGTCAACTGAGGATTTCACAGACATTTCACATGCCAGTCTGCTGAGAAAACACTCCTCTGGCCCATCAGTAATCCCTCACTCATCCAACTCCAGCTTCTGCCCCCAGGGATGCCCACCCAAACCCATTTCTCATTTGAACTCTATGTGCCTTTCCTTGTGTGGGCACCTCCAGCAGAATCAATGCCCAGAGTCACAGAACAATTGAGAGGGGCCTTTGGAGATGGCCTAACACTGAAGGTGGTCTGTGACACTGCTTTACTCAGCACTAAGACAGGATCTCAGCAATGCTTAGAGTCCTCATAAAGAACCCAGAGTACAGGCTGGCCCATGTCCCAGTATAAACTGGATCTCCTGGCCTCCTCCCAGTACAGACTGGCAGCTGCAGCTCAAAGCACCTGAGCCTGATGCCTGCAGAGAGTGATCAATTTCTCAGTTTCATCCCTGTGCTCACCATAGCACCAACAAGGCACTCCAGAAGCCAAAAGACTTGTGACTGGAAATCACATCAAGAGTAGAATCAGATAATACAGTCTTCTCTGACAGCTTGTGGGTTTTTGGCCAGATTTTGAGGATCAAGTTTCAGATTGTGAAGCAGTCACCAAGGACTGTTCCCAGCACCAATCTGTCCCGCACTGAAACTCCCAGGATTAAGGTGCTGTGAGACACTGCAGTCAACAGAATCAGCAGGATGAGCTAGGCATCTCCACACAACTGAAGAAGACATCCTTAAGGGCTTCATGAAGCATAAAACTTTCTACTTTGAGCCTGGAGAAGAAATCTGGGACAAGATGCTCTCTCCAAACAGCTGCTGGATCAAGAATAAACTCCACAATAAGCATTCCCCTGCTCATCTCCAGTGTAGAGAATTATGGTCCTTCACCCTGCAATACTCTGGGTTAACTGTTGTTAAAATGAAAGCAAAACAGGGAATGGAGGACTGTACTGGCTTTTCAGATCTAGGTAAAAGAGAGGTTTTTCATCCTTTAGCCCTACAAAACAAGCCACAAAATTACCTGGAGACAAAGGTGGTTTAACCAGGTGATCTCCAGAGGTGCCTTCAGATGCTGCTTGTGCTAACACAGAGCAGAGCACAGACTTGTCACTGCCACAGCAGTCTGCATGCTCCATGTTCACCCAGGAAAAGCACAGAGTCCCTGCTTCCCACACTTCTGAGACAGCATCTCCAGGCAGGAGGCTGAGAGGTGGTCTCCTATGAGCCACACTGAACTCTAGGGCTGAGTGACTCTGCCAGACAGTTAATCAGGCATTAAAAGGAGCTTTTGGGGAAATAAGACACTTGTGAGATTTATCTCTACAGCCTGGCATGGACAACAATGGATGTAGAGAGGAAAATAGGTGAAGAGAAATAAAATGAGTGCACTATAAGCAAAAGGAAAGACCAACACAAGCCCTCAAAAATGGAAAATTTGACGCAAAGGCAGAGGATAAGGGACTGGCACAGACACAGAACTCCAATCTGTGACTGCAAACACACCAATGACACCTAACACCGGCTGGGGGGCTATTCCCACTCAGGGTTTTGCACGTGTGGAGGGACAATTTCTCCCAAAAATGGTAAACCTCCACTATAGTTCTGCAGGGAGCCCCTGAAAACCAGAAGAGGGAACATGTACAACACCCACAAGGCCCAGAGGAAGCACGTACGTGTTTGAAGGAGGTGTGGGGAGCAGCACTGGCTCCTGTTTCCTCCAGGAACTCATCCCAGTTGAAGTCTGTGTCCTCAATGCTGGAGCCCTCATCTGTTCAAAAGAAAAAAAAAAAAAAAAAGAAAAAAAATTAAAAAAAAAAAGAAAAAAAGAGAGAGAGAGAAAAAGAAAAGCAGCCTAAAACACAGCCAAAGAAGGCAAAAGTTGTGTCAAAGAGTTCAGGGTGAGAATAGCAACCAGTATAAACATCAACAGAAGGGTAAACAGAAAACTTGCTCAAAGGATCTGTGTTTTGACCAGCTCTTACTACGCTTTCAGCAGACTCTGGGGCTTTAGCAGCCAACATTGAGACCAGAAATGATTCTGCTTCCATGGCAGTGGGGGCACAAAACTGTCATACACTGCAACAGGCACTTGCGCTCTTTTCTTTTGCATTTGATGACTCCCTGGCTGCGAGGGAGGTGGCTGCCTGCCCACTATCAAGGAGGTGCAATGTCCTTGTGCCCTCAATTAACAGCACTGTTAATTACAGCAGTGCCCCCATGATAAATTAGAAGATGCTTCTGTTGGCTGAGCCATGTGCAGACCGAACACCCCAACCCTTGGGGTGGGTGAGACCCATTTTCACTCCTGCTACCTTTCCTCTCCTTCCTCAGCATCACTGCACCCATAAGTGTAAGATAAAGCCCCCACGCCTCCCTCTTCCCCCAAGGCTACAGCTGCTTTCCCCAAACCCCTGAGCACACCTCTCTAGACCCCTACTGCATTCTTTCTCCCTGCTCCCCTTCAGATCTGGGGCTCTGTATCCTCTCTCCCCCTTGCACACACTGCCCCACAGGGAAGGACTGGACACGACCACTCTTTCTTTTCTTCCTTTAAAACCTCACTGTGGCAGAGCCAAGGCCCCAAACCATCTCTGAAATGCACACAGCAATAATTAAAAATAAATCTTCTTTCAGTTACAGAAAATCAGCCAAATCTGATTGTTTTCATTTTGTTCCCAAGCAATTTCACAAGCCCAGTTTCATCCCCAGAGCAAAAATATTTACAGTCTAGCAATGAGATCTTTGCAATAAGCATTTATCAGGCAAACTCTGCGAGACCCTTTACCTGCCCAAACATTCATCAGTGTGGTCATGATGTAATTAAAGTGACTCATGACAAACTGAATTAAGAACCCTCCCCAGACAGTTTTATGAAGAAAAAGGCAGGGTTAATTTATTGCAATTATTGCTACAGGTCTCCAGTTTCCAGGACCAGAGAAAATTATGTTGTGCAAGGGGAATCTCTCATTATTAAAAGGGGAAGACACAAGTTTTATTTGCTGCCTGTGGCACCAGATCCACATAGGTGAGGGGGAAAAAAGGGGATCAGAAGAGGGGTTTTGAGACAGAGCTGGTGGAGGGTAAAGATCTGACTGGGAGACAAAGCTCAAAGCTGAGCTGTCAACACTGTTAAACACTTGAAGGTTCCTGCATCAAGTCTGACTCCTTGCCCTAAACTCAAATATCTTCTTAAATATGGAGATGCAAATCAACATTTATTCCAGTGATAGAGTCTACCAGATGACTCTTCAACTCAGCAAGAAATAACCCAATTCCATTATTACAATCCAAAAATAGACAAATTCATCACAGAATGAAGAATGGGCTTTGTTTTGACTTTTGCAATCACTGCAAAAACCTTCAGGCACAGAAGCTGGCTCTAGTTGAGATATCTGACCCAGAATGAGGGGTTTGTTCAACCTTGACTGAATGATAAGCCACAACATAACCACAAGGTAGGAACTTGGTGGAAAAATTCTGTATCATGCAGGCAGGCAATTTAGATGAACAGGGATATTTTTCAGCCTTCATGCCTGCAACCCTGGAGAGTTAATGTTATAGAGAAGAGCAGTGTGCAGAGATTTCTGAAACCAAGGATGTTAGCCCATCAGTAGATGGGCAGAGATGATTATCCACTCCAGGCTTAAAACTGCTTAAGCAACTTTTTACCCTGAACAGAACCAAGCCCCATCCAACCAAAAGTCAGAAACACCTGACATGAAAAGCTTTAAGTGCATAATCCCTTCTGCCTCATTGCTCTCTGCTCCTGCATCCACCTGTGTCTGTGGGGTTGGGATGGGCTGCTCCAACAATCCCAAGGGCATTTCCACCCCAGGACATGGACAGAACTTTTGGAACAGGCTGCCCAGGGCAGCAGTGGAGTCACCATCCCTGGGGGGACTTAAAAGTCACACAGATGTGACACATGGGGACATGGTTTAGTGTGTGGCCTTGTCAGTGCTGAGGGAATGGTTGGACTCAAAGCTCTTAGAGGTCTTCTCCAGCCTAAGTAATTCTGTGGTTCTGTGACTTCCAGGTCAGCCCTGGGCTCTCTTCTCTCCTGGTCAGGTACTTCCATTTCAGAGCATGAGCCCTTTCCTTCAGCCCAGGATGCTCTCCGTGTACTCTCAGTTTTTATCCCTGTTTTTGCTCTAATTGCCTGTGTTAGTCAAGGCAAGATCTCCTTCAGCACCTGTCTCCTTTTCTCCAGCCCTCCTCGGCAGTCTTAAGGGAAAGATTAATACCACAGAGGGTAGGAACTGAGTTTTTCCATCAGTTCAGTGCATAATCTCCAGCCCTTGCAAGGAGCAGTGTCTCCAAGGGGGTCAGAGTTTTCCCCAGAATCTGGAAAAAGCTTTTTAATAAATATAAATAGATGTTACTTATGGATGCATCAAGTCCTTCGCAACCTTATTAACCCTGAACTACTCTACCACGGGCCAGCACAGAGACTCTCACTGGCAGGTTCTTTAACATGCTGCCCAGCAAAATTAAAAACAGCACCTGTTTAACAAAATACCACCCAGATCTCTCCTTTCTAAACCCAAATTAGGAGGCTTCAAGGCCCGGAGGTGAGGCAGAGTGAGAGCTGCAGCCTTCCCTCCCTGTCAGCTCATTCCTCTCTGACACATCACCAGCCTGGCTCCTCTACCATGTTTTATCTGCAGACTTTATCAGGAAATTACTTTTACAAGGTCTGTAAAAATAATGCCAGAGTACACATTTATCACAGCATCAGTGGTTTATTTTGCTTCATTTCACCACAATGAATTCTGAAGGGACTGTATGTTTTCAAAATGTTTTTTTAATGGACTTTGTTCCCTGCTGGAATTCTGGCAGGGGGGGCATTCAGAAGAGACAGAGGGATGAGACCAGCCCAAAGGTCCCAACACCACCTACACATTCAACAGGGCTGCACAGAAATCTCCTCATCCATCACAAAAACCCAACTGCTGAGGAGCACAGGACACCCTGAAAGGTGATAAATCTGGCATTAACCCTCTTTTACATACCAGCTCTCTTTCCAATTATTGGTACTTAGGTCCAGAGCTTTTCCTTAATGAAAGAGTCAAGGCTGGCTGGTTTACAATACGGTGATGTATAAACAAGCCCAGGATGGCAAATAAAATCAACAAGTCATTATCTGCGAGCCTCTCAATGGCTTTAAAGTGCTCATGCATTGACACTATAAAAATGCAACTGTTCCAGCTGTTAACAGCCCCCTGGGATGTTCAGCTATGAAAATGAAAAGGGATAAAAGACCCAAACCCTGTGGCTCCAGAAAGACAGATTTTTTTTTTTTCCAGGATTCACTGTAGGAGAAAGTGTTTAAGGCAAATTGTTTAGACATCTTATTTATAGCACCTAGATACACATACATGACTTTTTGAATTAATAGAGCACTGAAATGCTCCTACAACAGGAGTGGGGAAAGGGAGACACACAGATACCTTATCAACCACAAACCTCTGACAGCCTTGGGAGAGCCATCAAAATCCTTATCCCCACTGAAATTTAGGCATTGCAGACCAGTTCTTCTTACTCCCCAAAAAATGTCTATGGTTGGCCAACTGAATCTCATCTTAGAGGCTCCTATCTCTCTCCCACATATAAAAATAGATCCAGTGGTGACCAGATCAGCCCAGACATGTCCACTCTGGAAAGGAAAGGATCTGGTGTCCAAGGTAACAGGAAAATTACTGAGCTGCTACAAGAAGTGAGGAAACTGAAGGCTGAGTGGCCAAATTTCTGACATGCTGAGGGAGAAGCAGGGAAAAACTTAGCTTCAGAAAGAAAGTAGGTTAGGTCTAGCCATAATGTACTTTTTCATCATATGACACAGACTCCTCCTGCTAAGGCTAGATAAGGGAAGTTAAAGCACCTGATTCCATCAAAAATCACCAGACAGTAGCATCTACTTTTCTGCATCTACCATAGAACACCCAAATTTAGCACAGCAAATGCTCACAACTTCAGGAGCCCATCCCAGAGCACTGCAAATCACCAAGTCGAGAGCACAAGGATAACATGTGACCAACTCTCATCTCCTCAGTGTTTGTGAAGCCCCCTCACCTGAAGCACTCCAAAAACACAGTGAAGGAAATGAGGGGGAAGGTCAAAACAAAGGAGGAATGCTGTAAATTGCTGCATGTTTGCTTTATCTCTCTTAACCATGAAACTTCAACAGAATAAAAAATGGTGGGAAAGCTGGGAGAACACATTATGATGCCTTGGGAAAGGTTTTCTGTGGCTTTTTGTTTAAATTTTGAATAGCTGATACATACTGCAGATGAGGTCCAGAAGAAGAAAAGCTCCTATTCCCCATCAACCACAGGACACAGCCCGATCCCTAAGACCCAAAAAAGGGCTTGGAGCTGTACAACCATCCCCAACGCCTCCCTGGCTCCCAGCTCTACCTGCAAGGAGCTGCAGCAGTGACAAGGACTCGTGGGGGTGAAGGGGAGCTCACCTGAATCAAACTGCTCCCCGTCGCCGTTGGCTGGGCTGGGATCCTTCTCTGGGGAGAGGTGCTGGGTCTCTCTCATGCTGGCAATGAAGGATGCCCTCGTCTCCATGGCTCAAGGAACAGGCTTTGCCTTCCTAATTCATCCTGCAGCAACGAGGACAAGCTAAAAGGAGAATAAAAAAAAACAGTGAGTGATTTGTTCTACCTGCACCAACCCATTCTCTTTCCTGATGGTTTTCATGTCACCCTATATTGGTACAGTTGGGGTGAAAGATCTCAGACATCTTTTCCAGCCTAAACATTCCTGATGGTGACCCTTCCATCCTGCTCTTGTCTCCAACCTCAAGCTGGGGTTGGATGAAAATCACAACAAAGGACCTTAGTGGCAATAACATCCTAAGAGCAACAGCAAAAATAATAACAGAGCAGATAATAAGGTAATAAACAGCATACAGAGGCTTCACATCTCAAAGTTCTCTCCAGCTCCCAATGCCACCAACAAAGAGAGAAGGCTCAGCCCACAAGGCAGCACAACCCATGCTAGAAAACCATCTCTACCATCTCCCAGCCATTTCAGGCCTTGATTTCCAGCTTTTTGATGGCTAACACAGTGTGAGATGTATCTCACTCCATAAAGATTCAAACTTCCAAAGTGGGAGATCTGTGGTAATGAAACAGAGGAAACACTGAAGCAAACAGTCATGAGATACTGGAGTAGTTCTAGAAAATAAAACTGAACATGCAAAATGCAGATATCTTCATGAAATAGTGCTGGCTGCAACTGTTTATTGAATGAGGACTGACCTAAAGTAACTATACGGGTTTTAACATTTAACAGGGCAGCAAATACTAACTGATTTTAAATTGAGTTGCGTTAGCAGAGGAGTTTCTTCTAGAAGGAGTGACCATAGTAAATTCAAAGTGGAATAAAAAGACACAGAGATGAAAAACAATATGAGGAAGGGCACCCAGGCTGACCAGATCTTACACCAGACACCAGACTAAATGAGAACTGTATTTCCAGCCACACCAAGCCACCAGACAAGCAATACCCCAAGGTACACCTTTAGGAGTAGATTAAAAAGAACCCCACAGTGAGATTTTCAGTAAGACTCCGAGATGCCGAGGAATTACAATGTGTGAAAGGACGACTGAAAAAGAGAAACCAAGAGCTGGGGTTGTGGGCACAGAGGGAACCAGCTATTCAAAAAAGATATGCTAAAGCAAAGACAGGCAGCAGGGAAGGTGTGTGTCCAGAATATCTGATGGAGAGGACTGGTCCTGCTTATTAGAGGAGCCTCCAAATCCTGCATGACAGACAGGACTGTGCTGGCAGCACCACTGCCAAATGCTCTGCAAAATGTGTGACTAAAAGTAGGAAAGAAGTTTACTGCCAGAGGCCAGGCAAAGCAGGATGTAATAAGATTGTAAAAATATATGGGATTTTTTCAACTTTTACTACTCTGGAGGCATATTCTAGAAGACTAGATATGATGGTTATAAAACAGAAAGGAGGAGAGTGTTCTGCCATGGATTTCTCACTCCCAGTTTTTAAGGCTGCTCCCATGGCAATTTAAAAGAAGAAATGGACGTGTGTGAGCAGCTATATTAGAACTGAAAAAGATGAGGAGCATGTCAAGTGTCTGATATCCATTAGCTAGACCATGGTAGGACTGTCTGCCGGAGCAATCACAATTGCAAACCTGCAAAAAGCCACAGGTGTTTCACAAAAAAAAATCACCAGTGGAAGCAAATTACAAACGCAGGTCATTCAGCCCTCACTGAAAGCTGTTCAGGCAAAGTTAGAAATTTTAGCTCCCCACCCCAAAGGAATCTGCTAATGAAAGAAAACAAAAAAATACTTTTTAAAAATGAAAATCATAAGCCAACTCAGAGCAATATGGTCACTGGTCTCTTCATAAAGTGCTCAGTAGAATTTAAGTACTCCACAGATATGACCCTTCTCCCACTGCCACTACAGCACTTCATCTTTATTCTTTGTTGACATGGAACTCGCTAATGAATTAAGTGTATTATAGACTCCGAGTATTCTGAGTGCAGCTAACCTCAGAACATACACATCACTCATCCCCAGTGTATATTAAGTTTCAATTAACCATGAAACTAGAAGCAATCAGTTTACTGAAAGTCAAAAAAACCCTCTTCTCCTTTGGTAGAGAACACTTCCATAAATATCATTAATAATAAATTAGCTAAGTATCAGGAGTTTACATCAGGCTTGTTAAATGTGAGACAAGGGGAGATGCCAGCTGAAGCTAAACATTGGGTGGATGTGGTTGTTTTAATTTTTGCCAGGGACCAGACAAGGATGGAAGATAACCTGGGTCTACCAAAAAAAATTCAAAGAATAGAGAGAAACAGATCAATTTAAACACAACAAATCCATCATCTTAAAGAGAGCTCAGGGGTAACAATATAGATACTAAGAAGAAACATAATCTGCTTGGTATTGTAGTTAAATCTTGTGATGCCTCTATGATGCTGATAAAATAAAGTTATGAGCTGATAAAAAGCTGAAGGTGCCCAGAAAACAAGAGTATTTGGGTTTTTTTGTTTTTTTTTTTTTTTACACAGCCAAGCCTCAAATCTGCCACCAGACCAACGAGTGGGACTCAAACCTCGGATCATGGAATTTCCTATCAGAAACGGAAAATGGATGGACAAAATCAGCAGGAACCTGCCCAAGGTGTCTGCAACACAGCTGGGACCTATCTGGGACTGGGTGTGAGCTCACTTCAATTAAAAGGGGGAAATGCAGAATCTCTGAGGCACATTCAGCAACACCAACAGTTTTGGGTTTTTAAACTCTATTTTAATGTGGTTTTTGCTTAAGCTATGGACAACTTGCTGGTTTTGAAATATCATGTTGAGAGCATCCACATCCCAAGGAAACTTGATCTATTAGAAGCCATTACCTGGCTTATTTTGGGAATTACAAGTTTACCAGTTATGGTAGGAGAGTACTTCAGTATTTTCCCAACACCATGTGACAAGAAGACCAAAGTCTTATGCAAACACCAGCTTCAAAATAGCTCTGAGCTTTAGTGTTGATATAACTAACTAGCAAAGAAAGCTGACACAGGGTATTAATTTTTCGCTTCTTATTAATTGCTGCTAATTAACACTTCAAACAGAGTCCCCAGTCATACTGTTAACAGTAGCACACTGGCTGGCCTGGAATCATCAGCATTACACAAGCAGCACACACCACTGTACTCCAATTCCTCTGCCAGTGTGAAATCCACTGGAAACCAAATCGAGGACCACAAGCCACACTGCCAGCCTGGGAACAAGTTGATGGGAAACAGCACCAAAAGAGGCTCAAGGTGACATTACACCAGGCAGG
Source organism: Pseudopodoces humilis (assembly GCF_049639895.1). Classification (NCBI taxonomy): domain Eukaryota; kingdom Metazoa; phylum Chordata; class Aves; order Passeriformes; family Paridae; genus Pseudopodoces; species Pseudopodoces humilis. The sequence goes on along the minus strand of NC_142204.1, from coordinate 69,169,915 downwards.
AGCACAAAGGAAAATTCTATGAAATGCATCTGAAAGAGCAGGGAGGGGGGAAATTCCCTGGTTTCAGATCCCTTGCTCATTGTTTCTGCACAGTGGTGGCTCAGACTGATCCGATTCTTCCCCCCACGCAGCTTCCATTCCCTTGGTATTTAATTCAGATCCAGGCTCTTAACTCACAGGCAGGAAAAGCCAGGCAATATAATAAAGAATCTCTTTTATTTCCTTCTTCCCACGGCTGTCAGTCTCAGCCCTGCCTTTATCTCCACCATGCTGCCTTGTCATCTGTATCAATATTGGCTCTTTGTACAAGCACAGCACTGGCTTCCTCACACCATTTTACATTTCTCATCTCCCATCAGCTCCATCCTGGTTTTTCTTCCTTTGGAGTAATTCTCTGTAGGGAGAGGTGCCTTACCCACACACAAATCCAGCACCCCTAGGACTCTTCCTAAAAGCTACTCCTGAAAAACTTACTTTCTCCCTGCAATGCACGCTTGGTTAACCGGGATTGACACAAGGAAGACAAAAAAGATCCTGCATCCTGGGAACCTCTTGCCTGAATAGTGAACCAGGTGTGCTGATGTCATGCTGAGTCCTGAATGGTGAGGAAATAAATTCCACTGTTTTCCCAGTGATCCATGATTGACTTTGGCCCCTCCAAAATGCAGCACCAGACATTGACTGGAAATGGTCCCACCTCTCACCACGGTGACACTTGAGAGAAGCAGCAGGGCTGCAGGGTCAGAGAATCACAGAATGTCCCGAGTTGGAAAGGACCCACCAGAATCATCAAAGTCCAGCTCCTGGCCCTACACAACATAACCCAAATAATCCCACCACGTGCCTGAGAGTGCTATCCAAACACTTCATGGTCTCTGTCAGGCTTGGTGCTGTGACCAATTCCCTGGGGAGTCTGCTCCAGTGCACAGCCACCCTCTGGGGGAAGAACCTTTTCCAAATATCCAGCCTAAACCAAGGCAAGGAAAATCACATCCAAAAGATGACTGACTTAAGTGGTCCAAATCAGACACCAGAAATCCGTATGAGATGAACAACCTTCAGGGGGTTCCTGCTCTTGTACAGCACCTGCAAATGTTTTAAACATCCAAATTTCCCAGCAGACAAGCTGAATCAGTCACAGAATGGCTTGGATTGGAAGAGGACATAAAGATCACCTGGTTCCAACCCTGCTGCCATGGGCAAGGACAACTTCCACTGGACCAGGTGAAGGGAGATGCTCAGATGGCCACATGGTACTGGTCCTGTTGTGGAGCAGGAAGAAGGGGATCTCGTCCCTGTGGGACATGATCCAGGATGCACTGCTAGTGGCAGCCTGCCACAATATTTACATCCCTGAACATCTGCACAATGCAGTGGAAGCTCATTCAAAAGGGCTATTGAACACATCAAGTAACAGTTTCACCTCCTAGAAAAAAGGCCTGTCTCTCCTCTCAGACAAAGCACCAGTTGGAAACCTTTTAAGGACATTTTCTTCCAAATTCCTGTGAGAGTTTTTTTTATTATTTATTTGAGAGCTTCACTCGCCAAATGTTTTCACTTATATCAACTGACAATTTCTCTTTCATACTGAAGACCCCACAGGATTTTAATAAGGGAAATTTACTGCTTTGAACAGCTCTGTGTTGTACTCTGGGGTGGAAGAGACAAATCCCATGTACTCTGGAGAACCAGGAATGTTCACAATATTCAAATACATAAAAAACAGCTGAATGGGGAAATAATATAATCTGTTTTCCATGTTCATGGTGGATTGAAGAAGGCAGCTTGGTTTAAACTGCAGGGAGAGGACATAATTTGGGCAGGAGAAGAAATCTACTAATAATGAAGCTGGTGAAGAGGAAGGATACACTGCAGGAAAGGCACAGAGCTCTGCTTTTTGGAGGATTTAGGATGCTAATCTGTCCAGAAACTGATCTTGGTAGAGTTAATCCTGCCCTGGGGTAAGGGCAGAGCAGGGATGGTCTGGATTGTCTATCCCAAAGCCAGAGAAGGACAGGAACCAAACTTCTCTGAAGACACATGGTGGAGAAGAAATTGTGCAAGGTGGTGGCAGCTCCTGTAACTCAGCTCGTCCTTGTTCTCTTCTCTTCTTGCACTGCTGCCAAAAGCTTCACACTTTTGATGCCAGCAGAGACAAACATGTTCCACAAAGCAATTTTCTCATCCTCCCTACCTGGCACGCTCCGGAGTCCAGGAAACACACAGAGATAAACAGCAGTAAGATAAGATAACAGAAAGTAAAATAAACCTAATTAGAGACTCTTAACTTGTTTACAGTAAAGAGCCCTGTAGTATTAAGAAAAAAAAGAGGGAGAGATGACAGGCAGACACCCAGGCTTGGACACACATCACCCTCTCAGCGGTCCTGTGTGTAAATAAAACCTAAGGACCTAGAGATGGACTTCAAGCCAAAACCTGCCACGAACTTCTCCACGGACTAGATCAAACTTCAAAAATTAAAGCACTTTTTCATTCAATTTTCCTTCTACTGAGTGAGTTGGACGTTTTATAAGCAGGGGCAAGAAGGCACTGCTGCCCCACCTGTACTCCCACCGTTGCCCCTGTGAACCCTGCACATCCCCACCTTCAGCACCCCACAAAGCACGTGTCCCAAGGACAGGGAGGTCACCACATACTAACCTTTCTTGTCTCCAGCTGTTCCGTCACCCAGCAGGTGTCTGTCACCTTCTTCATGACCCAACAGGCAATTTCCACGATGGTGCCCCCTACTTTGGTGAAGCACTCCTACCCATGCTAAGCACCCAACATACACCAACTACTTGGAAATATGGCATATTTAAATTTGGCCATCTTCTAAAGCTCTCAGATGAATCAGGGCCATGAAGAAGATTGGGACAATGTCCTTGATGCCCTTTATAACAGGAAATAGAACTGCATGGAAGAAGCACAGCAAAAAACATGTGCAACACTCTGTCTTCTCCCACCTCTGTGATTGAAATGGAGCTGAAACCAGGAAGCCTTTGAGATGGGTAACTTGAAGACACGGAGCTGCTTTATCATCCTGAGACACCACATCCTGTTAGGCAAAATTACAGAACAGAGGGGTGTGGGCTGCAAAGGACCTTAAAGATCACCGAGGTCCAAACCCCGTATGTGATGCTTATCGCCTCGAAACACACCAGCCACATGGACCAAATTAATCAGTCAGACCCCCTGAGTGAGACCAATCAGCCCAGTGACAGAAGTCACCCAGCAGGAAACACAAAACACTGTTTTCACCGACTTAATTTAGAGCCCAATTCAGAAATCCCTCATCAACCAAACTCCCATTGTCCAGGGCAATCAGTTCTGCCTTCTATGTCTTTGCAGCAGTCAGAGCCGTTTTCAAAAAAACATAAAAAAGAGAAATACAAGATGCAAACCAGAATCCAGGAAACATCTGCCATCTGATTCCAACAGTTTTTAGGAAAAAAAATGACATTTTAGATCTTGGCACTGTTTGGTTCATTTAAACAGCACAGCTGATCAGCACTTGGGCTTAGTCTTACACACACTTAACATCCCTGTCAGGGCTTCACATCCAGAAGCAGCTTCACTGACTGGCAGGATCTGCCAAAAAAAGAAAAATTTAAAAAAGATCCTCACAACCATCTCCAGACACCTCACAACTAAACAGCAGGAAGAGGAGGACTCTTCCCTTTGCCAAGCACATGTGAGGGCAGCCAGCAGAGCCCTGCCAAGGTCTATCCAGAACCAAACTGCACAAGACATTTTAACTTGTGGAGTCCTACAAGTCACATTTACAGGACTAATTCCACCCAATTTCTCCAAGGTAAAACAAATTGGATTCCCTTTCACGTGAACATGAGAACTGCTGCAAAACATCCAGGTTTAATGCCTCACCACCATCCCAACAAAGCATCTTGGAGCCTGATCATACACTTGCACTGAGCTCCCACACTCAAAACACCTTCCAAGAATCAGTTAATTTTTCCTTTCTCCTGAACTTTCTTTAAAGATGTATTTTTGATGCACCTAGGAGAGCTATGGCTTTCTACCCAAAAGTCTCCATGAGAGACTTATGACCCTTTAAACTTTAAGCATCCTCAGCCTGTGGTTGTCCTGTCTGATTTCCTACACATCAGGAGAAGGCATAACGTCACCTGCTGGATTTTAGGAGGGAATTCCACTTCCTTGCCAAGCTAATAAATGCCAGACTTTCTAATTAACTGATATTCAAATTGGGTCTCAGAACTTTACCCCAGAAAAGATGTCTCCTTTGCACAAGCCACCCACTGATGCTAAGAGTATTAGTCATTAAAGCAGGAATTGGGAGTAAAAATAGCAAGGATTCTGCACATACTTTTTTTAAGCCTCACACGTACTCAAAATTGATCTCTGGGTCAGCTGTCAAGAAATGCTTGGTTTGGGGCTTTTTTTCCTTCCTTTTTATTGCCATTTTATTTTAGATCAACACTTCTGATTCATAAAAATGGGAGTAACTGTGAACATATTTTCCAAATCAGCCTTCACAAGAATGCTTTGTTGAGGTCTTACAAAAGGCCAATCTCAAAATAAACTTTTTCAGGAGTTTTTTAAATGTCAGTGGAGAAGTCTTCACTATTATTTCTGTATTTCCTTACTTTGCAACGCAAACATTTTTAACCACTTTAGGAGTCATACCCCAAGACAGAGGAAATAAAGGAAAAAGAAATATTTTGGCAAAAAAACCCATAGGATGGATTTGACAGGTTTCATCAGGGTCTGTCATGCAAAGATCAACAGTTCCAAATGATGAATTTTAAATATTGACAAGGCACCATCAGCTACTCTAATCCTAAAAAACCACCCTGCTTCTAGGGACCAGATGTTACAATGACAGAACAAACTCATATTTGCAGGTGGCATCACTATTATCAACAGCACTTCATTTTCAGCACTGAGGACCCTGCTGCACCAGCTGATAGACTCTGAAACAGTATTGATAGTATTAAAATACTTCTGACACCTTCAGGTCATCCAAAACATGGATCCTGTGGTCATCACATGAATTTTTTTTCTGTGAACCCTCATGAACACATCTCTGGCTCCTTTGCTTCAAGTTTCATCTGTCCCAAGTTTTGAAGTTTTTCACAACTTCTTTACTTTATCACTTGGAGACACTCAGGAACAAGCCACTTCCTTCAACCATCACCATCCTTGAAAACCTCCTCAGGTGCTCTCCATGCCTCTGCTTACCCCATGCCGAAATGAATTTAACCAGTGAAATGCCCTTCAAGACTCACAGAAACACAGAATGGTTTGGGCTGGAAAGGACCTTAAAGATCATCTCATTCCAAGCCCCTGCCAGGGACAGGGACACCTTCCAATATCCCAGGTGTCTCAGAGCCCCATCCAACCTGGCCTTGGGCACTTCTAGGGATCCATGGGCAGCCACAGCTTCTCTGGGTAACCTGTGTCAGGGCTCACCACCCTCACAGCCAAGAATTTCTCCCCAATATCTGTTGGAGAAACAAGGTGGCACCTTCTCTACCTGTCCCTCAGGGATGTCCTGTCCCTGAGCAAGGCCAACATCACATCCCCTCACTCATCTCAGACCAGCATCCCGTGGCTGTCAAAGGCCAGAAACAGTGACACAAAATACACCAGCTCAGCAGAGCACAAGCCAGGAGAGGGGGAAAAGCATCCCCAGCCTAAAGCGTTGGCAGGGCTGGTGTTTACCCTATTTCTAGTAACACTTCCATAAAGTTTTAATAAATGCTTCATTAAAACATCAAGTGTCTGTCCAGCTAGTCAATTATCTCTCATAATCACAGCTATATAACTGTATACTGTCTTCTACAGATGTTCTTACATCTGTGCAAAACACTCTCCACCTCTGCCACATGTAACATCTGTTGAATATTTGCAAATGTTTTCTCAATATAGAACTGAAATTACACTGTCTTGCTTATGATGTATTTACTGTCCCACTACTCTGTACAAGCCTTAAAAATCATTAAAAAGGTATTTCCTGGCTGTGTACAAGGTACCAATCTCTCGATAGCTCTTTGCTGTATTTATTTAAATGGCTTTTAGACTTTTCACTTAGTAACAGATTACACCGAGCCTCCATCTTATCACAGGAGTTATTAGGACCTAATCCTTTATAAGCACTGAAGTTATTAGACTTGTGAGGATATTTTCTTCCCTTTCATAAATAATCTGTGGGAGAGAAGGAAAAAAAAAAAAAAAGGAGGAAAAAAGCCACTTGCATCCCTGCTCACCCAGGCAACAGTCCCAACCCCAGAGAATGAACCTGCATCACCTGCTCTTACTTTGCCAGCAGCAAAAGAAATCAAATTTGTTTTCACCTAAAGGCTTCTAGAGAGGGAAAACAAATTGCACTAAATCCTGGCCAGCACCCTTCTCTGCTAGAGCAGGAAGAAACGCCTTGGAGAAGGTTTGACCCACGTTCAGCTTTCCAAAGCTGCTTCTCTGCTCAGACACAAGGTCACCACTCTGCTACCACACTTTCTTCCCCAGAGCACCAGGGGCACAAATAGATTTTAGAAACTGTCCTGTCCAAGGGACAACGAAGTTGGGGATGGGGACATGTACGGGGGGTGGAGAGGGAAGATACCTTCCCCTTCTGCAACAGCTTCATCCCTTCCCACCCCAAAGAAAACTCCACGGGCAGCTCTTGGATTTTGCCACCCAAATCCCACCACAGTTTGATAACTGCCTTCCAAGACTCTCTGCTTGTAATTAATGCCATTTTCTGCTATTTTGATAAAAAAAAAATCACAATTTTGCCCCCATTTTCTCCTCTGCCCCCCTCCCCACCACCACAGCCCGTGACGTGAGTTTGCTGGATCCCTGAGCCGGCTTGGTCCTGGCAGGGCTGGAGAAAGGAGGGGGAAATGGGTGGATTGATGGATCAGAGCCCTTTTGGAAAGGGAAACCTCACCCCACATGACAAGGTGTGCAAACAGCATCTCCAACTGCTCCTGCTAAATAAAATCACAGCCAGGCTCTGGGGAGCATCTCCAAGAGGGAAACGAGCAGCAGATCAGCTCTTCAGCCACTCCTGGATTCTCCCCGGCTCCTCCATCCACACCCAGGCACTGACAGCCTGCGATGCTTGAGCATCCCATCGCCTCCCACAGCTCCAAACACAGACCCCAAAGTTAACACCTTACAACCACGGCGAAACAACCCCAGAACAGCAGCACCGGGGGAGTTTTCACTGCCTCTGGGGCAGCCTCACTCCTCGGCTCCCCTGGAAAATACATTTGGAAAAGACAGCCGGGAAGGGCACAAACAACTCCCTGAGAACTCTCTGCAAACTCCTGCTCTGCAAAAGCTGCGATTCGCCTCCGTCACCGGGGGGTTTTAGGGTCTCTCTGCAAAAGAGATGCCGCTCCTCGCACTGCCCGAGTCACTTGTCTGCCGCCCGAATTTCCGCGTGGAGCAATTCCAGAGTGTTTTTGCTAAACAAAAACATGCAAAAAGCTCCCCCCCAAAAAAAACCACCCCAGACATCCCCAGCTGACTGCGCCCAGGAAGGTTTGACAGCTCTAACAGGACATCTCATCCCACGACACGTCTACTGCTAATGCAAAATAAATCAGCGCTCAGTCTGCCGGCGCATTTTATTTTTTATTTTTTCACATGGCACGCCTGCGATTTTGGCATTCAAAGGCAAATCGGCCGCGGTTCCAACTCAACACGTCCCTTCCCAGCACACACAAATGCCCCGATACTTTTCCCACCGCCGGGTCCTGCGGGGGGAGGACCCCGATTTGGGATCCCATCCTCATCCCTCCGCACCGAATTCACCAGCGCACCTCTCCGAGCAACAAAAGAGAGTTGAACCAAACGCGTGGCACCCCGCCTTCCCTCTTCTTCTCCTCTTAAAATGTTTATTTGCAGTTTTTTGAAGGCACCTTAACCCGCCATGTTGAACAAGCTTTATAAATATTCATTTACCGCAGTTCGGGAGCGCTACGGGAAAATATGTCTAGATCAGGGCTGCACATTTTGGCACAGCTGATTGCTTTCTTCTCTTTTCTTTTCTTTTTTTCTCCCCTTTCCCTCTCGCCTCCTGCAGCAGCTTTTTTCCCCCTCCCTCCTTTTCCCCCGCAGATGCAGAAGAAGCCCACCCGCACACCCAAAATAACTCCGAGAGATGTGCATCAGCCTGGTAAATCTAAAAGGAGGTCGCACGAGCATTTTGCAGGAAAGCAGAAAAACGATAGGTTAACTTTAAAAAAAAAAAAAAAAAAGGAAAAGACGGGCAAAAGGAATAATAGGAAAAATTAAAAAAAAAATGAGAAAAAGCAAAAAAATAGGGAAGGGGGAGGAGGGGGGGGGGGGGGATGGATAAAATGCGATCTGTGGAGGTAAAAAGCTAGCCCAGCGATGCAGCCGAGCGGCAGCGCGGAGCCTCCCGGCCCGAGGGGCGCAGCCGGGCAGCGGCAGCCGCGCTCCGAGCGCCGGTCCCGGCCGGGGGCCCAGCCCCGGCACGCCAGCACTTCCAGCAACTCCACCGCGGGCTCACCCTCTGAAAACGGGGGGAGGAAAAATATCCACACCCATCCCTCAGGCTATTTTAAAAATCAATCAATCAATTAATTAATTAGATTTTTTTTTTTTTAACACATCTCGGAAAGGGGAAAGCGACTCTCTCCACCCAAGCGCTGCCAAACCCGATAAATAAAGTAAAGGGAAATGCCAGCCGGGAGGGCTTGGGAGGGGTGGCTGTGGGGCGCGGTGCCTTACCTGTGCGAGTTTGGTTTATTTCGGGGTGTTTTCCCCCTTTTTTCCCCCCGCGGAGCGGTGCGCGGTGCTGCGCGGAGCGGAGCCCAGCCGTGCCTGCGCCCGCACCCGCGGCAGGCTCATTCCAATATGGCATCCGCGCAGTGCGCATGCCTGCCCGCTCTTTTTAGGGTTTTTTTTCTCTTTCTTGCTTGCTTTTTTTTTTTTTTTGCTTTTTTTTTTTTTTTTTTTTTGGGTAATATTTAGCAACCAACCCCTTGGGTGACCTTTTTCAGCGGTTAGGAGAAAAAGGATTTAAAAAAAAAAAATCCCTAAAAATAATCACGCGCGCATCGCGACCCACACCGCCCCGGCTGCGCGCCCGCGGTGCCTCCGCGCCTTGAGCCGCGCCTCCGCCGGGGCTTTGGGCTCAGCGGGCGAGGGCAGGGATGGATGCAGGCGTGGAAGTGATGCCGCGGTTCGGCCGCGCTCCGCGGGGCAGCGCGCAGCGGCAGCCGGGGCCGGCGCGTTAAATGCCATCAAATACCGAGCCTTCAACAGCGGAGCGCTGCCTCCCGGCTTGCCCTCCCCACCGCTCCCCGCAACCTTTTATTTCGCTTTTCCTCCTCATTTCGTGTCGCCAAGAAACTTCCAGGGAGGGAGATGGGGAAAAGAGGAAAAACAAAAAAATGCGGCGCGTCCCTCAGCCCGCCCGTTCCCTTCGCTTCGCCGGGCTCCGGCATTACCTGTTTATTCCCTGTTGCAGGAAATAAATAAAATATATCAAGAAAAGCCGGCGAAGGTAAAGGCAGGGTGTAAAATCAACTGGTGGCCACCCTCCGCCCTCCCGGCGCGCAGGGACACGCAGAACTTTCCCTCCTTTGCTCCTCAGGTTATTGGATAGGGTTTTTTTCTTTGGGGTTATTTGATGGTTTTTCCTTTCTTTGGCGGGTGCCGGGCATTCAGCGGAATCGCGCTGCACGCCGGTGTGTGCGGCTGTGCTGGTGCGGGGGTGTTTGCACGTACAGCCACACTGCGGGATTTTTCAGATCGCATAGATATTCCCTTCTCTCCTCTCGAGAAAACAGCCCCGCTGCAGGGCTGAAAAATCACGCCAGACACCACTGCCCATGCCCCCCGCCCGCCTGGTCCTGCTCTTGTGGGGGGTCAGAAAAGTCCCCTGGGCTGGGAGGGATGGGGATAAACCCTCACTCTGCAGCCGGGGTTTCTCGGGATGCTCCGGCCGCAGATCCCACAGCTTCCCCTGGGCTGGGGGTGAATTTTGCAGGATTTTCGCACCCCCGCTCTTGCAGCCCTGCTTAGAGACTGCGTAAAGCATCTTTGCTGGGGATTTTTGGAAGCCCAGCTCCCGTCTCCCTGCAGGCACGATTGGTAGGGTTGGGGATTCAAATGGATGCCTTTGGAGCATCCTCCGAGGGGCGGTTGTGGAAGGGCACACGCATTCAACAGGTCTGGAGGAGAGCAGAGGGAAGGGACACCCCGGTTTTGAGGCACCAACGAGGGCTTTGTCCTTTCCACAAATTTCTTTTGGAATTAACCTCGAATGCTGCTGTGTCCATCCCCACACCCGGGGTGCCAAATTTATGTCACCCCTGGTGCTCAGACACAAAGTGCTGTCTTCCCTTTCCCTTCTCTGGTCATTCCCAAGCCGAGGTTTGAAGTTTCCAGGTTGATTTTGTGAGCGTTGCTTCTTGCAGGAGCAGCGAGGGTGATCTCACAGTTGGGGAAGTGCTGATTTCCCACAGATAACCCCAGCTCTTCTCTGCCCCATTACAATCACCAGTACCCTTTTCACCGGCTCTTGCTGGGGATTCATCACTGAACCTCCCAAATCCTTCTCTCTTCCACTCTCTCCAATCCCTTTCTCTTCCACCAACCTCTCATGGATTTTGTGCAAGAAGACAAGTGAGGAGTGGAATAAAGATAAAGAAATATTTTGATTCTGGAATACATTTGAGAGGATAGTGAAGACTGGGAAAAAAAGAGCAAATATTGCAGACGGTGTTTCTTTGCCACAATCCATGCTCTTCATTCACACTCTGAGAGGCCACGGGCATGGGCTCAGCCTCTCCTGTTCCAACAGATTTCCTGGAAAACATACAGATCAAGCAGTTCCTATTTTCAGGCTTTGGGCTGGATGGGATTTCAAAACAGCAAGGGAACACCATCAGATCTTCAAAATAAGACCAAAAACCCAGCTAGATGTCAGGGGAGCATTGAAGTCCTGTTTATCCAGATGACTGTGGAAGTGGGTGACATTTTCAGCATGGTGACATTTCAAATTTTCAACATACTTTTGAAAGGAAGATGCCCTACAAATGCCATATCTGTGTTATCTCTTCTTTTAATCTGCTCTGACTTAGGTTACACTGAGATTCCTCTGGCTGCAGCCTCTCTTCATTTAAAGCTGGTGGCATCATCCAATTTAGGGACAGACACAGCCACAGTGGCTCTCACAGCACTTCAGGTGTTTCTCACTCTCTTTTCCTTTAACACCGGATGTCTTTGTGCTTTATTTCCATTCAGCTTAAGAGGTCTTCTCAGAAGTTTTGGTTCCACTGTCTTCTCTAGAGCTTCTTCTTTCCTCTTCACATTGATTTTCTCTGTCCTGGCCTCTCTTAGTTTTATTTAGAGACTACTTCTGAAGCACTGATGAGGTTTAATTGGCCCTGTATGTAGAAATGTGGAAGAAAGCCTTCTAAGAGTTTGTGATCTAAATTAGGTCTGTAGATGATGTCCAAAGAGGTGGTTTGGAAAAAAAAAAATAGCAATTAAAGCTGAGGAACAAAATTCCTCTGGAACTTTTCTAAGTGGCTGCTACAACAAAGCTCACAGATATGAATGAAAAGGTGTAGATTTATATCAGGTCTGAGCTGGAGATGACTCTAACAGCTCCTGTTGGCAGCAAAGACTTTGCATCTTGCTCATTGCTGAGAATACAAATTGGTTTAGTGGACACAAACTGTAATTGCTGAGAGATTTTAATACTACCTTTAAGAGCATCATTGGGGGAAAAAAGAAAGTGCTTTGAAAAATACTGAATTGAGCCAGTGTAGTATCCCAAGATGTAGAATGAATTTAAGCCTTGGCAAAAACCCACACTGAGATCAGCTCCAGTTTCAGACTCAGTGACACTCAGGGATGTATCTTCCAATGATCTAAAGCAACTCCATTAATTTCACTGCTGTCCATCCTCCTTAGTGCTACATTTGGTGGCTACCAGGGCATCTGATCTTGTATTTCAAGTTTGGAACAGAAGTTTCACATCTGTTTTTTGTCATTGTTTTTAACTAAAGTACTTTTATGCAAGTAGCACTGATAAAAAAGATTTACCTGAATACCAAGCACCCAAGTTGTAATGAACATCCATCTGCTGTTGCCTCTGATGATCACTCCTAAAGGATATAACTGTTCACATTCCAAATTTTCCATAGCTGGACACAAGAAAACTGTCCAATCCAGTGAAATTCAGACAATCCCATTAATTTAGATCAGATGTTAGCAGTTCCTGATGTGCAGGTTAAGATTTCTAAGATAAGATTTCTGTTGCCTTCAGCAAGTTCATGTTTTTGGAGGATAGATGGAGATGTAAAGAGATCCCCTACACAAGGAGGCACAAGCACACACACCAACAGAGATGTTATGGCATTAACAGTCCTAATTTTTCTCTTTTCTCCTGGCTTGGGAAATAAATGCTCTGGGGCACCTTGTGGGATTTGTAGGTGGTTGTGTATTTGGTCATCCATTTCTGGCCCAAATTTAAGCAGGTGCCTGAAGGACTCAAAGCATCCCACAAGCTTAACATGGTGCTGAGATGACATTTGTGTTCATAAATGAGTAAATGGCATTAGTCTTGCAGACAGAGCAAAGGGGAGGACCTGAGCCAACTTTTCTACAGGTAAAATGGCAACCAACGCTCAGGCTCTGGAGCTTCATCTGTGGTAAACACTATGAGCCTGGGCAGAAGTTCCTTGATGGCAGCCAGCTTTCCTTTTAACCCAAAGAATGTGATTATCACCAGTTTTTGAGGTATTTGCCTGCTTTTGGGATGCTGACACCAAGCTGCCCTGAGCTGGAAAAGGGGCAGGGCTGTGCAGCTGACACTGGGGAATTATCTGGGCTGGTTAACAGTGTCCAGCCTGAGTGAGCTAAAGGATGGAGGGTGTCTTAACAGGAGCTTTGTGTCATAGAGGGGGCACAGGACATCACCTGGGGCCAGCTCCTATTAGCTCCTCTGTCATACTCCTCTCCTGGGTTCACAGCGAAGCTTCTCTGCATTTTCCCTCTCCTCACAACAAACTGTGGCCTTCAGCTTCCAAGTTTTATCACAATCTTTACAGGAGGTAAAGACACCATCAGGCCCTTATTTCATGACAGCCCCCGGGCCAGGGCTTTCACTTCTACCTTTGTCTTCTTTTTATCCATCAGCCCTGACTCAGAGAGAAGTTGGTCCCTGGGAGGTGGCATTAGGATGCTGAAAGACTTGTTTCACAGTGCCATCTCCTGGAGATCATATTTAGCCTGAATTTCTCTGATATCTTTTTTTTTTTCCCAACGTATCCGAGCTTTGAAGGCAGGTGTTTAAGGCATGATCTAAAGAAGAGATTAGCATAAGTGAAGTTAATCCAAAATTTAAACTCCCTCTTTATGCTTCACAGTAAAAGTCCTGCTTCTTGAATGCTGTGAACAGCAAAGAAATTGCTGGCTTGGGATTAATAAAATATTCATTGGGTTATGTCTCACAGGCTTTGCACCTCTTGGCAGCACCAGCCCTCTGTGCAGTGATTACACAGGCAAAACACCCCCTGGAGAGGTAAAAGGTCCCTTGGTGTAGCCCTTCTCCTGCAGGAATTCAAGGAATACCAGGAAAAAGGGGTTGCCACCTCTCAAATGGGAGGTCTCAGGGCCAGGCGCCCCCACAGCCTCCTGCAGCTGCCCTGCACACCCTGCCCCAGACACAAACCCCATGTGGAAACCCACACACCAACTCCATAGCCCAAAGCACTTTATTTACCAAATTTTATTTATTTTTATTGCCTGTTGATTAGAAATCACTGCGTAGGGGTTGTGGCTATTCAGCAGAGGGGCAATAACAGGCTTTAATATTAACTGGAAAATCTGAGCCAGCGCCTCATGCTTGCAGCTCGGGAATGCCAAGAAAGTGTAGTCTCTGTGCTAAACAATAGCTCTCCCACCTTAGCAGTAAATGAAAAGGAAGCACATGTTATACCCAATAAATCACAGTGCTGAGGTTCAATACTGAGGCTCACAGCTATGAGGCTTATTGATCGTGCCAGCACTACAGGAGAGATCCACTCTCACATCAAAAACTTGCTCATTTCTACCATTTACTAACAACTTCTTTCTTTATTTCAAGTATTTACAGGCTTTGCCTTGGCAGGAAAAACTCCTCCCAGTTTTTAGCCTCTACAAGCCAGTGTTGGGAAGGGAGGCTGGGGAAACTGAGGCAGGAGGAGCTGAGCTCTCACACACAGATATGCAGTCCCAGAGAAAGGCTGTGACAATGGAAATGGATTTAGACCTCAGATGCATCACTGTGGTTACAGCTTTCACTTAACAGGCATGTTTCTGCCAAGCTCTGTGGTGTCAAACAAGTAAATTCTCCATTTCCCTCCTGCTTCATACAGGAATATCCATAATGGCAAAACAAGACTGAAATCTCTGACTGACAAGGATGACCAGGAGCTCAAGTTTTATTAAAGTGTAAATTATGCATCACATCTGCATTTCTCGTCTTTGCTGCACATGGAGTGAATTCTATATCATAGTCTGGAAAATACTGAATTGGTCTGGCTCTCTCAGTGCCCTGCTTGTGGTGGTGGGCTCAAAACCCAGCTCAGGCATTTCCATGGTTTTGGTACCAAAAAGGATTTAGGAGCTGGTTAGCTGTGGGCAGAAATGCCCTGGAACATTTCCACAACAGCCCAAAAGCCCCTCCACAACACAATTTGTGCCCAAAATTTCTCTGGCAAACATCTCGCCATGCAAAAAAACCTAATCTTGCAATTTGCACTTGACCTTCTCCTCCCTCCTTCCAGCCCCCATTCAGCACCACCCCCAAATTCACAGCGAAGTATTAAAAGGTCATATCAGTACTTTAAGGGATTTTTTTTTTTTTTTACAGTATTAAGATGAAAATTATGCATTTAGGAGTGTCTCTCTGAAGCTGACTATGAAAAAGGCTTGTGGATGGCTTTTGCTCTTTTAATGGCTCCTTCTGTATTAAGGAGGAAGATTAAGAAGGAAATGCCACTAATTGCACATAAAAGCCCAGGCTTCCACAACAGAGTAACTGTACATTGTATTCAGCTTAATCTCCATCTGCCCCTAAGAGCATAATTGATTTTTTATTTTAATTTGAAGAGGCTGACACTTCTACTTCTTCATTGCCAGGTTGCTAAGCACATTTAATAAGGATGCATATGAGTGGAGGAGTCTACAATATGCCATTAAAGGTAATAGGTAACATATTTAAGGTCATAATGAGCTCAGGACTAAGTATCTCAGTGCAGGGATCAGGAGGGAAGGTGTATAAATACTTTTCTTACTAGAACTCTGCTGAGCAAGACATGGCTGTGGGCTTATAAGTAAAGAAGGAAACAGAGGGTTCTTTTCATGAAGTGAATTTTCTGATCTCATTTCAGGCCGTGCCCAGGGGGGTGGTTCATGTCCTGCCTGCAGGTGACCATGGTTTTACCCTAGACTGGCTGACCTCTGACAAGTGGCACTCTCTGTGCCTCAGTTTCTCCATCCTTAAAACGAAAAGAGGAGTAAGTCCCTGGTTTTATAAATTGCTTGAAGAATTCACTGCTGAAAAATGCCATATTCTGTACCTTATAAGTATCCTGTACTTTGTCTTTAGAAAGGAAGCACTGTACAGATGGGAGACTGAAATCTAGGCAAATTAAAAGCCATAAAAATATTTTAATAATTTGAATCTCTCTTGGACTTCCTATTGCAAATAATAGGTTTTAGAAATGCAGGGAGATTTTTAAGAAACTAAAAAGGTTCAAAGAGCTTTTGATGTGACACCAGGATCAAGTCAGTTACTCAAAGTCCTTACTTTTATTATGACATTGACACCCTTTTCCTCACTTTTAGGCATTCAATAAGCCTGCCCAGGACATGTCTGCTTACCTTCAGGCACCCCCAGGCTTGTAGGAGCCTCGGGAAGATTTGGTCCTAGAACAGCATCTGTTCTGTTTGAAATTCACACCCTCTCTGAAATCCTGTGGAGAAACTCAGCTCCTACATCTGTCACAAACTTGCAGCCAAACCCCCCAAAAAATTCAAGCTTGGAAAAAGTTGTAGCTGCTGCCACACATAGAGGAGGTGAAAATCTACAGCACCCATCCTGGCTGCCCAGAAATTCCTGTTGAGGGAATGAGATACAACTTCTGCCCCCAAACCCAGGACCCTTTCCTGAGTATCCCATCAGTTAAAAGTGACTTGGGTTTTTCTGGACCCAGGGGGCACAATAAAGGCTGTACTCTTTCATAATTCACTTACAGGAAGGATCCTGGGAAAAAAACCCTGGATTCTGGCTGTGCTCAGACACCCTCACACAGAGCCCACAGTGCCAGGAGAAGAACGTGCCCTCAGGCACCAACTGTGTCATCTGAGTCAGCCACTCTGATTCGTGTGGTGGAACTGATCTGAAACCCTAAAACACGGCATGGGGCGTGCTCAGCGAGAGCTGGTGACATTTAATGAGACAGAGATTTTGTGCAATTCAACCTAATTGCAGATTCCCTTTTGATTTTATAAACTGGCCCTGCTGGAGGCCAGGATTTACTGTCTGGACTGGAGTCTTTTCCAGTGAGCATCTCCGGATATCTCCTAACTTCTGACATTCATGCCAGCCCTATTTTTCTGTGGGTTCAGCTATAATGTGAAAAAAGCTACTTTCCCAGCTTGTTTGGGTCACATACCGTAAATATTAATAGTCTTCCAGGTTTTCTTTTGGATTGAGCCAAGTCATTCCCTGTGAGATGAAACCTGGGTGCCTTCAGGGGTCACTTGAAGGATTTCCCTTTTTACACAGTGTGACTGAGGATGAGTTTCCTTTCCTCAGTCCTGCGGGGTTTTCCAACACTATCCCAGCACCAACCCTCAGGAGATTCTGCCAGGTTCCCAAGGGAGGGATGTGCCACATCTGTGCCACCTTCATGGGCTGTATTTTCAGTCTTTTTGTTCTGCAAATTACCTCTTTTCTTGGGGACTGAGAAATGCCTCATTAATCCCAGAAAACACCAAGGTGGACATGGCCAGTGGCCTTGGGAAGAGGTCAGCCATGAGCTGGATGGACAAGACCTGTCCTGGAGGCTGGAGCTCTGCCCTTACAGCAAACACCAGCAGGGTGGATTCAGGTAACATCTCACTAGCACTGGATAGGATTTTCAAGATCTTCATGGGTGAAGGTGTGCTTCCAATAGCTAAAACATTTTAAAATTAAAAAATTCTTCTCCTTCCTTCCTTCCTTTGATCATCTCTGATTATAAATGTGAGGTATTAATGTAAAAGCTTCTTAGCATGGTGTTGAGAAAATAATAGGTTTTAGTACTCTGAAAAAAAGTTTTTGTCTAAAGGAACACAACTCTTTACACAGGAAAAAACACACTTTTGTTTGCTTGGCACAAACAACTGCTGCTTTCTTGCTCACACCTACAATTTCATAATGTAAAATGAGAGAAGGCTTTACCCTGACGAATGTTCTTAGTCCTAATCTCAATGTCCTTTAAATTGCCTCCTTACAAACAAAAGGATGTTGCACAGTCCCGTCAAGAAGAAATGTTTGCTGACAAGCACTGGATTTAAGGTACTGTTTAGGTAAACAAATCATGATTGCAGTCAATTAATTGATTATGTTACTGTCCATGAAATATCCTATTTATCCAGGATGCACAAAGACAGCTCATTAGCTTTTAGCATAAACAAAGAGTGAAAAGTAGGGGCAAAGGCGAAAGGGGACTTTGGAAGAGATGCCAACAAGACAGGGTCAGGGAGAATGATTTCTGTTTGAAAAGCAATGTCAGAGATGAAAGTTTGTGTGAAAATGCCTTCTTAAACTGGCCAGTGCAGTGCCTCTGTCACATACTTGGAATGCCTCTATGGATGTACCCAAGACTGCATTCTGAAAGACAGAATTGTTGGGGTTTTTTTTCTGAGGAAATGTCATTATTTTGGGGATATTTCCATGTTCTATCCCTGGAATTGTTCAAGGCCAGGTTGGATAGGGCTGTAAGCAACCTGGTCTAGGGAAAAGCATCCCTGTCCTTGGCAGGGGGTTGGAATGAGATGGTCTTTGAGGTACCTTCCAACCCAAACCATTCTGTAACTTTTATGTTCCCCTGTTCCTAGGCAATGACTTGTGCCCAGCCCAGTGGTAGGATGGGAGCAGTGAGAAATGTCCATGGGGACTGATCCAGATCTGATCAATGTGACAGCACAGGGCACAGAATTCACACCCCTCCTCTACTGAGTAACAACAGGTGTGGAGGTAGGAAAGGACTTTGATTTTCCTCATGACAAGTTTTAAAATGCACTGGATTTTCAGCTCAGCTTTTCAAAAACTGGGGCCAGTAGAAGCTTTTTGGACAGGAATAGGACCACACTTCCTGACAGAACAGGCTCCAAAGGCTTTTCCCCAGATTTGCCATAGAAAAGAGGCAGAAAACTCAGCATGCAAAGTCATTCAAAGGCATTTGCACAGCAAAGGCAGCACTTTCAAAGGAGACTGAGAAAACTCAGACCCAATAGGAGAGGGTCAACATTTCCTTTGGACTGCTTGGAAAATCCTCCCAGTGTGCGCTCAGAGGGGTGTCCCTTGTGGGGGAAAACCACACAATTACAGAGAAACATCCCAAAAATGATTAGTGCCAGCACTTGCAGGTTGGAGGCACAGAAAGGTGACTTCCCCATGTGACTGGTCACAGTCCAAGGATCCCTTGTTAGGCCATTCTGCCTCCTCATTTTTCATCTCACCAGGTAGTTTTAATGCTAATCTGCTTAACTGCCTTTTTACAGCTGGTAGCTCGAGGCTGGTTGAGTTAAGAAACCTTTACAGCTGTACAGTCGTTTACAGGGCTGCTTTAAGACATGGCATATATTATGTATGAAGCTTTATAACAACCATCCATATCAGAGCTGATGGAGAACATGAAAGCAATACAGCGCTGCTCCTTCCTACAGCACTTTGTTACAGGTGACAAGAGATAGGAGATCCAAAGGCTCAGTAAAACTGGGAGCAGGAAATTATTTTCCTAAGAGACTTCTAAAGGATTTAATGATAAATAAGACTTTTAGAGCCACAGTGAAACAAAGGGCTGCTTTAATTAAAAAGGAATCTGATCCCATGAAATGTTGAAGGTTGTATTCATCTGTCTGAGCTAGGAGATATTGAGATAAGTGCAGCTGAAGTATTAATCCCCTTTGTAATTGGGGGGAGAAATCACTGCAGGGACCTGGAAAAGAAATTCATCTCCCTCCAGGGTAAATAGCAAATATTTTATCTATACTTGAGACTTTCAAACTTCCATGTTTGAGTATTAACTATGATCTGTCTCAACAAAGGAAAACTTGTTTCCAGGCCCAAATCAGCCTGTGAGACACCTTGGTCTGGACCTTTGGGTGAGAAGAGTCCCAAATCCAACCCAAAGCCAAGAAGAAACCCCAATTCCACAGATTCCAGTGGAATTCAGAGATTCCCGCAGGATAACTACTTGCATGACAAAATTTTGCAGGTACTTACGAGGTTTGCTCCACTGGAGCAATTAAACCCTGCATGATGTGGAAACTGGAAGATTTTTCCTTCCAGAGTACGAATCAGAATCTGCAAAACTGTATTAAATTCACTGTCACTGTAATCCTTCCCAAAGCAGACAGAGGTTTAAATCATCCTCCCCGCTATCCCAAAACAAAGCTCTCAGCTCCCATCTCCATTTCAAGGCTAATTATACACAGAAAGTCTTGCTCCTCCTGGAGTTTAATCAGTTTTGCTTTCATGCCAAAGACAAGCACAAAAGTTGTGTTTCATTCTTAGTGATTTCGGCCTTTTTCATTCTGGAGACCTCAAATAAATAAAACCACTTTCTAGCACTAAATACTTCTCATTTACACCTGCAGGGCACCTGGGCCAGCTCTTCCAAGAAATCCATTTGTGTTCTCGCTCCTCACCATGGCAGAGCATAACCAAATGTGTATAAAGGCATTATAAGAAGTTCATGAGAAAGACACATGGTGTAAAGAGACTAAATGAAAATATATGTGATGAAAGCTTGGAGAAAAAGCATTCACACACTGGTTACAAAGAGCTAATGTCCACTTTAAGTGGTATCAAGAGCTGGAGCAATTGAAAGATAATAAGGAGAAAATGAGTAATGAATCAATTTTATTGTGTGCCGTTGAGCAGTCCTCGCTGGAAGAGAGTGTGTTGATACTGCCTGATAAAAGGGATGGATGGGAACTGACAGCAGCAGGGACAAGTACTCCCACACTTTCTGAAGAAATAAATGATTTCTGGAATTATTTTTGCCTCAGCCAATAGAATCCCACTGAAAAAAATGGGATGTTTTCTTGTGGAGATCAGTATAGACAGAGCAATTGAACAGCACAGTATTTATGGAGAGTGAAAATTCCACCTTTATTGAGAGACAAACTCACTTTGCATTTTTCTTGAATGTGGCCGTGCTGGCTCCCCCAGGAAAAGGGACACCCACCCAAATCTCCCTGTGGGAGTCATCTCTCCTGGCACATCTCTCTTTCTTATGCATTGTATAAAGCCTAAGCCACCACTTTCCCCTTCACCTCTTTGGTTTGCTGTGGGTTCCAAATTCACACTTGCCTTCCAGGACTCACAGAATGGTTTGGGTTGGAAGGGACCTTAAAGCCCATCTAGTTCCAACCATCTGCCATGGGCAGGAACATTTTCCACTGGACCAGGTGCTGCAACCTGCTGCAGGAGGGGAGGGTGACTCAGGCTCTTGTTAACAGGACTTGCGGGACAGGTTAGAGGGAAATGACACCACACACCCAGAAACTCTCTTCCTCCCCCTCTGGGGTGCAAACCTGGCACCAGCAAAGCAGAAAAGGGCAAATGTTGGAACCATCAACCCTAAACATTTCAGCATCTCACCCCAGGCTGCTCAGAGCCCCATGCAGCCTGGCCTTGACCCGTGCTGCAGACACACTTATCCAGAAACCACAAAGCTGCTGTAGTACATTCCCTGTTGAAAGCAGAGCAAAATGAGTCCACACAGGCATTTCTTCCTGCTACAGCAAGACTGATTCCTGTAAACAAGCTGAATTGGGTGTCTTCAGTCTGAAGGGTGGAAATCCATTTGGCAACATTTTTCTTACTGTCTCCTATGTTTCAATTTTTTCATCTCTGTTTAATTCTTCATCAAAGCATCATTTAAGCTTAATTGTGGAAATCTGAATCAGCTCTGAATCTCACTGACTAATATTATTTCATCCATGTGTTAACTTGCAAACATCTGCGATGGCAAGCAGATGTCTTCTGGCCTTTGGAAATCCCTGGACGTTCAGGGGTTTGTATTTTAGCTGTAACATCCAGAAGTGAAGAGATGGGGAGGAAAAGAACATATGGCCTACATCAGCATCAAGCTAAGGGGTCGCCTGTTAAAACAGCAGCCCTTGATTAGGGCAAGGCTGAAAACAGAAAATATACAGTAGATGAAAGTAGAAACATTATTTAGGTTAAGCTTGAAAATAAGTAATGGATTAAAAATCATTTCTTATTGAATAGTACAGGCCTGTTCCTCCCAGGCAAGGAGGAAAAGTCTCAGGCTTGGGACCTGCACTTTGAGCTCTGCCAAAAGCTAAGAACTCTGCAGAACTCATGTGAGCCACTAGGCACAAATTTACTTGAAAAAATTAGCTTTTCAGCCTGTAGAGTTACTATTCTGGTGCAATAAGTAAAAATTAGACCAGTTAAAAGCCTTTTTTCAATTGCATTTACCAGTGGAGGGTGATTGTGAAACTCCACCCCTTCAGTAGTGCAACACTGTCAGAAAATCTTCTAAAAAGCAGATCTGGTGTCAGATGCCTGCAGTGACTGGCGGTTTGTAAATCACTCTACAAAACAATTTTCCAACCCTTTTTGTTGTAAAAAGAACCTGTAGCTGTGTTGTGCTCACAGAATCATAGAAGCACTCGCATTGGAAAGGTGTGTCTTGCCCATGCAGTCGTGGAAAGCAAGAGCAGAGCTGCAGGATGGGATGGATTTGCTGGATCATCTCTAGCAGCTGCTGTCTTACTCCATCAAATATTTTTATCTTCTCCTGCTAAAGATGGACGTGCAGTAAAGGTATGACTCCTCTGGGATGCAGCTTCTCTGGGATACAGCTGCCTGGCATTCTGTACAGCTTTGCATCCCCACAGTGCTGGGCTCCGGAGCCACGGAAGGCTTTGTCTGTGAGCTGTGCTCATGTCAGCACCGGGACTCCTCTGTAAATAACTTTAAGGATCCTTCCAGAAGCTAAGTTCAGCCATGGGTGAGGAGGCACAATTTGAGGAAGCCTAGAAAGCCATTTTTGGCTGCAGGGCTACATCTCAAAGACCTCAAAAGCAGCAGACAAAACTGCCTGCAGTTACAGCCTCCCCTCCAGTGCTGAAGGAGACTTGCAGCTCAGGACATGTACAGATTTATGCTGCAATAATTCTGCTTGAAAAGAAGTTGTGTGTTGTGGCATGCATCCAGTGTTTGGGAACTAAAATGTAGAAACACAGCTCTGGTAAATGGATTCTTTCAACATTCGTATCAGATCTCATCTAAGGGTGAGATTTACACATCTGATCTAACGCCAGCTGGAATCAGGAGAAAAGATTCCCCTTGAATTCATAAAACACAGGGCTGACCAAAGCAGCCTCACCACTGTGCTTACTGCTTTGGAAAACCACTGGATATCATCATGAAAAAAAAAATAATAACAGCTAAGTTATTATTTTAAATGAAATGCATATTTTAGGGCAAAGTGTTTTAGCAAACACCACCAGATCTGAGGCTACCCATCACAGAAGAAATGAGCAATCCTCTCCTTGGTGTTTTCTTTGTGACTTTTGTTCCTTGCTTAACTAGATGAAGTCACTAAGAAGGGATTACACCTAAAATTGAGATTCCAGCAGGTCTTCAGGATGAACTGGTTTAGCTGAGCAGTTCTCTGTGCCTTCTGCAGTGCACACCCAGTGTTTGCATGCTGGATAATGAACTGGGGTGGGACTCAACTGATTTCCTGGGCATGATCCTAAGGATGCTAAGGAAAGTAATACACATCTCCTTGCTTTAATTCCTCCTCCCATTTAATATCCAGTAGGATGGTTATGGGCTTGTGTGTGCATGTTTCTCATCAGAGAGCAACTAGATGAGTAAAAACCCAGCATTTTTAAGACAGTTGATGGGGTTTATTTAGCAATCCCTGGGAAGGAACACTGTAGGTAGCACAGGAGCAGATTTGATTGAAGTTTCTAGGCTGAACACAATCTTTTTCCTGAGCCTTGAGAAGGTTTGTTTGGTGCAATACTTGTTGCACTATTTCTAATCCAAACACTATAAAACACCCCTTTTCTTCCACATCTGGGTGTTTTTTCTCGTGGAAATTCACCCATGTGAAATTTAGCCAAGGCTGAGCTCTCTTCTGAAAGCTTTTTTTGTACCTGTAAGGATCCATCAGGCTCCTGACCTGTAGTTCTGCAGCTGAGATTGCACAGTAAATGTGAAATGGAGTTCCTGAGCAGGTTATTAAATTAAGGTTAGGTAGTGTGTGCTGTTTTGGAGAAACCTCCAGAGAGGTAACTGAGGTCCCTTCCAGGATGACTCTTTGCAGTCTGAATGAAAATAACATCTCTGCTGCAGCTGTAAAAAGTGCATTAAAGGGAGTAGAAGCAATGTCTCAGCTATAACATTTATAAAACATCAAGGATGGCTTGTGAAGGAGCATGTGGTTTTCAAGTGCTAATGGAGACAGGCTTGGGAGCAGGGAATATTCACCAGGTCTTGGAAAATTAGCATTTTATTTCAAGGCTCTCAATGAGCGATAGAACTCGGGGGGGAAATAATCAAGGTCCTCTCTGGTTTGTGCTACATGAATGTTGTGAATATTTAACATTTCTCCAATAGGATAGGTCTCCATTTCCTAACTGATCTTTTTGCATAAATAGTTACCCAAGTTGTCAGATTCCAACATCCAGCTAAAGACCTGAAAGGATTCATCAAAACCCACAGCTGTGCAAAGAAAGGATTTTCAAGCACAGGATTTGGACACTTCCTGTCTGTCCAATAAACAACTGCAACACAAGGTCAGGCTGGAGATACAGGCTGGCAAAAGGAAGCAGGGCAGCCATAAAAATGCAGTTCATGAAGAATTTAGGAGATCAGCTCACCAATTCTCACACCTCAAGCAGTAATTACCCAGCTGTCCCTGAGAGAAGACTATTGGTTGGTCTCAATTAATAGTTGGACTTGATGATCATAGAGGTCCTTTCCAACTTACATGATTCTCTGATTCTAAAAAGATGGATATTCTTAAAATCCTCCAATGGCAGAACTTCTCCCTCTGTCCCCAACAACTTATTGCATCTCTTAACTAGCCTTAATCCTGGAAAAGGTGTCCTGATGCCAGCCTAAATCCACTCTGTTGCAGTTCGGACCCAGGGAATTTTGCCCAGGTCTGAATGGCCATAAATTCAAATATATCTCAATCTTGAAGGAACTTGTATCTGGCCATTCTTACATAAGAACAACACGAGTTTAATTTTCAAGAAAGAAAATGATTGAAAAAACAAACATTGATCCTTTCTAGCAGTTCTATCCTTGTCCAAACAGTCACAAACCTAGGGATCACCTTATAGATGGTTTGGTTTGGAAGTGACCTTAAAGGTCATCTATTCCAGTCCCCTGCCAGGGGCTCACCTCTGTCGGAATGTGGGTTTATATATATGACCCCAAGAGAGCCTAACTTGAAGCAGGGACATCACCCCACAGGGCTGGTAGGACCTGTGAGGGTTTCCTCAGTGCTGTTGTAGACCTCCCACCTTGTCCTGGGTGAAGGGATGGCCATGCAGAGGAGTGGGCTGTGCTCAGGGGCTGGCTGGCAGAGCTGAGGTGTTCTGAATGAGGGAAGGGGGAAAGGGAAGCTGTAACCTTCCTCTTTCTGCCTTCCACAGTTGGGCACAGACCTGAAGGCCACTGTCCCCTGCCCCTCTGGCTTCCACAGCCAGGGTGAGCAAGGCTGGCAATATTGCAGAGCCTCAGCCACAAGCCAAGCACAGCCAGCCAACAATGCCACAGGCTCTGCAAAGTGGGAAATTATTCCCATTCATTCTAAGCAAGACATTGAACATCTCATAATAACACAGCTAAAGCACTTATTGAAAATAGAAAAGAATTACCTTGACAATTAGTCCTTGGAGTATCCTGCAATACAAAGTCCTGGCTGATACAAAAATTGGTGTTGGCCTCTTGCTTATGAATATAACTTGGAACTGATTGTTAAATGTGCCAGGCCTTGTAAAATGGGTAATTCAGCAAGAATAAGGTCTAGCTACTATTTAATCAGCAGGGATCATTGCTGCTGGCAGCATGAATAAAGTCTGTTCCAAGTATCAGCTAAAGGAAGTTTTCTCAAGAGATCTTGTTTTCTGAAGTAATTTCTTCACCACGTGATAAAACCAGATGAATAATTTACATGAGCATCATCCTGGAAAGGGCAGCTTCATGTGTACACCTCCAGTTTACCACAATAACCATCTGCAGACCTGTCACTGCCTTTTCCTCATCCCCACCATCAAGCTGGGGACTCTGGAGGTACAAAACACCTGTGTTTTGGGGGAGAGTGAGGTGAAGAAAACAATGCTGTGTTGTGTGGACCTGATTTTCTCTGAGCCTGAGAGAATTACAGCCTGTCAGTGGCTGATCTGTTCCCAAGGGAAAGTTTCTTGGGAGATCTCTCACTCAAGGACAACATTTGTAAACCATTTTACTTTCTCAAAACAGTTCTGTATAACTGAAGATTATTATTAGTGTGTTTTTCTCTTGTCCCATGAATGGGACAAGAGGTGGTGTTCCTTTGACCAATCATGTCAAAACCTGTAGCATAAGACCCTATGAAAGCTGAAAAGTTCAGAGAATAAAGGCCCTTTTCCTAGAAATTCCCTGGTGTGCTGTATCAAACCCACACTTCTACATCGTGTCCAACAGAGACAGTGCTGCTATAAAAAAATGGACATTGATGATTTTGTGCTCTTTTCTGACATGAGGCCATCACTGAACTGCCTGGAACTGGAGCAGACTTAATTCATCTGACCAGAATGGGCAAAGGAAGATGTCCTGAAAGAGGTTATTCCTTTCTACTGGCTATGAAAGGAGGCAAGAGGTCTCTCAAAAGGGGACATTTGAAGCCAGATAAGGTGGATCCCTCCCAAGAGTAACTTGTGCAGAACAGGGTTGGATTTTTCATCCTGTGACCCTACCAGGACTGCACTAAAGGCATCCAAGGCCAGGGCAATATTACAGAAAGGAGTAGACTTTAAAAAAAAGCATCCCTCTGGATCCCAAGCTAGCAGCTTCTCACAGTTAAGTGCCCTTGAAGTGAGGAAGCCTTAAAAAGCCTTGTCCTCCTCTCAGGTCTGTTTTGAGCCCAGGCCCAGCCTCAGCAGAGGCTGAGTGTGAACAGGTGTCTGTGCTGAGTGTCAGATATGGGCTGGACAATTTTCCCAGTGCTGAAAAACACTTTTTTTTTTTTTTTATATATATAATTTATTTTTTGGAAACAAAAAAACTGACTTGTCTCTTTGAGGCAGAAAAAAATCCAATGACTTTATTAACTTTTTATAACTGTACCAGAATAGTCTCGCCACAAAGCCTGTTCCTCCAATGACACCTACTATTTCTGCAGGTTTTTTTCTGGAGGAGAAAATATCCCATTTCCTTTCTGTTCCTTATTTTCTCAAATATTTGCCACTCTTCTTTGCTTTCTCCAGACTCCAGCACATATTTGTGTGATGGCAAAACTGGGCTGAACCCAGAAACTGCCCAATTTTTCTATAAAACTCTCCAGATCACCTCCCAAAATAGGATGTGCCTCATTGCAACACCTGTTTTGTTATCCACTCACTTTTTGTCTGCAGGACATTTACATCTCCTGATACTCTTCCCATCCACTTTCTCCTTCCTTCCCCATCACTCATTGCATTTCCTTCTGTTGACTCTGGGACCATCCCTTCAATTTAACATAATAATTCCAAAGTTTCACCTTAACTTCATGAAGGGTTTTAATCTTCTAATTTGATACCCTTGACCCTCTCCAAAGGGTTTAATTTACCTCACCCAGCTTCAGATGCCTACCTGGAGGCATCACACTGCTCCTGATGCAGCAGCAAACAGCTTTTGGAGCAGCTGGTTTGTCTAGAGGTGGTGCTCCTGCAGAGCCCTTGGCTTTTACTTGTTTTACCTTTCCCCAAGTCAAGATACACCCAGTCATCCTCTCAAAACAGAAATAAAACTCCCTTAACATGATTAATTCTAGTGAAATCCACATTCGTTGTTTGTTATTACCATATCATCTGCTAGGTGCTTATAAATTGATTATTTGGTAATTTTTACCAGTGTCCTCTGGTATTTTACTGGAATAAAGCTGGTGGGTCTCTGTTTCCTCACACCCTCATTCCCCTCCTCACAGCCAGACACAGCACTTACCCTTCTCCTGTGATAACACTGAGGAGCCAGACTTTATCCTGCCCATTTCACAGGGCAGGGTAAAGTCTTTTTTGCTTAGGTTTCTTCAGGCCCTTGAATCCATCCTTGAGTCCTCTCATCTTTTAACTTGTTCTTGTCTTATATTATCACTGCTCATGTTGTTTCAGGTTATTTTCACTTGCTAGTCCTTCTTGGAAGGATGGGGAAATGAAGTTCTGTTCTGTGGCTTCCATTATTTGGTTTTCCATTCTATTGTAGAGTAGAATATTGTTCTTAGAGAGAATTCATAGATTTCCTCCAGCCTTCACTTTTGCCTCATACTTTCATAAATAGCCTGGGTTAGTTTTTACATTCCTTATCACTTGAAATCACTTTGGAGTTTCTGATTTTATGCTTAAGTACATGGCCTAATATTTTAATTAATTTTTCTTTTTTTTTCTTTAGTGATTCCTTTATTAAATTCTACTTCTTGCATAAGTGCTTACTTGACTTGCTTTTTCTTTTGCTGGGTGTTTTTCAAGTGTTAGAATGGTTTGGGTTGGAAGGGACCTTGAAGATTATCTTGTTCCAGCCCCTGCCATGGGCAGGGACACCTTCCACTGTCCCAGGTTGCTCCAAGCCCCATCCAGCCTGGCCTGGGACACTTCCAGGGATCCAGGGACAGCCACAGCTTCTCTGGACACCCTGTGCCAGGGCCTGCCCACCCTCACAGGGAAGAATTTCTTCCTAATATCTGATCTAAACCTGTCCTCTGGCAGTGAAGTCATTCCTCCTTATCCTATCATTCCATGCCGTGGTCCAAAGTCCTTCTCCAGCTCTCTTGCAGCCCCTTTAGATACTGAAAAGTGCTCTAAAGCCTTCTCAGAGAGAGAAAAACCTAAGGGGGAGGGGCAAAAAAAGCACTGAAATTTAATAATTAATAGGTTAGAATTGAATAACCAAAGCTCCTGGACTCCACTTGTCAACTTGAGATACAGACAAACTTCAAGATTTTTTGCAAGGGTTCAGAAAGTACAAATATTTTGAAGTGCAAATGGTGCTTTAGAGAAAGCCAAGTTGTGTTTTCACAGGAGTGTGGAGCATGAGCAGCCACTGGAGCATATCTGCCTCTTCCTGCAGGGAGAGGGGAAATCAAGGCGTTCTGTTTATGGCTCTCTTGTAGCCTGAGTGTTTTCACACATGGGAGGCACTCTGCTCTCTTGTAAAACTATCAGCACCTGGAAATAAGGGCCTCAGACAACTTTGTGCTGCTGATAAAGCAGCTGGGAGAAATCACCATTAATTGGGCTTGAAGAAAGTGGAGGAGGCAGCACTGGCTCTGAGGGAGCTTTTAAGAAACTGTCCCCTTTGGAAAGACCCTGAAACATCACAGATAACTTGCAGCTTATTCACAGACAGTGAAATTTTGGTTAAGAAATACCCATCTTGTTTATATGTCTTTTTTTTTTTTTTTCCCTTTGTTTTCTCCAGCTGTTGTGCTGTACCTGGGTCCAAGGCACCTCCCAGGGGAAAAATTATCATCCAGTAATTCTTGAAAATGCCTTTTTAGCAGCAGCCTAGGAAATCTGAGAAAATGTAAAAAAAAATCCTGAAGAAATCTCTGTTAAAATGTGTACTTGTTTAATAGATGCTTCCACACACACTGTGTCCAACTGGCTTATATAAAAGTATCAACTTTAATATTTGATTTAGAATTTAATATAAAGGCAACTGACTGCGAAACACAATCAGATTTACCAGCTCAGGGGAATGAACCTTTTTATGAAACTAACAATTGCACATACAAAATCAGCTGAAAATGAGTTAGTGAGATGAAACTTCCACCTCCCTGGCTGAAGTTGTGATTAAACCATGATTAAAGTCAGTGAGCTAAGTGAACAGCTATCAACCCAAAATTCAATTCACCCCTGAAAAAAGAAAAAAAAAAAAAAAAGAAGAGGAACTATTTTTGTTATTTCAGTGATGTGCTGACTGAGTTGAGGAGGGACAAGGCTCCAGCCTAAACTGCCTGACACTAATGACCTCCCCAGAACAGGGGATTCCCAAGCCCAGGAACAACACAATTCCCTCCTGTGTTGTAAACTGGACCTATTTGGGAAGCAGGCCAGCTCCCATGATTTTCTTTTCTCATAACATTTACTGCTGTTTCTAAGGCCATCCCTCAGAGTCATATGACAGGGTAAGATTTGCAGCCTCTCTGGTTTTGTAACTAAACACAAGCTCCTACCCTGCAAAATCAGGGAGGGAAATTTCACCGTGTGACCCCAGTGCTCCCTAAAGATGGGCTCAAGTGTATTGCAAAGAGAGAAAACAAAACCTGCCCCGTGGGGAGGAGGCTATAGAGGGGGGTGGCAGCAGTGTAACACAGCAGAGCAAATAAAAGAGATTTGAGGCTGCAGTTTGAGAACCCAAAATCCCACCATGACTACCACAGCCCAGCACTCTAAATCCTGTTGGGATCCTCTCCAGCCTGGTACTTCAAACCCCACCAGGACCCTGCACTCCAAACCCTGCTGCGACCTTCCAAACCCAGCACCCCCATCCCTGCTGGAACCCCTCAACCTGGCACCCCAGTCTTGACTGGTGTCTACCAACCCTCCCCAGTCAAGCATCCCAAACTTTGCAAGGACCTCTCCAGCCAGGGCCACCCAAACCCTGCAGGGACCTCCACATCCTGGCACCTGAAACACTTCTGGGACTCCCTCAGTCCAGCACATCCTATCCCAACAGGACCCCTATCCACCCTCCCCAGCCCCCCTATCCCACCAGGACTCCCCCAACCCAGCTCTCCAAACCTAAGCATGATTTCCCCAATCCAGCACCCCAATTCCCTCCAGGACCCCACATCCTCATCTCCATAATCATCTCCGCCTCTATCTCTGTCCTCATCCACATACATAACTCCTGTCCCCATCATTGTCTCTGCCTGCATCTCCATCCTGATTTCACTCTTCATCTCCATCTCCTTCCCCATCTTCATTCCCACCTGTTTCCATCTTTGTCCTCGTTGCATCCTCACCTCCCACCCCTTCCACATCCACATCTCCGTCTTAATTTCCATCCTCATCTCCATAACTCTGTCTGCCTATTCCCATTGCATCCCCATCTCCGACCTCTTCCACACCCTGTCTCTGTCCCCATCCCTATTACCACACTCGTCCCCATGTCCAACTCCAACTCCATTTCCATCCCTGTCCCCATCTCCATTCCCATGGTATCTCCATCTCAATATGCGTCCACTGCGTCCCCATTTCCAACCCTTTCCACATCTTTGTGGAACCCTTTCCATCTCTTTGTCCCTGTTCCTGTCCTCATCCCCAACTCAACTCCATCCCCATCTTTATCCCCATCCCTCTGTCTCTGTCCCCTTTGTATCCCCCATCTCTGTCCTCGTTCCCCTGTCCCTGTTCCCCTCTCCGTTTCCTCTGCCGTGCCCGTCCCTCTCCTCCCGCCCCGCCCCGGGCGCTGCTGCCGGCGGGGCGGGCCGGGGGCGGGGGCGGCTCGGGGCCGCCTTCGTGCGTGGCGGGGCCGGGGCTATCCCATCCCCGTTCCCATTCCCGTTCCCAGTGCCGCGTTATCCCGCACCTTCCATCCATCCCATCCCATGGCATCCCGCAGCCCCATGGCCGCCCCCCGCCCGGCGCACGGCTGCGGCAGCGGAGCGCTGTTGGGGCGCTTCGGGGTGCTGCTGCAGGCGCTGCTGGCTCTCTGCGCCTTCAGCACCCTCATGCGTGAGTACCGGGGAGCTCGGGGCACCCGCTGCCCGCGGGGGGACCGGGGGGACCGGCGGCACCTACGGGCTAGGTGCCCATTCATTGAAAAGCACCAAGTTTTGCGCTGTGTCCCGGCTGGATTTGGGAGGAAGGGAAGCGCTGCGGATGTTCCCGAGCCGGCGGTTGCAGCGCCAGATGCTCCTTCTTAAAAATTCCCTAATCTGATGGTAATGAAGCTCCGCGGAACGCGCGGCTGTAATCTGTTAAAATTGGCTGCGCTTGTGGGAGCCATTGCTCAGTCACTTAGAAAATTTTAATGAAGGGTAAAAAAACTATTGGTGTAACCCCGCGAGTTGCCGGGGAGGAGCTGACAAAAACGGGGCGGGTGTCCGACGCGGCGCTGCGAGGTGAGGGTGATTTAATTGCGCCGTGATACTGCTTTGCTTAATTTTCCCTTCAGCTGCGCAAAGTTTTGGGGCTCGAGCGGCTGGGGAAAGAAGTTACAGAGAGAACGTGTTTTGTTACTGGCAAAGGGGTGGTGGTGGGAGAAATCGGTGAGAAAAATCACCCCGCGGTGTGATTTCCAGGTCCAGAGAGAACGGCCTCAAGTTACACTGTAGAAAGTTCAGAGTGGGTGTTTGGAAAAGCTTCTTTCCCGGAAGGGGAAGGCATTGGAACAGGCTGCCCAGGGCAGCGTGCTGGAGCCACCGTCCCGGCAGGGATTTAAAAGACGCGTGGATGTGGCACCTTGGGACCTGCTTTAGTGGAGGACTTGGCAGTGCTGGGTTAATGATCGCGCTTGATGATATTAGAGGTCTTTTCCAGCCTCAGTGATTCTGCGATCCTGTGGAAAGGTGGGGAACACTAAGGCTGAATGAGCCTTGAAAATTTACTGTTGTTTTGTGCTGCAGCTGTGTTTTGCTCAGAGCAATGTGTGTGTTGCTGCTCTTCAGGGTTAAGTGGTTTAGCACAAGTTGAATCAACATGCCAGAGCTCGATCTTTTTTCCTTGTTTAAAAGCCTGTGGTGACAGTGAGCTGAAGCTTCCAAGTTTTCTGGCTAAGTAGCTGCAGATTTTGAGGTTCTCTTCCCCCCCGCCCCCCCGCCTTTTGGAAACCACTTTAAAAGGCTCCAGTGCTGTGGTTAACGCGAGGCTGCCAGGGAAAACTGCAACAAGTTCTTCCAGTGATAACTGATACCTTCTTCCAGCTGGAGCAGCCCAGTTGCAACATGCCACTGCTTGTGTTTCACCAAATATTGACAGTAAGAATAGTGGTAATTTCTTTTTCTATTCCAGTTCCCCCTAGTGATGTGTGTGTATGGGTTAATTGCCTCATAAACTCCATAGGGTGTCCCATAAAATCAAGGACTTGGGTAAATCATGTTGGAATACCTCTGTGGATGAGGCTACATAACCTCTGCCAGAAAATCAGCAACCTTAAGCTAACTGCTGGTGCAAGGGCTAATATTTCTGTGAACATTAACAACCTCTTGATTAATGAAGAGAAACCGAAAGCTGATCCTGTGTGGTTTGGTTGTGACTCAGCTGTGGAGGAACTGCTGGCTGGGACCCCAAGAGCAGATGGATGTGTTTACAGCCCTGGGATCCCAACCACAGCACCTCCTCTGGCTGCAGCTGGGCTGGTGGTCCCTAATCCACCCCAGCTGGTCCTTATCTGTGCCCTAGTCACACACTTCCAGCTGGAGGCTTCCTTGGATCTGCTGGAGGGGCTGTTTGTGTGCCAACTCTTAACCCATGGTGGTTGTGATGGGTTCACCAGTGGTTGTATGTTGGGTTGTTTCTGTGGCACATTCAGCTGGCAGCCTTCTGGGAAGGAGAAGGCTCCAGGGAGGCATGGAAGCCTTTGGAGCTGAAACAAAAAACTTCCTGGGAACTTTGGTTGTATCTTCATTGCATCCAGCCAGGCAGTCCCAGCTGGGTGACTGCATCATGTAGAATTTAGGATGTTTCTATTGTTGGAGTCAACTCCTGGATACTTCTTTTCCTCAGTACTGTGGCATTTTTGGTGTGTGTTCCTGTTGGTTTTATTACTGTGATTTCTGCTTTCCTGGGATGTTGCAGGCTGCGGGTTAATAAGTGGAAACAAGGTCCGTGAAGATGGTGAGGCCCTGGAACAGGTTGATCAGAGAAGCTGTGGATGCCCCATCCCTGGAAGTGTCAAAGGCCAGGCTGGATGGGGCTTGAAGCAACCTGCTCTAGTGGAAGGTGTCCTTGCCCATGGCAGGGGTTTAAAACTGGATGTTCTTCAAATCCCTTCTGACTCAAAACCATGGTACAGAATTCCTCCTGTCCAAACCCAAATCAATGCCTTTTTCCATTCCTTCTACTTTAAAGTACCAGCTCAGCTGTAGGAACACCTGGATTTGGATGGATAAAATTCCCAAATGGTGCAGATACTTTTCAGAGCTCTTGAAAATATGTAGAGGAACTCAGACTAACAATAAAGAGGCATTCTACAAAGTTTTGCAGGTGTGTGTGCATGGGATGTGCTCAGAGTATCCCTCTTGAATGTGGGTCCCAAGCATGGTCATTGCAGGGGCTGTAAGTTTGTTTTTATCAGAGCAGTTTGTGTCATTAAATTTGTATTTTTTGGGGCTATGGAAAGATTCTCTCCTGCCAACCTGGTAGGAAAACCTAATGGAGGAGGAAATTAGTCTTGCATGATTGAGTGGGGTGGTTGCTCCCCATTGCAGTGGATTTTGTGAAATGGGTCCTTTGTGTGGTGTGGTAAAAACAGGACCCAGAGGTAAATGGTGCCCAGCCTTGGCAGGGAGTCAGGACAGCTGTTTAGTGGGGTTTTGTTATTTTGTCAGCTCCCATGAGCAATAATGATGACAGTTCATTTTAGCTTACAAACACTCTCTTGCTTTCCCAGCAAGATCTTTAAGGTTGTAGTCAAGCCTATCCCAGTATGAACAGGGCTTGCTTGCTCTGGTGGCAGCTTTGCCTCGTTTGGGAGTCAAATGGCAAAGAGGTGTTACCCTTTCCACCTGCCTGGGGTGGCTTTGGAGGCACTTTGGCTGTAAGGACAGTCCTAGAACTGAGACACAAACACTTGAGGCAGTGGAGCCCAGCAGCTGTGTGTGTGTGGCGATCTGGATTCCTGTGCAAGAACGTCCCCTCAGGGAGGTCATGACCCTGAGGAGTCAGGATAATTGTGCAATCCCATCTGAAGCATTTTGTGATGCTTTTTCTTGAGCATCACTCAGCTGAGTGAAGGAAGCTCGTTGCAGATGTCTTAGTTGCAAGGGCTGGGTGTGCTTTTGAGGACTGAGTCCCTGCAGTTGTTGCTATTCATTGAAACCTTTTTTCTTTTGGGGAAGGGGTTCTAGACTAGCAAAAGTTGTCCAAGTTTGCACAGAGGACAGCAAAACTCTTTGAAATGAGGGAAGATATTTTGTAGAAATTACATCCACAACCTTATTTGTGAATTAACTAGAGTGCAGGAGAAATTAATTTGGGGAGTTGAAGAATTTTTGTCTCCATTGTGAACAGAAAGTTTTCCCTGGAGCTGGTATACTCATTTTCTTCTCTACCACGAACAATGTTGAGGACATGCACAAACATTTGTTTCTCTTCCAGCTTTTTCATTTTCTGAAACTGTCTTGGCAGCCCTCTGAGCTGCTGAATGAGGTGTAGTAACACTTGTAATGTTGGTATGAAAATAGATTTTTCTCTTGGAAAACACTCATATTGCCAGGCAAGAAGAGTTGGACTGGACTGAGCTCCCACAACCCAGTGGGAAATCTGGTTGTCAGTTTTGCTTTTGAAAATGTCTTTATGCTGACTCCTGTGACAGCAGTGTCCCACTCTCTTGCATGTCACTGCTGGAGACACTCTTCCAGCACATCTTGCCTTGAGCTAAGAAAGCAGAGTTGTTTGCAGTAGGGACCCTGGTGCTGACCCCCAGGCAGGACTTGGTGCTGGAGATGCTGGGATGGTGTTTTAGACACTGCTCCAAGTAGTTTGTCCTGAGGCAGAGCCACAGAATAGGAATTTACCAGACTTGCTGTAAAAGAAATAGTGTCTCTGTGGTAGAAAACAGTTGTTAAAGAAATCAGAAGTATCCCCTTGATCTGTGGACTGTGTTTTCTTGATCCCTGTGGGTTTTCCAGCTGAGCTTTCAATGTTGATTTTCTCCTGGGTGGTGAAATGGGTGAGAGCATCCTCATGTTGAGAAGTGTCTGACCTTTGAGAGGGATTCATGGAACCTGTTGCACTCATCTCCAGCAGATAAATCAAACTTAACCCACCTTTTGTGAATTTTAATTAGGCCCTGTAGTTGATAGGAAGAGGGGCAGTGGTTTTAAACTGAAAGAGGATAGATTTAGCTGAAATATGAGAAGAATTTATTTACAATGAGGGTGCTGGAACACTGAAACAGGTTGCCCAGAGAGATGATGGGTGCCCTATCCCTAGAAATATTCAAGGTCAGGTTGGATGGGTCTCTGACCAACCTGGTCTAGTGGAAGGTGTCCCTGTCCATGGCAGGGGGTTGGAACAAGATGACTATCGAAGGACCCTTCCAACCCAAACCATACTGTCATTCTGCCCCAGTGCTGGGTTCAGGGTGGTTGCTGTATGTAGTTAGAAGTGAAATGCTGTTTCTGTGCTTCAAAAGAATCCTGAGTGCTTTCTGGTTTGTGTTTTGACTTTACACTGAAAATACCTCATGAGGGTGGGTGGAAGTCCATGTCAAGAAAAAGAAGAAAGAAATGCTAGAGCATTTGATCTGTCCAGACCTCCATGCTGTTCTGAAATAAATCTGCCCAAGACACAAAAACACTGCAGGCTTACCATGCCCGAGACATGCGCTGCTGACTTTGCTTGCTATCACACAAGTGCATAACTGTGTGTGAGTTTAACTGTTCACACACAAGAACACTTAAATTCCAACTTCACCTGTGTAAATGCTTTTCCCTTGTCTTAGTTTAGGGCAAATTTGGGAGAAAACTCCCAATGGGGTTCTCCCAGGAAAACAAAATTTAAATGACCCCTCCCCACAACTTGTCTGGGAAAAAAAAATTCCTTGGAGAGAAGTGGAAAAAGCTGTTTATTTAACAGAAATTGAATAATATTAAACAATAAAACCTCTCACTGTTCGATGGGATGGCAAATCCAGGAAGAAAAGTCCTTTTCATGTGGTGTAGCTCGGCCCACTCAGGCTCTTGTCAGTCCCTCCTGTGCTGGAAAGTGCCGAGGCCCAGGCCCCGGTGGGTCACAGGCGTGAGCTCCAGGGGTTTGGCTGGGTGTTTTTCAGTCCAGAGCAGGCTTGCACAGATACAAGAAAAAGGGAAAAAAAGGTCCAGGGAACTACTCTGCCTCAGCTAGCTAAAACTAACTAAAAGCCAAAGAGCAGCTCTGTCCCGCTGTCTGTCCGTGCTGCAGACACCACAGTCCAGGAGCGGGATGCAGGGGAGTGATGTTTTTCCTTAACACAAACTGTGGCTTCTTCTTCTCCCCCTTCGCTCTCAGAGCCAGTCTTAAAGGTGAAGAACTTAATATATAACATAAACCAGGCAATTGGAGATACCAGTATCATAAAGTCACCCCAGGACATCCCTCCAAAGAAAAACAAGGCCACAGAGGTTAACTGTCTCTGGCATTGTGGAGCTTGGGTCCTTGCTGATTTACGTGTAGCTTTGTGGGTTAAGCAACAAGCTGCACATGGCAGGACTCTCAGCACGTTTCTCTTCTGCTTCAGTACATCTGAAAATTGGATGAGCTTGAGAACACGTGCTGCACTTTGTGGGCTGGAAGGTCTGTGCAGCACTCATTGTGCTTCATTAAGCTGCACACAGCTTTCCACAAAGCTTTTGAATTGCAGCTGTTGATTGCTCTGACCTCTCCTTGGCTGTCACTCCTCGAGCGGCCAAACCAGAGTGGTGGAAGCTGAGCGGGGACTGGGAGGCTCCTGAGAGAGCAGAGGGGTTGGGGGAGATGTGAAATGAGCTGGTAGAGTAGAGCTTCATGAGAAGTTACCTGTGATCCACAGGCAGCTGAGCACCTTGCACCTGGCTGAGTTGGTTCTGTAACATGGGGTGAGCAGTTGATGTTATGGGTGACTTAATGCGACAAGAAATTGTACAGGGAAATTAATAGGG
The DNA here is from genome assembly GCF_049639895.1 of Pseudopodoces humilis. Taxonomy (NCBI): domain Eukaryota; kingdom Metazoa; phylum Chordata; class Aves; order Passeriformes; family Paridae; genus Pseudopodoces; species Pseudopodoces humilis. Next base: position 69,132,602 of record NC_142204.1, on the reverse strand, counting down.
TGGAGCATGCAAAGCTTTAAGGAGTCTATTAAATTTCCAGCTGTTTTTTTTTTTAACACCATTTGTAAGAAAACTGTATGGCAGAGAGACTTTAATGATAAAAGTTTGGTTTGGATAAAATCCTGTCTTTAGTGCTAAAAGGGAGTAGAAAGTATATGATCATTAAGGTCCCTTCCAACTCAAACTGTGATTCTATGTTAACTGCTTGTGCATCAATTCATCCTTCAGGTGGTATTCTCTTAATGATCTTGGATTTTATGGCCTTTATCTTTCCTTGTCTAAACTCCATTTTTTCAAGATGTTGGCTTGCAATATAGTGATGCTTTATATGGAGGGAGTCACAACTGCCTCCTCCAGGATGCTCTGTATTTGAGTTGGAGCCCAGCCTCAGTCCAGGTGTCCTGTAGGACCTGCTGTGTCAGCAGATAATATGTTCTGTTCTCAGTGTGCAAAGCATGACTGATGCTTATTATCTCACAGCTTTGGTTGGTGACCACCTGGCACTTGGCTAAAATAACAGCTTTAAATATCAGTGTAAAAATGAGACGCAAAGGGTAGAGTTTAAAACTGGCAACCATGCCAGAGTCCTCTGTGGCCTTCATTGGGGCAGTTGGAGTCTCCAGAAGGATGAATGTTCCAGCTGAGGCTCCTGAACAACCTGCTCTGGTGGAAGGTGTCCCGGAGTTGGAACGAGATGTCTTTAAAGACCCTTCCAATCAAACCATTCTGTGATTCCATAAACACAATCTCAATTTCTGTTCCTTCCTCTGCCCGTTTTGCTAGAGGTGCTTCCATTCTTGTAACACTGGTACAAGGCTCTTTGGGGGGCAATGACTAAATACACCTAGTGCCGACCTGAGGATGGAAGTCAGCAGCAGTCCATGTCCTCAAACCACTGACAGCTGTTTAGAGGAGGAAAACCAGGACTTTTGCTGCTCCCTGAAGTGATGTGGGATATAAGTTTCACACTGCTCTGGCCAGCAGCTCTTTGGCTGCTCTCTGCAAACAGTGGCTGCTGCTTCCTGCCATTGTGTCTGGGGTCGAGCTGTCTGAGTGGCTGCATGCTCAGGCTAAGAATAGTGCAGACCCCAGGGTTTTGGCTCTGTATCCTGCATGTTGGCTTCTTTCCTGCCTGGGGCTTGGAAAGAGCCTGGGAAAGGGTGTGTCCTGCAAAATAGGTTGAAATGTGTCGTTGGAGACTGTACTGCTGAAAATAACAGAGGTTGGGCAGGGAAAGAGCTTCTGTTTCCTCCCTGGTACAGTAGCTCCAAGTCCTCTTTGGAACACACCAGAAATTAAGTCCTGACCCTCTTGCTAGTGGGATGTGACCCTGGAGATGGGGTTTATGGCAGTCAATTTAATCCCCTCTTAAAAGCACGTAGCAGTATCACCAGTTTGCGGTATTTCAGGCTTTATTTTTGGTGGACCTCTCACAATTTGGGTGTATTAATGCACATAAAATTCTCATATGTGGTTCATTTTCAGTATCCACCTCCCAGGCCTGCTGCTGAGCTAAGTTGGGGTCAGGCTTGGATCCCTGTAAATCAGATCCCAGTAGTTCTGTCTGTTGAGTCGACACCTCCCTCCCAAACCTCAGCTTCAGAATCCTGTGGCTGATCGCACTAAGATTTGTCAGGGAGGTGGTCTGGCTCTCAGCCAAGCATGTCTAACCATATCCAAGGGAAGTAAGTTTCCCTCTATAATTTTGTAGAAACCTGACTTGGTAGCCTGTTTTGCTGATCAGCTGCTGGTTGATGCTGCAGCTAATTCTGCTTAATTTAGGGGGTTTATACCTGTGCTGGTGCACAAATCTGCAGCAAATCTGTCTGAATGCAGTGTGGGGTCAATGGGGGATGCAGGGAGGATGTTCCCTCATGGGTGAGGAACAGCAGAAGGGAATAGGGCTGTTATTGCTACTGTCCTTGTCTTAATCAATTTTTATAATCAGAAAGTTTGTTTAAAAGCAGAAGTAGGCTGTGGGATGTTGACTGTGGCAAGCTCTGGTAACTTCACAGCATTTGTCTTTGTCTAGGGCTTAGGCAAAGCTGTCTGTCCCCTTTCTACTGCATCAAGAGAACGCCATAATGAATATTAACCTCTACATTCCCCTGGAAAAAGAGTGAGGACAGCTGTCATTGTGCTTTTATCTTCTAGCTTTTTGACTATTTCCAGATCTGCATTGAAAGACTACAGCAAATTATTTTTTTTCTTCTTTTTTTTTTTCTTTTTTCTAACATTTCACAGGTTCTCATTCAGATGTCAGCTTCCACCCAGTCTGGTGGTTCTGAGGGAATTTCAAGCATGTATGATCTTTATTGTCCTTGACTGAAGAGGAAAGGCTGAGAAGTATTTTGTTTCCTGCCCCACCCTTTCTCTGCTGTGGGCAGGGGATCTCTCAAATTGTCACTCATCTTCCTTCCCTTTTGGTTCAGCTTCACAGCTTTGTGTCTGCAGCAGCTGGAGCCAAGTAGGGGAGGAGTGGGAACTTGTGAGGGCACACCCTGAGGAAGGCAGGCACCATCCCACTGGGGCTCTGCTCATGTTTAAAGGGTGCCCTTCCCCTGGATCTTACAAAATCTCAGAGTCACAGAGTGGTTGGGAGCTCAGAGATCATCGAGTTCTACCCCCTGCCATGGACAGGGACACCTTCCACTCTCACAGGTTGCTCTGAGCCCCATCCAGCCTGGCCTTGGACACTCCAGGGATCCAGGGGCAGCCACAGCTTCTCTGGGCACCCTGTACCAGAGCCTCCCCACCCTCACAGGGAAGAATTTCTTTCCAAGATGTGCAATAACATTGCTTCCTTGCACAAGGCAGCTTGCTTTGCACGTGGACAAAGCTGAGAAGGGAAGCAGCATTAAAATCCTCTATCCTGTGGTAGGGAACAGGGTCCTGATGCCTTCTGGTAGAGACCAGGTACATTCCAGTCTCGTTTTCAATCTAATTGAATGGGGGTTCTCTTCCATCTTGTGCAACTCTGTATGCAGTAAACTACATTTTTAATTAACTTGCCTTAAAGTAAATATTAAGAATGAACTGACCTGTCTGAGCCCAAGTAGCAAACCCACCTACAGCTGGTGGAAAGCTGAGTGGGCTGCAGTGAATGGAAACACATTTTAAGAAGAACAGAGCAGATTTTAGCCTTTCTCCATCCGAGTCTGTGCATGCCAGGGCTCGGTTCTCTGTAGTGTTTGGAAGAGGAGAGGGAAATTTTGCAGTTGTTGTTCAGTCTCCAGAGCCCTGCTGTGCTCACTAAGCACAGAAGTGGTGCTTCATGGAGGGGTCCACCATCTCCTGGAGTCTTCAGAGATGTGGTGCTGTTCCTGGGTGGATTTAACATCCCCCCCTAACACCAGGTCACAGCTACCAAACAACTCTGCTCCCTGTTTAAGCTCTGGTAATCTTGGCTGGATTTCTGGTTTAATTTGGAGACAGCCTGCTGCAGCTCTGCACAGTAAATGCCCTATTGAGCAGTTAATTATTTCTCTATAATGCTAGCTTTTATCTTTAATACAACAGTTTTACTGTCTCTGATAATTACACAGTCTCAGATAACTCTCTTAAATCTAATGAGGCATGACAAGCTGTGTTCAACAAGGCACCACACCATTAACTTCTTACCTCTTACTTGTCATCTTATCACACTGAATTACTGTGTTTCTAGCCTGAGTGGCTGTGGATACATAACATGTCACTACTTATTAAGAAAAATAATTAAATTCTCCCCTGGTGCTGCTCTGGTTGGGCTAGTGGTCAGCTGGCTGGCCTGGTGGCCTGAAGACCCCTCCAAGAGCTTCTCTGCAGCACTGTGCTCTTTGCCCCCATGAGCTGAGCGTTGGTTTAAACACTTCTGGCCACTTGGTTGGTCCATGGCTCTGATGCTTGTGGGTAGGTGAAATGAAAATTGGCGTTTGAAGGACATCAGTGATGATAGATCTTGTCTGTGCTGATGGAAGTCATTGCTGCAGGGATATCTCATGGTGGGATTCAGATGGATGAGGGAAACTAGGAGGGTTTTTTTTTCTGGACAGGGGTAGGAAAAACTGCTGCAGCAATGTCTGGTGTAACTTGAGAGATGCTGTGCTACTCATTACTGGCAATAATGGACCAGGTCATTGCAGTGCTGGTTTTCTGTGGATTTGGGATGGACACCAAAACCCTGCATGTGCCTGAAGTCCTGGGGTTAGGTGAGATCACAGGATTGGAGAATGGTTTGGGTTGGAAGGGACCTTACAGACAATCTTGTTCCACCCCCTGCCATGGGCAGGGACACCTTCCACTGTCCCAGGTTGCTCCAAGCCCTGTCCAACCTGGCCCTGGACACTTCCAGAGGTGGGACAGCCACAGCTTCTCTGGCCAACCTGTTCCAGTGCCTCCCCATCCTCACAGTAAGGAATTTATCTTCAGTTTAATATCCCTTCTTTTAAGTATTTTCTTTTAAGTATCTCTTAATTTAGTTGAAAAAGGTTCCTCATTGTCCTGTCAACCTCGTCTTTTCATCTATTGCTCTGCCACCTTGCCAGTAAAAGCAGCACAAAGCTGCACTTCTGAAATGTCAAGGCTCCTGTCAGGGAAATCCCTGCATCCTTCCACGTTGGATCAGGAAGGCATTTCCCAGTGGAAGGAGCCCAGGCTGCCCTTTGGGGACAGCCTGGGTGCTCAAATACAGCTGGAGAGAACAGAGCAGTTACCTGACCTTGTGTGTTTTCAAGGAGTGAAGAGCTCCTTCACTGTCAGCACTGTAATTCCAAGTTGGCTGGAAGGGTTATTGGGGCTGGTGGGTAGTGATGGCCCCTCCCTTAGCATTCCCTAGGTCACTTCCCACGGTACAGGAATGCTGCTCTGAGGGATGCCAGAGCACATGGCTCTCTCCAAACACCTCTGCTGTCCATCCTGCTGACCCCTGGGTGCAGACACTGCCTCTGGCTGGCTTGCATCCAGGCCAGAGAACAGAGCCATGGAATCATTATGGCTGGGAAAGCCATCCAGGATCATCAAGTCCAACCATTAACCCAGCACTGCCAAGCCCACCCCTAACCAGTGTCCCTAAGCACAACATCTGTGTCTTTTGGACACTTCCAGGGACAGTGATTCCACCACTGCCCTGGGGGAGGTCCTTTGGCTTTGCTCAGCTTTAAACTTGAAAATGCTGAGGGTCCTGCAGGACTTTTTGACTGCTTCTGCAGTGAAGGTGGGTGCAGGCTGCACACGTGGAGTGGTTCATCTGGCTAATGTAACCTCTCTAATTCTCTTTGCAGTTAAACGATTTAAGGAACCAAAGGCAGAGAGGCGTCCCTGGAGGATATGGTGAGATTTTTCATTTGAAACTTGAAAAGACTGTGTTTATAATGTTTCTTTCCTCTTATACTAACAGTCTTCTAGGCCCCCTGTGTGTCCTGTATGACATTTAATTTTTAAATGAAATGTGCTGCTGCTTCCCAAGGAAACCTCCATAAAGTAGCTGGTGCTCACTAGAAATAAATTTCCCTGCATAACTCCTCCAGAAAATCTTGGTTTTTCCTCCAGGTTTTATGATACCTCCAAGCAAGCAATAGGTGCCCTCTTCATCCACTTTGCCAATGTTTTTCTGTCTGATCTCACTGAGGAGGACCCTTGCTCTCTGTAAGTACTCAGGGCACTTGCATTCATGCCCTACATCTGTCAAAGGGAGAATTGTGTTAGGAAGGGTCATAAGTAGTGGAAACTGATCCATTTGAAGCACTGCATGGGGATAAACCCTGCTGGGCTTGTTTTTGTCTCTGCTGTCTTTTTTGCTGGTCCTATTTAGGGGATTTCTAAACCAAACTTCAGACTTACTGTAGAAGTGCCACCTTTACTTCAGCCACTTTGAAGATAAAAATTTAGTTTCAATATTATCTCGTTTTGAGGAGCTCATTTAGGCTTCAAAATGCTCCTTAAAACCTTCTGGCCCGTCTCCTTTTTATATTAAAATGCTTCACCTTGATATGTTTCTTTAAGCAGACACGAGTTTGGCTGGGGCTGCACATAACCTCTCAAATGATGTATTGTTGTTTTTTTAAACAGACAGTGTTTTAAAATAAACCCTTTCATGCTTATGCTGTGCCCTTTGGGTGTGTTGTTTATTTTTCATGTGTGTTTTATGTTTCCCTGCACTGCCTGACTTGTCATCCTGAGCTAGGCAGCTTAAAACCCTCCAGCCCTGTCCCTGGGCTTTGAGGCTCATGTTCTGTGTCCTGCCCAGTATAAACCACCAAACCTCATGTTTGTATGGAATGCTCTTGATTTCAGCAGCTGGAAACTGTAAAAAGCCAGCCTGAGCTTTTGGATGTAGAAAAACTTAATGTTATGCTTTCAAAGTGGATATCAAAAGCAGATTGTTGTTTTCAGTTTCTTGGTTCAGAGGCAGTATCGAGTTCTGGAAAAGGAAATGTTCACTGCTGTAGCCTTGTGCTTGGCATTTTCTTCATGCTGCAGAAATCTGGCAGAAAATGTTGCAATAATGGAAAACTGCATAAAAAAAACCACATTAGTCTATGTGATTTTCTTTTTTCTTTTTGGAGTTCATGAAAATACCAAGCCCTGGATTAGAGCTTGGAGCCTGCAATCCCCAGAAGGTCCCTGCAGGTCTCCTGCCTCTGGCACTCTGCCCAGTGACACTTCAACATCCAGAGCTGCAGAGCCCAAATCCACTGAGCCAAAATCTCCTGGCAGGGATGGGTTCAGCTCCTGGATCTGCTCTGGGACCTGAACTGGAGGTTTTTGGGACCTCAGGGTTATTGATATTGAGCCAGGGCCCATCACCTCCCTCAAAACCTGCCTCTCAGCCTGTCTCTCTGTTTTTGGGAGCCTCTTGCAGCTGCTCAGAAAAATGGATTTCTTGCCTCTTCTGCTGCCCAGTTTGTAGAGTAGCTGTGGTGCCCAAAAAGCTGTCATTTTCTTGTGTGAAATTCTGGAACAGTTTGGTTCTGTTTCCTCCAAAACTTGAGCTTTCATTCTTTTTAATAAGGAAAAAAAAGATGCTGCAAATGGAAAGCCTGCTTTTTGGAGGGGTAACTTTTAAGAAGTACTTATTGCTATATGAATAAATGAGCAGTGCTAGAGAGTTGGTAGAGCCTGTCCCTTCTCTCCTGAACAAGCATTTAAACTAAGAAATTGCTGGTAAGGCTTAGAAAAATGCAATGAAAGAAAAAGGAAGCAAGTTTGGATTGTAAAGCAGAGTTATTTAAAATCTTAGGAATTTTTTAAATTAATTTCCATTATGAAATTAAAGATTTTGGATAAGACTTAAGAACACAGCTGAAACCTGAATTTTCCTCTGCTCTTAGCTACCTTATTAATTTCATCCTGGATGCCACGCTGGGGATGCTGCTGATCTGGCTGGGTGTGAAAGTTGTCTCCTGGATCGTGCAGCACAAGAAATACACATACCTGGTCTTTGGGGAGTATGGTAGGTGTCACCTGCCCTGCCCAGAGGGGGTTGGTGTGCTCCCAGCTGGGAATGGGGACAAGAAAATGGCAGAAACTACAGTCTGGGGCTGAAATGTGAGCAGCTGCCTTCTGTTACCCCTTCTTCAAAGAGCTCACAAGGGTGAGTTAAATTCTGGAACCACTGGAGTGTGGCAGGGTGGGGAGGAAAAGCTGAATATTTCTTTGGATGTAGAATATACCCCAGGACATCTGTATGGTAAATTAAGGTGTGTAGGGTTCCTTTGTGGGGTTCTTCGTGGGTTTTTCCCTACCCACTCCATTCAGAATATGGAGTTGTTCTTTATTTGCCTTGAGCTGTAGTAGGGATCAGCCAGGCACAGTGTGACCCCAAACGTTGAGTTCTCAAGTGTGGCCTCTTTCTCTTTAAATTCCTGCCTTGAGATGGAAAAAACTTTTCCAAAAAGCTGCTCTCAGCCAGCCCCACTAGAGGGTAGCAGTTCCCTTCCAAAAGAGCAGAGACAGCTTGCTGGAGAAGCTGTGGGAAATGGAAAAAATAATGCTTTGCCTATTTTACCTTACATCTAATGTACAGATGAATGTAGTCATGTTTCAGAAAATACATCTTGTTCATGAAAATTGCAGTCTTACCTTTAAGATGTTAATCATTCAGTCTGTTCTGAAGTTAGTTGTGTTTCTTTGTGTTTTTAGTAGCTGGTCTGGCATCTGAGCTGGTGAAACTTGGACCTGACTAGGATTAGTTTGGAGACCCCACTGCCTTGTGAACTTAGCCTGTGCAGATGGGTCATGGCAGAGGATGAAGGGACTGGCTGGGTTTGTGAGGCAGCAGAAGCAGCTACAGACTGGGAACGAGATGATGTGATGTGGCAGGGCCAGCTCTCCTCAAACCTGGCTTTAAAGGCTGATCTCCAGAGCAGTTTCAGCATCCTGACAGCAGGTGTTTGGTGGGGAGACCACCTTTTGTATTTTCCCTAAAAGCTCCTCCTTTATAATAGATCCCTAAAGTCAGGCAGAAGAATCCAGATATTCTTAGTTCAGGAACTGGAGTTTTTCCTCTTTGGAGCAACAGGGACTGGAAGCCCAACCACCTCAGGACACGGCTTCAGCTTCATGTGCCACATCTGCAGTTGAGCAGAAGCAAAAAACATGAAAAGTGTATTGGCAGGACACTGATGAACTTCTGTTGAGCTGGCCTCTCATTAGGGCTGGCTTAGACCGCAGAAACAGCTCACTCCTTTGAGAAAATCTTGCTGTCATTAGTGAAAAAACAAGTTTGTGCTGTTGCTTGAATTTGGTTCTTGGATTGGGGGTTAAATATCTCATCCACCATTTACAGTTTTTGGTGTAGGTCTCTGGCCAGAGTGACCCCAGTGGAAAATTCAGGTGGGAGCCAAGTGACATGTCCAAGGCAATCCTGTGGCAGGGCTGGGGAAGGAAAACACTCCCGTCCTCATCTCTGGTGTTAAGTAACTTCCAAAACAGTTGGGAAGACGCTTGTAAACTTTGTACAGTTTGATGCAGGCTCCAGGAATATGATTCATTTTCTGGGCTAATTGCTGTACCAGACTTTTGCTCCTCAGGAGGATTGAGGGAAGCAACATAAGTCCTGCAGAGGAGAGAAGCAGGGGAGCACCAAATCCATGTTGCAAACAGCAGTCAGTGCCTTTGCTCCAGCCATCAGAACAGAACGGTTGTGGTTTTGTCCAGTAGAGCCAGTACCCATCTTTCTGCATCAACTTGGAGGAAAAATCTGTCACAGCTGTGTCCTTCCAGCATCCCTGCAGCTGATGCAAACCACTGCAGTTGTCCTTTGGTGTGGGCTGCAGCAGTTCCTCCTGCTGTGGTTGCTTCTCCTGCCTCCAGAGCCCTTGCTGGCTCCCCCATGCAGCTGCAATAGCTGCATTAATGGAGAAGTAAAATCTCCATTTCCCTCCCAAAAGGGGAGGGAAAGCACTTAAATCTATGCTGCTATTTTAAGCATCCAGCTGTCCAGAGTTGTTCAGAAGAATCAATTACTTCCATATTGCCAAAAACCCAGGAACAGGCATTCTGAGATCAGCCTCTCTTGTGCCTGAGCTCGTGGCTGAACACTGCTGCAGCCAGGATTGACCTGTTCTACAGCTAGTGGGGAATCAAAGGCTCCTGTTTGCTTATGTTCCTCCATCTTTTGCCCAGAGGCTCTTGATTACACTCTGAATCGCCTCTAAGCACAGGAAACTGCATTTTGGAAGTGCTGTCTCTTCTCAGGATGCCTGGCTCCTACGATCAGAGACTGGGGAATTGTGTTCTTGGCACAGGTGGGCTTTGGGGAATGAGGGTTGCCTTACACCTACTCAGAGCTAACAAACTCCTACCCCTGGAGGTATTGAAGGCCAGGTTGGGTGGGACCCTGAGAAGCTCCCATGGCAAGGGGCTTGGAACTATGTGATATTTTTAAGGTCCATTCCAACCCAAACCGTTCTGTGATGATTCTGTGAAATTCCACAAAAGCACCATTGCTGTAGCAGGTCACGGTTATAGGAGCTGTCCCTGTAGGGAGCCATCACAGGGAGGGGAACAAAGAAGAGTTTAAGCTTCAGAAGATGTAGGAGATGGATACCCAAGTTCTTGGAGGTGTGCAAATCAAGACTGACTGAACTTTGTGTCTCAGCTCCAGCCTGGTTCAGCTCTCATCTCCCTCCCCATGGCAATGAGCAGCTCCCTAAAGAAAACCTTTTTATGGCTGCAGTGTCCTGACATTTTTTGTTGTGTTTAATAATTCTTCAGGATTACTTTAGAAATACCCCAGTATTTCTTTTAAGTTAGCAAATGTGATGAATTAGCATTGAGAAAGAGATTTCCTGCAATGTACAAGTAAATTTTTCTAGAGGAACGTTAAGAAATGAGGGGGAGGAAAAGTGTTCTCACTGGAAAATGTCCCTCTGGATGCCCATGTGGATGTTGACTTGTGTATCACTGTAGCTGTGGTCACTGGCTATTTAATCCTGATGCTTTGTGCTCGTTCAGTGTCTGGAAATGGAAAGGCATCTTGCTTGGAGGCCTTCAAAGTCTATTTAGTGGCCTGTTGAACTCTGCTGGTCAAATTTAGTTCTAAGAGAATATACTCTGTGCCAGCTGCTGAGTTTAACTGAGGACCTGTGTAGGCTGCATTTGGCCCCGTAGTGATGTTGTACAAAATTTCCATAACAAATATTCCCACGTCCTGGAGCAGTCAAGGGAGCTGGCTGCTAATGCTTGAGGAAATACTGCTGGAAATAGCTCTAACCTGAGGGGCTGTCCTGTCCTCAGCCTGCTGGGCTTTTCCACCCATAGGACCAGGGGGGAAAAGTAAGGAGAAGACTGAGGTTTCTGCTCAGGGACTGAGTGTGTGTTTGAGTCCCTTGCTCTGAGCAGGGGTACAACTGAGCCTCCTGAAGCTGGATGACTGCTCCCTGTAGTTTGAAAATCCACAGCAACCAAAGATCCAGAGCAGTGGTGTGACGCTGCACTGGGGACAGATTCCAGCTGTGCACTCACTTTTCTCTGGTTCAGCAATGTGGTTGTCCAGAGGGGTTGGGAATGCCCCATCCCTGGAAGTGTTCAAGGCCAGGTTGGGTGGGTTTTGGACAACCTGGTCTAATGGGAGGTGTCCCTGCCCATGGGATTCCTTCCAACCCACACCATTCTGTGACTCAATCATTTTAGTTCAGGTGCAGAAAATGCCAGAGAGTGTCTGAGGTGTCCACTGGACCCATCTGGCTGCTCTGATGCATCACATTCCCATCTTTAGAAACCTGTTTTTGCCCTCCAAGTGAGCATTTCACACAATTCAGAGTTTATTGCTATTTCCTACCCTCCTCTGGACTTGGCACTGATAATAAGACCCCGTGGTTTTGGAGGTACCATTTGAGTATCACCTAAGAAGTTTTTATTGACTCTTTCTTCCCCTACTTTGTCACTCAGTACACCTTCCAGTGCTTTCAAATACTTGCCTTTCCTCAAACCCCCTGAACCCTCCACTTTGGCTGTGGTTGAGCTTTTTTTCTACCTGCTCTGTGTGCACACAGTCCCCAGAAGTCTGTAAATAAAGCTGTCTGGCAGTAACATGTGGGCTGTGCTGACAGCTTGGTGCATTAGGCAGCCTGGATTAAAATTAATCCTGTTGTGTGGTAACAGCTCAAATACCTCAAGCACTGCTGCTCTGGCTCCCCAGCAGCTGGGCTCCCACGCACGAGTGGAACACGATACACGTTTGGGTGAGGTTGCCATGGGCTCCAGTGGTTCTTGGGCTGCTCCAAGGAAGTTTTTCTGGTGGTGGGGAGCACCAGGAATGCTGCTGGAGGAGAGCAGTCAAAATCCAGTGGGTGCATCCCTTGGAGTGAAGGAGGATATTAATTTCTGTGAGGATGGGGAGATGGCTGTAGGAAGGTTTTAGCAGAGGGTGTTCATTAAGCTAGAGGGAGAGGTTTGTGGTGATAGATTCATGTGGTGGATGTGCTGGGTTCCCTCCCAGCTGGAACCAGGGACAAGGAACTGGAAGGGTTCAGAGGGAGTGTGATATATACAGTCACCTAGCAGGTGTGATGTGGAGGCTGCAAAGATCATTTAGACCAATTCCCCACTCTGCTGTGCTCAGAGCTTTCCTTTCCTTGTAGTAAAGAGGAGGACATCTGTTATATTCTGACCTTTTTTTTAGCCTCCTGGTAGCATATTAGCTTTTTCTGGCTGGCAGTATGGTGTGGCTGAAAGTCTTGTGGGCTCTCCTTGAGATTTATGTACAGAAATGCTTCCTGTAAGAAGAATCCTTTCCCATCCACAGTGCAGAGCACCTCTGGGCAACACTTGATCCATCAAAGACATCAGGCTGAATCTGAGGATGCCTCTGACCATCTGTAGGAAACCAGCACTTACATGAGCTCAGCTCCAGTTTTCCAGCCTTTCCCTGCTGTGGAAGGAGATGGGGCAAATCTGTCTTACTGGCTTGTCTAGGGACCCCACCAAAAGCTTCCCTGATGAGATGCCAGAAAATGTTGGCTTGAATGTTCCTGTTATTGGTCAGAGTTAGTTGAATTATTTGTGTTAGGTGGTGGATTAGTGGATCTACTGGGGTGGATCAGCAGTCCTTGGATGACTCCACACCTGCTGAGGTAAGAAGCAGATGGCTGCATTCCTTGGTGAAGTGGAAATGAGCTGCTAAGTCACCTTTGCAGCCCTTAAGGCCATGCTGCTGTTTCGTTTTTACCTTTGTCTTGAATCATTCTGGTACAGCGCAGCCTCCTGTCCTCGGGAGATCAGGATGCAGTAAAAAATAACAGTAGGAGCACCCTCTGATCTCCCTGCTAGGTGTGGAATTGCTGAATCCCCAGGCAAGTCCATGCCTAGGGTGGGTTAAGAAGCAGGTTGTCTTTCCCAGGGTCTGTGCATCAGCCTGTTGAGCCAAAAGCTGTCCAGTGCACGGAGTGCAGAACAAGGAGCCACAGGCCATTGTTGTGCTGGTGAATGTCCCTGCAAGGGGGCAGGTATCTGGGAGAGATCTCAAACTTGCTGCTGCTCTTTGGGCAAGCTGAGATGACAGAGGGAAGTCAGAGAGCCGATTCACAAAGGGTGTTGTGGCTGTTGGTCCTGTCCCTCCGTGGGGGACAGAGCACAGCTGACAACACAGAGCAAAAGGGAAAGAGTTCAGATGCAGGAAGGATACAACGGATGTGTTTGTTTTCCTGTTTTGTTTGTACTCAGAGCACTGATGGGTGGTGATAATGTGGGGGTTTCTGGGAGAATTGGTTTGTTTTGGGATATGGGGCAAAAAGGTTCACTAGACCCAATGTGTGTGCCAAAGGCAGCCAGGCATCCTAATCTACGGGGAGAGGCTTTTAGGAGGATCAAAGCCTCTCTGGCACCAGCCTGTGGCTGCCAGCTGCCTCTAACACTGCTCCCATCTCCTCACAGACCACCCATTAAGCTGTTGCCTGCCAGGGAGCAGAGATTCCTCTCTCCAAAATCCTCCAAAGGCTCTGCTGGGTGTGCTTCCACATAACCTTTCTGTCTGCCTCTTCCTGCCCTCCCTGCATGCAGCTCCTGCTGGTTTGGCTCTCTCTGCTTGCTCTCCTCATCCCTGCACCCTCAGCCTCCCAGTCCTTCCCTCTCCTCTTCTTTGCTTCCTTCTCTTTCATGGCTTGAGAAATGAAGAATTTGGGGCACGAGGTGATCCTACCTTGGGCACTACCAGGACACTTCTACTTTTTAGCTGTAGCTTTGCAATGAGGCAGATGTTTTGGTGTGTTGCTAACAAATGACAGAATAAGGACAAACGTACCTGCAAACCTGTTTTGCACTTGTTGGGAAGCAGATCCCCACAGAGCTGGGGCTTGGTTGGACACCAGCTCTTACCAAATCCCAGTATGTGCTGCTGGTTTTTGTGGCCAGAGGTTTTTATTGGGGTGGATAAATGTGCCTTTGCAGATTGCTGGTGTTGTCTCCCCTTGCCACACCTCAACAGAATTGTGCTGAAAAGTGGACAAAAGTGAAGCAAAGCTCCCAGCCTGCTGCCATCTGACCACATTGAGCATTGGCATCTGTCAGTGCCAACTGCACAGGTTCCCCTGTACGGATGGAATTCCAAATTCCAGCCAGATTATGCTGGGAACAAGTGTTGCCAGGAGTTATCTTTGTCTTCAAGTAGTAAGAGGAAGTGCTGCAGCTTTCCTGAGCCGGAGGCAGAAGCTCAGTTTTGCAGACCTGAGATACTCTGGTGAGCCAGGGGAGGTGATAACCAGCTGGCAGGGTGCTCACAGAGGGCTGAGGCAAGCACATGTAATAGATACAGAACCATTATTGTTGTTAACAACACAAATACGCTTTTCCTTATTTCTTGGTGAGTACCCCATTGGAAACATTCATATTTAATTAGCATTGATTCTTCTTGAGTGAACTGCTTTAAAAACTGAGGCAATGGAGCCCTTTCTCTTGCTCAGACAGTATCACATAACCAGTCCTTCACTTCATCAGCACAATGAAGTAATTCTGTTCAGGGCTGAGAAGTTATGCTGCTTGTAGTGAAAATGGTGACTTGAAATCTTCAAACTGTTTCTCGCACCTCTGTGGGTAAGGTTTGGCAGGGAGCACATTGCAGATTAAATCTTTAATGATTTATTTGCCTTTATTTTATAGAAGAGTGTGCAGGTACTGACTGGTCCTTTAGAGAGGAGGGTCAATATCAAGCACGAGGCAACTTTTCTACAAGGCTTTCTTTTCCTGTCCTCTGTCCCAGATTTAATATTCTCTTTTTCCAGGTGACCCTCCACAAGCTGCTGCTTGGATTGGCCAGTGTATCCTCTACTTGCTGATAATGGTTTTTGAGAAGACTGTGATTAGCCTTGTCCTGCTTATCCCTGGTTGGACAAAGGTAAGCAGTATTTTTTTAGCTGTATCTGTCGTGGTTTTTTTAATCCTCACACTTGTTGACATCACTTTGTAGTCATTAGCTATTACTTAAATTTTGGGAAATATGACTTTCATAATGGTTTGGCTTTTGGTGCATTCTCTTGCTAGTCAAAAGTTAATGGAATAAGATGATGCTTTAATTTTCTTTCCCATTCTTGGAAAGCTAAAATGGGCTGGACTGGCAGCTGAGCTCCCTTCAGTTCTGCCAGAGGATTTCTATGTTATTCGGTCAAGTCAGTCCATGTTGGTGTTTTGTGATCCTGTGCTTAAAACAGGGGGACTCCTACAGATTAATTTGGAAAGAGCTGTACGAGCAGTGTGTTATCTTTTCCGGCTCAGCTGCTTCTGCATGCCAGCAATGTTAATTGTGCTGATCAGAAGTTTATCTTTAAAAAAATAAAAATAACAGTCTATGGGGCTTTTAGCCACATACCTGTTGGCAGGTAGGTGTGATGGGTGTAAAATCCTAATTCTGAGAGTCAGTTTGGAGTCCACTTTCACCAGGCTCTGAGGTACCAGGCACTGTGTGTAACTTGACTGAGAGTTATCTTCAGCAGTCTGGGAGCACTTATCTCTTCAAGGGTTGTCCTTCAAACCCAGGAGTCCACAGTGCTCACACTTGGATGTGAACTTATTCAGCAGCACAAATCCAGATCCAGAGATGCTGCTGGATTCCTCTCCATGATTATTGTTCGTGGCTGGTGTCCTTGTTCTGCAGATGAGCTCCAGGGAGCCAAGGGAAGTCCCACCAGTTGTTGTCATGCACTGAAAGACTCACAGTACTTGTTTCTGTACAAGATCATGTGTTTGGCAGCTGGGCTAAGGGAATAAATATCCTGTGTAATCTTTAAAGAGCTGGGTTGAAGCACAGGCTACAGAGCTCTGGCTGCTCACGTACGAAGATGTCCTGGGGTGACTAGTCACCCCAGGACAGAAGACAACCAGTTTTCATCAAAGGTCTTGCAACAGAGCTGTCCAAATAATGCTTCTAAATGTTTTCTCCTCTGCAGCTTCAGCAGATCCTCCTGGGTTACATCCCAAGCCCTCAGCTGGAGCTTGTACTGGTGATGTTTGTTGTGCCTTTCATTGTCAATGTAAGTGGTGCTTCTGCAAGTGCTGGGTGGGATGGTTTGGAAATTACAGTACACCCTCATGGGAGTGTGCACAGGGACTGGCTGGGGGCAGCCTTGAAGTGGCTGGGACGGGATGGAGGGGTTTGTTAAGAAATCTGTCACTGCCACAGACTCTGTTCCCAATTCACAACCTTTTCTCTGAGCTACTGTGGGGCTGACTCTTCACCTCTTGGAATAAAGCTGGGTCTTGTTAGGTGAGAGCTCATCTCAGCAGCAAGCAGTGGGTGTGGGGATGCCCAGAACCCTTTAATGTCCTATAGGATGGCTTTTGACTGGACAATCCAGCCAGTTGACTGGATGTCAGATTATGTTACAGTAAGACAAGGTGCTCAAGGTTACCCAGAATTGTTCTTCTCAAAACTAATTTGACAAAACCTCTTGAAAGCTCAGCTTTTTCCTGGTTCCCCTCATTCTGGGTAATCCTTGAGCTGCTGCTCAGTTCTGCTGAGGTGGGAAGTGGGAACAAGGTGTTAACACTCAGATGCTCCCTGGACAAGTAGGGAGTTGAACTCACTTTCAGTTCATCCCATGCACATTTCAATGGATGCAGCACTAGCAAAGTTGGATTGATCTGCCTCTCTCCACCATCCCATTTGCCTCTTTGCACATTAGAAAGCAAATTCTGGTCCTCAGAGAACTGACCAGGGACTGGTTCAGGCAGATGAACTTTGGATGGAACTTGGTTCAGTGGTTATGTTCTGGTGGAAACTCGGCCTGTTGCGGTTAATCTGGGTCTTCAACAACTATGGAAACAATAGGACATGTGTAAGAAGGGACTTAAGGAATTTGACTCATCCAATCCCCATGGACACAATTGATGCAGGGCTGATTTAGATACGAGGTTGATCAAGGCTGGATATCTGGAGAACCCAAGAGGAGAAGAAGTATCTGTGATTGAATGACTCTGTATTTTGGTCTCTGCAGCCTGTTGATGTAACTTCTTTCTCCCCAAGGCCATTATGTTCTGGGTTGTGGACAGCTTGATCATGAGGAAATACAAGCAGAAGGATACCCTAGACATCAATGGATCCACAGAAACTCCTCGGGCCAGGAGGACTGAGGAATCTCAGGTAAGACCAGGGATGCAAGCTTGTGGGATGGTCTGTGTGTTTTACCACAACCCTGTAACAGAACATCACATTGCCTGAACCTGGGATGGTGCTTCATGAACGTGGGTGATCACCCTGAGAAGTCAAACTCAGTCTAGCCATGAGCAGTGTCACAGCCCAGGAGGTGTTGCTGAAATACTGCCCTGAATGATGACAGTATCTTGGGGGGATGACCTGGCTTCTGCACTGATCTGTGTGTGCAGGCTAAAACTGTCACTCTGAGCTTTGCTGTATTTAATGGTAATTAATTTTGGCTGGGAAGTGCTTACTTTCAGTAATTGTTAGCATCCCTTTTAGAGGACAAGGCTTAGCTGGGAATCCTATTTTTGTCTGCATTTGGTATTTTTTTCAACCAGATTATTGTCTCTTAGCTGGTTGAGGCTGTTGTGTTTTGTGTAGCCTGAGCCTGACAGTTACAAGTTACGGTAGGGGAGGAAATGCTGCAGTTCCAGCAGACTTTGTTCTTCTTAATCATGTGTGGTTTGTTGGGTAGGTGGTGTCTACTTCTTACTGACCTTCGGGCACAGTCCACAGTTTTGGTCCCTGGGAGGAATTCCCTTCCTTCTCCTGGCACCCAGGCCTGGTTTCAGTGTGTTCTTGTGTGACTGCTGATATCCTGCAGCTCACTGGAGAGACTTAACAAGATAAGATAATTTCTGGTAATCACAGCCTGGCTCCTGGAGGAGCTTCTGCTGAGGAATTTAGATGAACAGAAATAGCTCCTGCTCTCTGAGAGTTCTTTCACAAGGAATAACTCAGCTCTTGTGCTGATAGATGGGATGGCACATCGCTGGTGGCACTGCAGCACACACAGAGGTGGTGATGTTTTAACAGTATGTGTTTGGCAGTCTGCACAGCAGCCAAGGCTTCTGTGTCCCAGGGGTGCAGTGGGGAAGTGGCCACAGCTCAGGCAATGTCAGAGGAATCCTGGGCCTGCCTCTGGATGAACAGTTCTGGCGAGGTCACTGGTGGTAAAGCCCAGCCCTGCTCACTGGATGTGTTCCTGAAGGCCCAAGGTCACTCAGAATTACCAGCTCAGAATTAGAGCTAAGGAGGTGACATCTCTATTTGAGACAAGAACTTCCTTCACAGCTTTTGGAGCCAAACCTTGCAGCAGGCAGGCTGGCAGATGGTGGTTGCCATGGATGGGCAGATGGTGTCACAGGTACTGCTCCTCCATGGAGATGGAGCTGCTCCTCTTTCTTGTTCCACTGGCACTCCCAAGTGTTTTGTGACTTCTGTCTCAGTTTTGGATATCTGAAGGAACAACACCTACTAATTTCTAGATGCCAAGAAAGCCACTTCTGGCAGGTCAATAGTTTCAAGTAGTGGAAACAATTCCCACAATCTGTCACGTTCTGTCAAAGGTTTCTCTCATCTTCCAAGTACCTGACTGGTTTTCCCTGAAGACTTCAGCAAAAATTCAGCAATGTGCAGGTCATGTGTTCATCCTGAAACCCTCTGATCCATCACTGCAGTGGAGCTACCAAGGGGACTGGTTTCTTCTTGGAGCAGTCTGCAGGGATTGCCTCCTTTATGCTCAGACATGTTTCTGTGCCTCTGGCCTGACAGATATTTTGGGCAGGGAAGGAAGCTTTTGAAGAAACACAGAAGTGGGTAACATGTTTTCCTGCTCTTTCTTGGCACTGGGCCTTGAGGAATAGCCTTAAGCTCCTGCTTCAGGTGTCAGCTTCTTAAGCTGTGAACTAAAGATCATGCTGACTGGCTGAGCCCTACAGCTGGATTGACTGGAATTTAGGCTCAAAAGCAGAAAATGAGCATTTGCTGGGCTTGTTGCTGCTAATAACCTGTTCATGTGGGGGAATTTCTTGTTTTCCTGCTGCCCATTGGAGGAGGAAGGGGGGCTGAGGTGTGTAGGGCAGAGCTAATGTGTCCCACAGGTTTATCAGGGTTCATCAGGGCTGTCTCGCTGCAGGCGCCACCAGCTCCCCATCTCACTGCCGACTTGAATTTCAACCCTCTGCCTATCTCACCAATGGAGTGTCATTATTTTCACATGAACCAGCAGTTTGCGTTTGGAAAAGGAGGGGGAGAGATAGGAAGCAGAATGGAAGGAGTGGGCTGGAGTTAACCTGTTAAAAGCCCACGCTCTGGCTTTCTCTGGGGGCAGCAGGAAACCTCAGCTCTGTCCTTGGCTTGGTAGAGCAGCTGGGCAGCAGGAAACCCAACAACAGCAATCCTGTTTCTGGTGTCACTTACTGACTGTGGCTGCAGCCAAGGAAGTGGCAGCCTCATGAGGGCTTTAAAGCGCCTTTGGTGAACCAGAGGATGAGCTCTTGCTGCTTCTTCTACACTGAATCCCAGAAAGGGACAAACTCCCTTCATGGTTGGAAGAATCTCACCCTTCTTTCCTTCCATGTCAGTTTTAAGCTTTGTGTTGTTTCAGTCTCCTGCCCTGCCTTGTAAATTTTCATGGAGTAATTTTTTTTTCCCTCTTGTGGGATAGAAAAGGAAAAGGATCTCTTGAATGCCAGTTTGCATCCAATGCTGTTCAGCTTGGGGAAATTAATTCATCTGCAAGGCCCTTATTTTTGCTTTGTATGTGTCCTGCCCTTGACCCGAGGCTCTTTTCCCTTGTCCTTGTAACTCCCAATGAACTTTAGATCTTATCAGTGATTTCTTTGTTTCCTCCACGAAGGAAAACAAGCCGGTTTTAATAATGTTTTATTTGATCTTTTTTTCAGTTGTTGTTTTTTTTCCCCAGGGAGGTGGATGAGTTTCTGTTCCTTTCCTGAAGGCTTACATTTTAGAGACAACCCTTAAAGCAAAAGTCCAGTAACATTGGTACTTGTGAGAAAAATAAGGGTGAAAGTAGAGGCTACTTTGAGGCTGGAAGGAAAGTTAATTTATTGCATGAGGGCCTGCCTTTGATCAGGATGGAGTTCAGCACCTGTCCTAATTCCCTTCATAAGGAACTCTGTTTTGGCATTCATTAGATGAAGATGTTGATAAACACCAATACAGTGCTGCTTACTTTTAAAGTGTTGAAACACTTAGTCCAACAGCAAGTTGGATTTGCCTGTTGCTTAGCTGAGAAACAATTTTTATTCATTTTATTTTTATTTTTAATTGTCTCAAACTCGTGGTAAACTCAGGTGCCAGGTCCATACAGGGAAGATAAGTGAAGGTGGGCATAGAGGTGGCTCTGGAAGGAAGCTGTCCCACTTCACAGTCCTCCTGACTCGTAGCAAATCATGCTGTGGAATGTGTGAGGTGTTTGAGGACTGCTGAGACAGCAGCACATTGTGCCAGGACTGGAAAACCACGTCCCATTCCCACCTGTGCCACCAGCCTGCTGTGATCCTGACCTGGATGCATCTGCAGGGAAAGAAGAGCCTTGTCCAACTTGTTCTGAAAACTCCCAAATTGGAGTTGGGCTTGAAAACAATATCTGAGGATGAGTCCTGTGGCTGTCATGGCAACGAGGTGCTCTCTCATGGTGCTGCTTGCTGGGGAATTGTGGAAAGGTTACTGGGGGACTGTTGGCTCCTGTGGCTTCCTACAAGTGTGTGGTGGGCAGGTGGCAGCCTGGATGGGTCTGGATGCACAACACTGTCACCATCCCTGCTTGGCTGCAAGGGGATTTGAGTTTTCAGCTGAAGCCCAGCCAAATCACCAGTTCAGCAGACCTCACAACCAGTTTATTGCAGCCCATCAGAGCTCACTGAGTTCACAGTGCTGCCTATGAGTAATTACCCACACATTTCTTCAGGTTCAGCAGCATCACAATACCAATGTGATAAACAGAGGAAATCTTCACGTGAGAGAGATGGAAACTTTCCAGTGTGTGTCCTGAACCAGAAAAAAAAAAAATAAATAAATTCCTTGAGACCAATGAGGGGGACAACAAGAAAGCTTAATCCAGTCTGCTGCTGTCCTTTGGGTGTCTGACTGTGAAGGGAACAGCACTGGATGGAGGGGCTAGGGTGTGTGTGAGGGTGGGGAGGAGGAAATCTTCCCCTGCGGCTCTTCTGCTCCTTTGAAGTCACTGACTCACTGGAGTTCTGTTTTTCCTGTTTAATGTTTTTGTTGCTGTAGTGACAGGCCCTGTGGTGAGTCCTAACAAGTGGAGGGCACGTGAATTCATAACTGTGCGTGGAAATAGACAGAGACAGGAGTAATTCCCCTTGCTCCTGGTTTTGCCCCAGGGATCCTGGGCTCTAGGAATGTTCTGTGTGTGAGCACTGGGCTGAAAGTCCATCAACCATCCCTTGATTTAGACCTCTGCTGAGTCAGGCACGGGGACTTCATAGTGACAGTGCAGCTTCTCTTGCCCAAATGTGGGTGTTTGAGGAGATGGGGATAGGGGAGGGTTGAGCAAACAGCCTGGTGTGGAGCACAACTGATGAGGAGCAGCTGAGGGAACTGGAGATACAGGAGAAAAGGAGGCTCAATGGTGACCTTATTCCTCTCTACAACTCCCTGAAAGGAGGTTGTAGCCAGGTGGGATCAGTCTCTTCTCTCTGGTGGCAAGAACAGAACAAGAGGGAATGACCCCAAGTTGTACCAGAGGAGGTTTATACTGTATATTAGGGAAAAATTCTTTACTGAAAGGGTGGTCAGGCACTGGCACAGGCTGCCCAGAGAAATGGTAGAATCACCATCCCTAGAAGTGTTCAAAAACCACGTAGATGTGGTGTTCAGGGACATTTAGGTTTAGAGATAAACTTGGCAGTGTTGGGTTAATGGTTTAACTCAGCCTAAGAGGTCTTTTCCAGCCTTGAGGAGTCAAAGATTCTAATCTGTCCAGCCATGAATATTACCCATGCACACTGCTGGCTGCCTGGCACTGGGTTCCAGCTCTTCTGCAGTCAGTGCAGCCATCTCCTGGATAGAATCCAGCCTTTTTCCTCTTCCAGAGGATGTGGCTGGACAATGCCCACATATGGCTCTGTCTGCATCTTTCAAATGCTCCAGGTTGATGGCAGCCCATGGTGGGCTCAGGTGTGGAGTTAACTACTGAGGATGTAGGGTTCCTGGGGGAAAAGGGCAGCCTTTGGGTCCTGAAAGAAAAAAAAAAAAAAAAAAAGTGCTATTTTACCTCAAACAGCAGTGAGAGGTGTCACTGCTCTCCTTTGGCTCCCACAATTCGGACTGAGCCAGGAGCTGCTGTGCCAGGCAGAAGCAGAAATGAGGTGCTGCCAGGCTGGAACACCACTCCTGAGCTGGCTGGCTGTGGCTGAAGCTGAACCTGTAGCTCTGCTTGCCCTTCTGGCTGAGCTGCAGAGGTGACAAGCAGCTGGGGGCCTGGGAAAAGGTCCACATGTGGTATAGCTGTTCACAAAACATGTGGCCTCATTTTTGTACATCTCCACTGAGGCTTCAGCCAGGCCTCAACATCCATGTGTGAGTCCTGTCCCATGGGGAACAGAGCCTTGGGCTGCCCATTCTGCTCTCAAGGAAGAGCTGGGACACCAGAAGGTCATGGTGTCTGTGCCCAAATCCATTTGGCTGTTGCTGGGGAGATGGTTTAGATCACCTTGAGGCCTTACCCATCTGCCAGAGAGGATTGGATCTGGCAGCAGCCCCCTCTAGGATTGCTTGACTTGTTCAGCAAGCAGGACTGAGAAGATCTGAGACCTTTGACTCCAGTATCATCTGTCTGTTCTCCTCTCTAGGTACTGCTCTCTCCAGACATGGATTATGATCAGTCTGAAAGCGACCAGGATATTTCAGGACTCCAGGGAACCAGCCAGAAGATGAAGCAGCCCAGCTATCAAGTGGTCATCTGACAGCAGTGGGACAAGGGAGATGGAGGAAGGAGAAGCACTGTGATCCTTGAGCTGGCCAAGGAAGGGCAGGGTGGGGGAATACTGGGTGACTCTTGTGGATCTACAGAGATCTTTTTGCCTGCCTCATCTTAGACCTATCCTGCAGTTGTCTTGGGGATGGTATCTGTGCATCTTGTACAGGCTTGAGCAGTATCTGCTTTACCTGTCTGCCCCACACACAGGCACGTTGAGGTTGGGGATACAGGGATGTACTTCCCTGGCTGGACAAACTTGAGTGTGACTTTTTTTTTTTCTTTTTTCAGGGCTAGAGACTAAAATGAAAAGATTGTCTGTTTTTTTAATAGAAAAAAAAAAAAGGCTCTATTCTGTAGTACCTGAGCTATGACACTTTTATATGCACAATGCTCAAAAGAATTGGTTTGCAATATGTATTTAAATGTCTTGAATTGGGAAGCTTGTTCCAGTGGATCTGATTCTTTTTACTATTTTATAAGGAATCCAATAAATATTTGACCTAAAATTGCTTCATAGATTAAATGCTTTCATGTGCTTAATGTTCTGCACAACCCTAACACTGTGAAAGGGAGGAAGGGGAGCTGTTTAAATCTTTCCTGACCAGGGAAGGTTGTGCTTCTGTTCTGGTAAACCTGAAGATGAAGAGCTTGAGCCACAGAACTTGGTTTTTGTGGTTGAGTTGTAAGAGCTGCTTTAGTGCAAAGCCCTGATGCTGCAGCATCAGCCTGTGCTGGGCTCCAGGACAGACTCAGAGATGGATCCCAGTCACCACCTTGGAAGGGAGTGTTTACTGGAAGTTGACAACTCGCCTTTGTTTAAAATAAACAACTGAAACGTCTGCAGGATCTGATTCAAACTGCATCTGAAAGCCCCATAAGCTAGCCCTGTTTTGGGGGCAAGGAAGGACCTGGAAAAGACCCTGGGGCACCCTAGGACTGGTGCTTTTTGCTCCAAGTGTGAAGTGCAGGGCTTTTCCCTGTTTGCTTTTCCTCTTAGCAAACTGTATTTGTCTATAAACACAAAAATGCAAAACACTTTGCAGCTGTCCTGGGGAGAGAGGGAGCACAGAGCCAGCTGCACCACCCCACTCCCAGGCTGGATGCAGAGACACAGCTGTGGAGAGACCCATCCAGAGTCCAAATGGGGGGATAGTCCTCGGAGCAGAGATCCAGGATCCACTGGACTTGGTATCCTCCGATTCTTGCAAGACAACTCCCCTTAAGTGATGGATGGGAATGATATTTTATTTTCCTTTTTCCCTTTTTCCCAAGAAAACAGCCCATATTAAGGAGTTAAAATTAAAGGATTTTGATTTTTTAACTTGGATGGATTTAGATTTAAAGGCTGAGCTTGGAGCATGTGAAGATATCTGGTGGGGGTTTTTTGAGGGTTTGTTTTGTTGTTTTTCTCCTGACTTCAAAGTGGTTTGAAGCCTTAGATGCAAATCAAAGTCTCGGATGCCCCTCAGTGAACTAGACACGCTTGGCTACACTTGCAGCTGTGCAGCTTTAAACTGTTTTTCTGGAAATTAAGTCCTTTTTTGTTTTTCTTCCTTAATGAAGGGTCAAAATCCTACTTCTGCTGGCACATCAAAAGGCTTTTGGAACACATGGCACACAGCGCTCTGAATGGATTATTTATATTGCTCACTGCAGTGGGTTTCACAATACAACTTCTGCTTGTCTGGGGAGTTCTGCACTAGTAAGGGTTGGAGTAAGTCCTGGGCTGTGTAAGGTTTTGACTGGAAATAGATTAAGACAGCTCCCCTATTAAAAACTTGTTCCCAGTTTTGAGGAATACTGGTGTTTTGGAGTTTTGTTCTTGCTATGGGGCTGCACAGTGCAATCCTGCAGTGGGTGAAGACTGCAGATTTGGCCAAAGCGATGTCCTTGTCCTAAACTGGCATATGAGTGACATGACCTTCATTTCAGCCCTTAGTTGTGGCTGGCTGAGAAGGTTCACAATCAGCAATAGCAGGACAAGTAAGATGTGGGGGAAGGTTCTCCCTCAATCCTTGTGTAGCCAGTGCTGTTTCAGCAGCCCTGATCCCTTTCCATCTCTGGAATGGTGCTGTGCAATTGTTTCCATTGCACTCCAGAGTGACTGCTCAGCCTCATTCCTGAGCTGAGCACTGTGCACTCATAGGCACATCCCTGTGAATCCAAGTGCTCTGTGACACTCTTGGAGATGAGAACAAATGCCTTTTCACTGCAATAACTGCATAGAGGTCTGGCAGCTCTCTGGGATAGCATGAAGGGCTAGCCTGAACACATACCCCCTCATGAGAGAGGGAAGTGTTGTGATGCCCACTTCAGAGCTGAAAAAAATTGAAATTTACAGTCCATGACCTGCCTTTGCTATCGGGGCAGCAGGAGCACAAGCTGTTTTCCCATGTCCTAGTCTACTATATTTAAAGTCTGTGGTTAAACTCTCATTTCAATGTGGGAGTAGAACCCTAGGGTCTGTCCTTGCCTCCTAACAAGCATATAGAGAATGAAGAACATCAGTGACCTTTAACTTTCCACTGAAATTAGTTTGGTTCCCAACTTACTGTTTATTTGTGAGTGGTTCTTTCAGTCATCTGGTAATGCAGGCCTGTCCAGCAGCATAAAACACACACAACCTTAGCTTCAAAGCTTGTTTTATCTTTGCCAAATGAAAGCTCCACTGCAGTGTTCACTGTAAAATATTTATTGTGAAATGGATAACTGGAGCCTTAAGAAGACCTTGAGTATATTGCTCCAGGTGCTTCGTATCGCTGAGAAGTTGGACTTGAACATTGCTATCTTCAGGCCCTGAAAGAAATGTGTTTCCTTGGCTGGAGGAGGAGAAAGAGGAGCAATGATGCACCCAAATTACTAGCAGTAGGTGTGTGTTTATATATATTATATACATGTCTATATACACAGGAGATGGGGGGAGAGCCTAAGCTGTTCACTCCCCTTAGCAATACACGTGGACAGCACAATGTGGGAAGAGAGGGGAGGTTTCAGTGAGGATAGTATGGAAACACCTGCCAAACCCTGGGCTGTCCAGAAATCCACTGCCACTTTCCTTTTTGCTCAGGTTGTTCAGATGTGGGCTGTGGGTGATCTTCCTACTGTCTTCTTGGGCAGACAAGTCAACTTCACAGCTGTTCTTCCTCATCTCTTTCTGGCCCACTAGCAAACTGCTGAGCATTAAACCTCTGTTCTTATTCCACATTCAGGACTGTGCTGAAGGTCTTGCCTTTAGCTCTCCCTAGCAGGAGAGCTATTTCTCAAGATAGCAAGGCCCAAAGCAGTAGTTTCTTCTTTATGTTCTGTTCCAAAGTACGAGCCTTGGCATGTTTTGTGCTAACTGAGCTCTCTCTAAGGATCTTCCAGAGTGCAGTTAAATCTTGCTGGTTGCTTTTGGCTGTTTCCCTCTTCCAGGCAGCACATGGAGTGAGTAAAGAAACCATGCTTGCCACCTGCTCAGCTGCCACGGTGCTTGCAGCACTAATGAGCTGATCAAGCAACTGGAAAATCACCACCCTACCCCCAGCAGCTGGAACTCCAACAGTAACAATATGATTTAATTGTTAAATATGAAAAAAATCAGTCAAGACTGAACCTATTTCTGGAGGTCTCTGGCAACTGTTTTCTCCGAACACATGGATATCATTTAATTCCTGGAGATGCTTCCACACCCAGCCTCCCTCTTTTTCAATTATGGAAAGGCAGAGTATTCATGAGCTCAGTTTGGCCTTGCCATGTAAATGTCTTTGTGGTTATCAAGTCCCCTTCGGAGAGGCTCTCTGCTAAAACTCCCCTGTGGCTGATCTATAGCATTGCTCAGTGATGCCTCACTTTAAAATACACCACAGCCCTGCAGTTTTGGGTTTGGAGCACCACCTGCAGTGGGGGTGGCTGGCAGACCCTTCTGTAACCTCCTGCTGCCAAATTCCTGCTGCGCACAAATTCCTGCAGTGTAAGGAAGGAGAAGAAGCCAGGGGAAATCGGGATGAAAATTTTTTGACAATTTGGAATAAATAAAGACTTCCTCCCTGATTACAAAAGCAGCTAGAAACATCTAGTCAAAATTCAAGAGGCTGCTTTGTAAGCTCACAAGCTGTTGTGGGTTCTGGTTTGTCATCCCTTAGGAAATTTTAATCTTTGCTGAGCAGAAGGGGCGTGATGCTCAAGGACGTGGCAGGTCTGTTGGAAGCTCACAGTGGAACTTCGTTCCTTTCTGAGGGAGTCAAGACTCAAGAAATCACTAACCCTGCAATGTCATTTAAATTGAATTATGTTGAATTAAGTGCTCCATGGAATGGGAGCCTGCACCACTCCTGTTGCTGCTGAGGACCAGAGGTGTTTTTTAAGCACACAGCCTGTGCGCCAATTAACCCCATCAAGGTTTTCACCACTATTTTAAGGGCTTGTAGTAGATTCAGGGAACATCATGTTTAGTGGCAAATCCAGACCTCATCTCACTAACCAGGAAAGCAATACCCTCCCGTGGCCAGTTGATTTAAGGTTTTGATTTTGTTTGATGCTAATGGGTCACTGAAGATGAATAGCCACCCACCTCTCTTCTCTTTCTGTCTTTCTCTCCTTTCCCCATGGACCAAGGTTGGAGCAGGTGCTCCAAGTCACTTCTTTGCAAAGCCTATCACCTCAACAGGCACTGTGCTGCATGATCTACCTTTTGTGGGGTGACTCACCAGCCCCAGGGGGTATTGCACAGATCCCTGCATGGATTTAAGGCCAGCAGCATCTGCACTCTTCACTGGCTTTTTTCTCCCTCCCTTTCCACTGGGAGAGCACCAATCATGCCTTCAACCGTGTCATTTCCCCCAGCCTTCTTTTTCTTCAGGAATTTGATGAACGTTCATTTAGCATGAAAAAGAGACAGCTGATTTCCAAGGACAAAATCCTTGGTTTCTTTGGCACCAAAACATAAGGAAATATTCATAAATTGCCTTAAGGCTTCAGAAGGGACCTGCTGTCACACGTGCTGCTGCAATGCATGGCTGTGACTGGTCTTAAAGGCTGTTAATTGTCCCAAAGCTGGTCCCTGTGTCGAAAGGATGAGAAGCCAAATAGTCCTTATAGCTCCCATCGATCAGTTTGTCTGCGTTGTTCTTGGCAAACCAGCAGTCAACTTCCTGCTGGCCATTGTAGATCCTCCTCTGCTTCCACACAACAGGAACGAGCCGCTCCTTCACCTTCAGGGTGTTTGTAGGGTTTGCCTTCAACACCTCAGTTTGGTTCTGCCCAACCTCCTGACGACTTGCATTTAGGGATTCCTGAAGAAGCTTAACTTCATGGTTCAAGAACTGACCTGCAAGGCAAGATAAAATAAGAGTCCATGACTGGCTGATCTGTGCCTATTTATAAATTGTTGTGGTTTGGTGGTTGGTTTGTTTGGGGTTTTTTTGGTAGGATGAATTTGAGGATTCTCAGCTTATGGATCTGTAAAGCACTTCTCTACAAGAGCAGCATGAATGTTGTTCCTGTGATTTATTTCTAAATCCCACAAACATAGAGGTTAGAATAAAACCCTGTTTTGTTTTTTTTTTTTCCCATGGGTCACTGAGGAGGTTTTTTAGCTGCCAGTAGTAAGTTCCCTTCTGTGAAACATGGTTACTAGAGGTTAATAATCCACACCATGTCCATCAGTAAGCAAAAAGTTCTAGTCCTGAAGATTGAAGTTCTGTTCCTTTGCCTTCTTGGGAGAAAGTTCTCTAGGCCAAACCTAAGTGTGGATTTAGAGGTTTGTCCATGAGAGTGGCCTGAGTCCAGAACCCCACTCCTAAGAGATCATTTCCTGCTTCACCTGGGGGTGTCTGAGTGGCACAGAAACTATGGTGGAAGTTTTGGCGTTCTGCACTTGTACATGACCAAAAACATCAATACTTCTCATTGGCTGAAGGAACACAACCATCAGGTCATTATCTGAGCCTACCTAAAGCCTAGTTCCTTCAAAATGTAGGGGTGGCTCTTCCTTCATTTCACATTTGAAAGAAAGGGGCCACAAAAAGTTCTTGTGGAAGATTTGGTTTCTGTCTCTGTACTGGGAGCATCAAGTACAGTATTCTAATAGTAACTGTATTGAATAATCATTAAAAGAGTGGAAATGTGAAAACCAGGCACAGCTGGGATAGGGAGAGATAGCTCCTACAGGAAAAGACAGGAGAGGAGTTGGAGGTACTAGAAAGAGAGAAGCTGTTTGAGGGAGGATGTAAAAGTCTCACCTGGGAACTTAATCCCCACCTGCCTTGTTCCTTCCCTCCTGTCTCTGCTCAGAAATATAATTTATGTCTGATCTACAACTCTGAACCCAAGAACCTGTCACCTACCCAGTAGCCCATGGGAGTCAGAAGAGAGGCCTTTACTGTTGGAGATGTAGAATCCCAGGTGATTCCTCTGGTATGGGGCTGGCTTCCTGTAGTGGTGAATGAGGATGACAAAGCTGATGGAGTCCCGGATCGTCACGGTGATGTTGGAGTAGGCAGAGATGGACACCTCGAGGCTCCTGCTTCTCACAACAGCACTCCGGCCACAGGACAGGACAAGCCTTTCCCCATCATCCAGGATGACCCTCCTGGGTGTGATCTCCAGGTAAGACCTCTCTGGCTTGTTGCTGAGGATGGTGATGGTGCTGAAGTAAGTCCGATGTTTCTTGTGGCCATTGGGTGGTGCGGGAGCTCCAATTAATTGCCCATTCACAGTTACACCTTGCAGGAAAACAATCAGTAAATGAAAGCTGGAGCCCAGGATCACAGAATCACAGAACATCTGAGTTGGAAGGGGCTCAGCAAGAACAAGTCTATTGTCTCAATGACACAAACCTTGCTACTGAGGACATGCAGGCTTGCCACCTCATGCTCAATTATTTCACTTACCAGTATTCAAACAAATATAATCAGTCTGTTATAAAATTAGGACCTCATACAGAGCACATAAATTTACCCAAGCTCAGAAATACTGACCTTCTCTGCAGGCAGGTGCCCCCAGCCCCATTAATCCTAACGGAGTGTACACAGTGCCCCAAAAAGAACCACTTTTGAGTATTCTAAGGTGCAGATCCCACTGAGTCAATTAAAGCCTAAAAGTCCACAGCAAGATTCCCAGTCACTTTAATAATTTTTGTGACCTATTGTCCATAAGACAGTGATTCACTTCCCACAAGCCTCTGAACACCCACTGAAGAGTGACGAGGAGGCTTGTTGCTAACCCAAGCTAAACACAAGCCATTAACACTGAGATTAAATATCTCTATATCCCATTATTCCTGATGGGATCTCTCATGTCTTCAAAGACTCAAGGTTCTAGTGCTCCAGAGTCTGTTTTCCCCAAGCTCATTCTGCATTTGAGCCCCAAAATCATTCAAGCAGTAGCACAAACAGTTTGTGAAAGAAGCTGAAGGGAAACATTGCCTGGAACTGTATCTTACTAAGGCAGACATAAACAGAAATATGGGGGCTAGACCGCTGCCATGCAGAACAGAATCATTACAACTTTATTGTGGCGTTTTGTAAAACAAGCCTGTGAATTGTCTCTGGTTTTGACACCCCTTTCTCCCACTGTTGCCCTGAGCAGGACATAATCTGCTTATTAGCTGCCCTGCTTAGAATTCCAGATCGGATCAGACCACACTTTGGGCCCCTGAGGCTCAGATTGGCTTGGGTAAAGCAGATCCTGAGTCATGTGGGTTTTCTCAAGACTGTCATGACTCTCTAGCCAGTTTGGTGGTTTCTTTACTAAAAGAGCCATGGTGTTTGGTGAGCCTGCTTGAGTACTTTGCTCTGTCCTAAACCAAACAGTACTGTAAGTAAAGAGGGAAATTCCCACAGCAATTTTGGTGAGTCCAAACCTTTTATTTGCAAGCTGTGACTTTGAATTAGGGTGAAGTTGAGCCATAGAAGAAACTTTTTCTAACTTCCTATCACCTTATGGCCTTGGTGAGGCACCTTGGTGCTTGGACTGCTGCAGAGCTGGCCTTCCACTTTGATTTTCCACCACAAGAAACTGCTTAATTGCTCACCAGATTCCTTGTGATCAGAGACCAGCCGGAGAATGTCCCCTGGTTCTCCATCAATGTTGAAGCAGACAGAGAACTTGCTGGAGGGAAAATCAATGACGAAGTGAGGGTCCCCATCCGCTGAGAAGACATGGAAAAAGAGATAAATGTGAGAGGCTCACACAAAACTGCAGTGTCCAAGATTGCAACAAAACTGCTGTTTAAAGTGTGTTTGTCCCTGTTTTTTCTATGTCCTCCTGGTTTGTTGTTTTTAGAGGGTCAGATGGAGTTTGCCAGGAAATGCCAAGTTTTGCTTTGTTTTTTGCTAAGATTGTTTTGTTTTTCTCACAGAGAGGTTGGGTTTTCAATGACAACTCAAAACCCAAAACAGTCTAGATGAAAATCAGGATATTTTCTTCCCGGAATATAATTTCAGTGATTTATGGGAATTATCATGTAGGTGTTTTGAACTCCTCCGTTCTTTCTTGGCAAACTACATCCCCCACAGCTCACAGAAATGCACTTTCTGACCAAGGGCTGCTGCGTGGGTCCACCTCACACTGACCCCTCCTGGCCCTCAGGAGTTGACTGTTGGAGCAGTCAACAGCAGCTGTTGATCCCACAATCTTAATTTTTCAACAATCCGTGACCTATCATCAACTATCAGACAGCTGACATTAATAAGGCAAGTCAAAAATCCTAGTTTCTAAGGTAAAATTGACCCTATCAAGAGAAATTCAAGTCAAAATTCTTGATCTGGACTTATTCTTCAGTGTTTGATGAAAAGTTAAGTAAAGGTGCAGGACCAACAGGAAAACTGTAAAATACTACAGAATTTTCTCTTTTTCCATCTTCAACAACTTTTTTTATATTTCAGCATTGTTATTTTCAAAGTTTTTTTCACTATTTCTAGTACAGAGAAAATGTGTTTCTGTTCTCCCCTAAACTGCAGAAGTCTCAAACATGACAATCAAGTGTTGTAGATCATCTGCCTTGCTCACACTCCTGCTTACTGATCCTCTCCATATTTTGGTTTTGGTTTCATTTTCCTCCCTACTGTGTAGCTCTGATAAAGAGAATTTTGGCATGTCACTTGGAAGGTTATACCACAGTGATGTACATCTGAGGTTTCCATAAATCAGCCACTATTATTCTGCATTATTAAAGGCATGAAAACAGGCACTGACCTGAAGTTTTGGAGATTTTAATTCTCTGTTTATCCTGCCCTCTGCGTACACCTAGAAGTGGGTAAGGAAGGCTGTTACAATTACTTACTGAGCAGCAGAAAGAGACATATTACAATAATGTTCCCCAAATATTATCCAGAGAGATTATGGGATATATTCCTGAAAACACTTTAAGTTTAATGTAGAACACCAATTTCTCTCCAGTAGTTCCTACAGAGCAGTAAGTGTTTCAAGGGGATGAGTGACAGGCCTAAAAGGTTTGCTAAAGATTACCCAGCCCACAGTTACCAAAATTGGTATGAAAATCTCAGCTTTGCCCCTCAGTTCACTGTCCAGATCACCCCTGTGCCAAAAGTCAGCCATGAGACATTGCCCATGCAGGAAGATGTTTTTACCAGAACAAGGTTATTCTTCTCTCATACCTGGTGGGGCCTTGTGCCCCTGAAGGCTCTGCACCTTTTCCCCGATGCCATCAGTGGAAGGGCTCATAAACTCCTCCTGAGGTGGCTCTGAGTGGAGTCCAGCCTCTTTCATTTTCAGAACAGTGAAGGGGGTAACAAAATTGTAAGCGAGGGCCATTGACTTGGCTTTCTCCATCAAATTGTCCTTTTCCTGACTGTCATCACTCTTCAGCCGAGAGTTGAGCAATTCCTTGATGGTGAGGTAACTCCACGCCCTCTCGATGTAATTATTGTCACCTTTGCCATCCTCCAGGCCGGGGACACCTCTGATGTCATTTCTGCTCGGCAGGTCAATGGCCACATCCGTTTTGAGGAGGATGTACTTCTTGGAATTGCTGGCAGTCACCTCCACGTGGAGTTTATCCGAGGTGCGGTTGATGAGTTTGCCGGCTATGACAATTTCAGAGCCATTGAAGTAGTTGGGGAAGAAGTTCTGGGTGACCTGCTCCACGTCGTCTTCGGGGTAATCAACACGGATGTCAGAGAGAAGGGGTGTCCCTATTTCATCATAGAACCTTAAATCAAGACACATTTTTCACCGTTAGCCCTGTGTGAACACACTCTTGCACTTGTACACCCACAAGGACAAGTCAGGTTATCTAAAATGGCTCCTAAGTAATTCAGGTACAGTTTGAGCCATTGGGATCCAAATTTAACTACCACATCCACTCTAACTTGGCCCAGAAAAACAGGGTGGGGGGACCTCTGCCCTTAGGGCTTTTCAAAACCTGAGTAGACAAAGCCTTGAGAAACCTCACCTAAACTTGAAGTTAGCTCCTCTCAGAGCAGGAGGCTGAATTACAGGATATCCAGAGGTCCCTATCAACCAAAATTATTCTCTGCCTCATTTTAATCTTCACTGTTCCTCAGGCATCTAAACAGAGTCTCTTAAGTATGTTCATAACTGTAACAGCATGTCCTGACAGTCACCTCCCTTCCACTACAGTTCCAGACCTCTGCAAGGAGATATTTTTGACCACTTAAAGGTAAATTATTGGCTTCCAAGATTCATGGAAAGCACCCCAGTTATTAAAAAATGTACTTAGAGGAGATGCTGTTACCTACAGGTTTCTGGCGGTGTTACACATGGTATCCCAGAGACAGAAACTGTAAGGCCAAAATGTCCACCAGAGCTGAAGAGATTCCAAACCAAAGCTGAAAGACCCCTAGATTGGGTTGGTCAGTGTAGGACAGGCAGGAATACAGTTTTCTGAGGTCCAACAGAGAAAGAAAATCCAGAAGGAATCTCACCATGCCCCCCATAAATGAGAACACTTCCAAGGAATGTAGGAATTCTAGCTGCTATGTACAGGCACCCTGGCACAAGAGAACTCACTTCCTCATGGTTCTTTTTCTGTTGGAGCAAGGCATGTCTTTCATGGAACCAGGGAGGTTTACCCTTTAATGCTTTATTAACGTGACCAGCCACACTTGTGAGAACACCTTGCACTGAACAGCCCAGAAAACTTTCACAAGGCTCAAAGCCCAAGTTTACAATAATGTGTTTTCCCTACAGCAGTATACTTTTGAAGGTTCCTCCCAAGCTGCTCCAAGAATACCATATTTCCCATTTAAATGCCAAACTGCTCATCTCTTGGCAAGTCATTTGAGTTTAATTTGGTAAATAAACAAAGAATTGGCCTCGGCCCTTTTTTCAGTTCAAGCTGCATTTATTTGACACATCTGGTAAAACAGACTGTCTGGAAGCGAAAGTCACACTTCCTGCTTCTCTCTCCAAGGGAACCCAAACCCTGAACTGGTTTGCTTTCTTTTAAAGTCTGTCTGAGCACTCACTGTCTTTCACGCAGAGACCTCACCAGATTTAAAAACATGACTGAATTAAACTTGAGAACTCTCTATAAATTAACTTTTGAGTTGTAGCAAATGGTGGAGATACCCAACCTGTCTTAGAGTACAATTCAAGGAAATATCTGTATAAAAACACAACCTGCTGAGAATGAAAAAAATTACATTGGCACCCATGTAGGTTTTCCCTCCAACTGAGGTTTGAATTGGCCTCCAGCAGAGATTGTGCTTTTCTGTATAAATTTGGCACCAGATGCCAAATGGGTTTGCCATGACTGAGCTTGATAAACAGTGAGCTGTTCATCAGAGAGAGGCGTTTGAACAAGTACTTGCAGCACTGGACTCCCACAGCCCAATCAATCAGAAATCCTCTGTTTGCCAGGGAATGCCACTTGCTATCCAAAGGACATGTCCTGAGGAGGAAATGACGTGGGTGGAGTGACAGATGGATCTACAGAATTTAGTTTAGAAGGAATGCTTGTCCACGCATAACAGAAGGCAAATCCCTGGTGGAAAGTGCTTGGATTTATTGCTCCAGAGAAGCTAGGCATGAGCCAGGAGAGAGGTCAGTACTAAATTTCTGTCTCTTTCCAGTTTCTGTGGTTAAAACACCAACATTTTGGGGGTGAAAGCCACACATTTTTATTTGGAAACACTGACACATTGCCAAATGTTTTGGTCAGAGATGTGGTCACATATCTTTCTGCTGTTCCTTTCCAGGGTCTCCCCTTGGACTACAGCTCCCTTATCACAGAAAAGGAACATAATCTCTGGTCCTACTGAAGGATGAGGATTTCAGGAAACTTATGAGGAGTTTAGGTCACAAAGAATGAGGAAATTAAATGACTATATGGTTATCCCAGGAATGATCTTAGTGTTTTCTTCAAAGTCAAACATTTTTGATCTTAGGCAAAAAGTTATCATTTCCAAAAATTAAATAAATAAAATTTTTTGCTCCAAAATGGAATCATCATTCCTGATCCCCACCATGCTGTTCATGTTGTTGATTTGATGTATGAAATACATCCTCTCCTCCCACCATCTACCTTTGAGGAGTTGGGACCTGTACCCCCCAGCTCTCTGGGTTTTTATGTTTAAAACAATGATCTGAATTTGGGAAACAAATGCCTTGTTCTGAGGGTTTGGGAAGCTCCAGTACATCTCAGGGGGTCTGCTAAGAAAAAAGAAATTTCTGGGTAGCCATTCAGAGTATCTGATCAAACTCTGGCTCTCCCAACCAGAGCTGAACCTCAGGGAAGCTCCAATTTCTTGCCATGTCTCACTAAAGGATTTTCCATCCCAAAATGCTTTCCCAGAGAACCCAAAGAACAGAAAAAGCAGAACAAACCCCTTGAGGTGGCTGGCTGCATCCTCATCCTCCTGGAAAAGCCTCGTCATGCCGCAGTTCTCCAGTGCCATCCTCTCCAGCAGCTTGTGGTCCACGTCGTTGCCAATGCCGATGGTGAAGAGGCAGAATTTATCCCGGATGGCATCCTTGGTGTTGCTGAGGATTTTGGATGACTGTGTTTCCCCGACAGTTGGCCTCCCATCCGTGAGGAAGATGATCAGGGACACGCTCCTGGCGTCAATGTCATTCTGAGCAATGTAATCATTCAGCAGCTTCGCCCCGGTCTGCAGAGCCCCGTTAATATTAGTCCCTGGGAAGGTACCAGAGTGATTAGAGATCATTTCTCCTTCTCAAGAGTGGTGTGAATAATTTCCCTGAGGTCCTTTTAGTGAGGTGACCGCTTCTCTGGACATCAGGATGTCCCTTTTCTCCACATGAAGTTGCTCTAGGCCTTCAGTTCAGCTCTGTTATTTAGCACCAGTTTGGCACAGCTGTTTATGGTCTTATGAACTGAGTTATGAATTTCAGTTTGTCATGTGAAATTGCTGTTGAATGCCTCAATGTACAACAATTAGTCTGGTAAACAATCATACTATGTTTGGCTGGTACAAACAAAAATTGTTAAACTTTATTATGGGACTCTCCCAGATGATATCTGAGCTAGGAAAAGTTCTCGTTTTTTTTCTGATGGTCACAACACTTGGAGTCAGGAAAAATGGGAAAACTAGTGGATGGGTTCATTCTTCACACCCCAGAGGACACAAAGTTTAAAGGGAGCTGAGGAGTGTGTTTGCACAAAACAACTGGCTAGTAAAGAACAGAATTGCCTGAAGTGAGGTGGGAGGGAGAAAACAAAGTAAATGAGGGAACAGATGTACATTAGAATAGGCATGAAAAGGATCCAAGCCCACAGTGTGTTCAAAAAATTAAAAAAAAAAAAAAAAGAAAAAGAAAACAGGAAAATGAATACAAGTATTCCCTTTCTCTACGTATTTCTAGTCAAAGCACAGAGGGATTGGCTGTGGGACCTTTGCAAAATAAACACATTGGGGTTAAAAACAGCTCTTAGAAACAAAGCTGGTGAAATGGGTTAAGAGCCATACACAGCTGACTCCTGGGGGTCTGGAAAGGGAGATCTAGGAAGGTTGTCAACAAGATGTGATAGAAAGCCCATACAGCATGAACCTAGAAACTCAGTGTGCACAGCTCCAGTGACTGCAGCAAGACAAGGAACAGGGAAGCAGCAAAGACTTCTGAAAAGTCCTCAAAATCCTGACTCTGTCTTCTGCAAAATGATTCTCAACCAAAAAACCTGCACCCAAATATCCTAATTCTCTCAATCTCCAGGCAGATCCAAAATTTCAGAAAGACAATTTTCCCCAAAACCAGAAGAAATCCATGTCATGTAGCACAGTGTGTAATTTTATACTCAGTTGTATCATAGAACTACCAAGCACTGAAAACTGCCTTTTGCCATATGCTCAGGTATTTAGCAGCAGGATTTTTCTCCCGTTTCTTTGGTATGTAAGTACAGCACAGGGGTGTAATGTTCTTTGTTTGTGTTCATGTTCACTGGAAGACAGTCAAGGAACAGCACCTTTATAGGGAAAGCACAGTTAGCCAAAACTGAAGTACCTGTGGTGGAGAATCACTACACCTTCCTGTTGAGCTACAATCATTTCCTTTTACTTTTGTTCCCTGGCAGGTTCATGGGCAAACCCAGCTGGTTCCTGCACAGCTCTCTTGGCATTTCTGGAATAAAAGGCTTTGTTCTCTGAGTTTAGTCCCACTATTGGTAATTGTTTAACTGGGCAGGTCCCTTAACCACTTCCTAAGCAATTCCTCTCACAACACAAACAGCACAGCCAACCATCCTGTTTGCCCTGTTTCTCCATCTGAGGGTTTCCTCTGCTAGGAGTGGTCACTGCTCAGGGGCAGCCACAGGAAGGCCTTCCTGACCTTCAACCAGCTGTGACTACTTCCATGGGGAAGGATTTGAATAGGTAATTTTGCAGCCCTCTGGGCACAGCTGCTGGAATATGTTTGATTACAAGCCTCACTGCAGCTGGAGATCTTTTTATACTGCTGTCCATAGCCTCACAGGAGACCTATGAATCAAATTAAAACTCGTGCCTGCACTCTGCCACAGTTCTGGGGTTTTCTCTGCCTGCTTTCCTCCAGGCAACAAGGCACAACCAAAAAGGGCCAAGAAATTCTCAAATATAATTTTGGCTGCTCCTTGGTAGAGATGAGAAGACAGTACTAGGTGAGAAACTTACTCCTGCAGAAAGCAATCCCACATCCTACAGTGTGTGCTCCATCCCTGGGGTTTCCAGCCCAGACAAAATCATGAGCCTGCTTTCACAGAGCCTTTCAGAAACTACACAATACTGGCACTGCGTGTCCTTTGCCAGGGTACGTTTTCATCTGTGTCCTCAAGAAATAACCTTGGAAGCTTTCCCATTCCAACGGTGTCACCAGATAAACAAGAGAATGGAATCAAATTTGGTTTAATAGGTATATAGAATCACAGACTAATTTTGGTTGGAAGGAACATTTAAAGGCCATCTTGTCCAAACCCCCTGCAATGGGCAGGGTCTGAGGAAACTTTCCCATCATGTATGTTAATAGAGAACACATAACCCTGAGTGGAGGTGAAGGGACCCCCTTGTCCCATGAGCTAAATCCTAATGTCTTTTTATTCTGTATGCTCCAGGACCACATTCAGCACTCTCTGTTCTGTTGTAGTTAATTGGGTAACACAATTAGTCCCATCCCTGTCTCTGGTCATACCTCCAGTAGGTGACATGTTATGGATGTACTTTTTGGCATCCCTGATGTTATTTGGAGTAACTGGCACCAGCCGGTCCTGCTGCCAGACCTTTATTCGGTTGGAAAAGCCAATGATGTTGAAGTGGTCTTCAGGCCTTAGGTCCTGGAGAATTGTGAAGAGAGCTTCTTTGGTCTAGAAAAAAGAGAGAAGCAGACACAACTCTCAGTGTTTTAGTGGGCAAGAATTTAGTTTTAAGATGTTCTCTCATCTTTTAGATATTTCTACATTGCCAGTTTGGCTGATGAAGAAAATTGGGATGTCCTTCCCTATAGCAAGGCCTGATCTCTGTGGTGCCAGGGGCTGGGCAAATAGGAGGTGAAAAACAACTCTTGCCCAAAAGGTCTTGTGAGGCACATCTAGATCTAACTAAGCTTAAAAATCAGGCATCAAAATTAGGATAAAAG
The DNA here is from genome assembly GCF_049639895.1 of Pseudopodoces humilis. Taxonomy (NCBI): domain Eukaryota; kingdom Metazoa; phylum Chordata; class Aves; order Passeriformes; family Paridae; genus Pseudopodoces; species Pseudopodoces humilis. The sequence continues at coordinate 69,093,717 of NC_142204.1, read as the reverse complement.
CTCCCACTGACTGGGAGAACCATGTACTGAATTAAGGGATAGTAAGTGATAATGACTAATAACAAACTCTTAGAGTTTGTCTAACGCACTCTAGATTGGCAGTAAGCTGCAAGTGGCATATATTTAAAATAGGTGACTTATAAGTTAAAAAAAACCTGCAAACATGTCAAAGGATGCAGATTCCCTGTTCATAATTAGGATACTATTTGCTACATATACACTCTAATGAATAGTTCCAGCAATTAATAAATGTTTAGGTTAATAAATTCAGTTAACTAGATATAAAAAGAAGTCCTGACTAGTCATTGCAGATTCTACCTGCCAGTCAATTTTGTCACCAGGCATATTATTTTTCATCAATATGCCAACTGTTCATCATACTATGTAAACACAGGCAACAGAGTGAGGCAAGCTGGTCACAAGATGAATTCTTAAAGGAGGTTAAGGATCCTGGGTTCTGGGAAAGCCAGACCCCTGAGGAAATGTCAAGAGGAAGACTGCAGAGGTGTCCAGCTCCCCTCAGAGAGACCAGCTTGGATTTAGCAGCCATGAAGCTGTGTTCACATGAAGACAGACTTCAGCTGAGAAAGACTCAGAGAAGTTGCACAAAAGCAGCCTCTGTCCATGCAAACATACCCTATATTTGGATGCAAAACACATGGGAGGAATATGAGGCAATATCTAAGCAGAAAAATCAGCAGATTCTCAGCTCAGCCCCTTCTTGGCCACCATTAAGCCTCCCAAATTCCAAGGAAAGCTATGCAGGAAATAATATGGTGGGCTCACCAGCTTTTAAAGGTTTCTCTCATGCCTGTCAGGAAAATGTGTGAAGGGCTAGTCCAGAAAAAATATAGAAGTAATCAGCAGTGCTGGAAACCACATAAGCCTAGGCCTGATGTTGCTATGTAAAGACAGTTTGGAAAAGGGCTAAAAGGACTGATCAAGCTGTGTCATCAATGTCCCTCTGGATTCTGCATGGCAGATGATGATGCAATGATGCAACTGCAAACAAATCTAATCCTCACAGCTGGTGCCTTGGCTCTCAGTCCACCTGAAATTAAGGGGAATATTTCCCATAGCTCCAAACATTCTGGAGCCAAGTCTGGAGACTTTCCCTGCTTCTATCCTCTGTGCAAATCATTTTCCTTCTGCAGGGATCTCAGGATTAATCCCTCCATTTGCTTAGCTGGAACATTCCTCCACGTCCCACCACTGTTTCACAGACAAGAATATTAAAGCAAATGCTCGTGGAACAGATTCTTTCAAAGAGAAGGGGAGAACCCCACTAGGTTCACATCATAATGTGCACCAAACAAACCTTCACAAAAGTGAATTCCTGCCCCAAATATGGAGGCTGTCTCCAGTCTAACAGTCCACAGAAACTGGCAAAGTTGGGCTAAATAATCAGATATTTGAAAAAGAAGCTCCTCTTTTACAACACTGTTTGTATTGTAAAAATGCTTCAGATAATGCATGACATCACCTTTCAGAGACACCTTCCATCAGCATCCCATTTTACAGAGAGGAAAATCAGGCTACTTTTGTAATTGTGTCAAAGTCAGAAAGTGAGAGGTTCCCAAAATTGGGGTCCCCAGCCCACAGTTCAGTCAGACAAGCTATCCCACATGTGCACATACAGCAATCACACAGCAAAGAAAAGGACTCTCCAATTTATTCCATGATAACAAGGTTAGCCTGAGTATTTGTCCCTCAAAAAATTGATCAAAGTAAGCAGAAAGTGAAGATGGAGAACCTTCTATCCTGCATGTGAGCAGGTTCCATGCCAAGCTCTTCTGAAGGAGATTTGGGCAGGGTGTTAAAGCAAGGAACAGAAGACCACAAAGGCTCCCTGCAAAAACATCCCCTCTACTCCCACATAGCAGAGAAACAGAGGTTCCTAGAGGCAATGATTTGAAGAAAAACTCCCCAAATCTCATTATCTATATTACAGCTCTCTGATTATAATTAACATTGCTTGACCTCTCCCATTACAAAACCCCTTATTTTCAGTTGTTTTTTTCCAATTCTGTGAAACAGCACTTTTCTCAGAGGGATTTATTGGGCCCAAATAAGCTCTGCTGTTTCTGAGAACAAGGCAAGAGGAGAAATAATCTTGCTTTGGCCTACTTGCAGAGAGGCTGCATCTCACTTCCCATGTGCTCACAAATTCCTTTTGACATTGTTGCCTGTGTTCAGCCAAAAGAAAAGGAAAGGGTAAAACAACACAGAGCAGAAGTACCTTGGTGTATACAGCATCCAAGCTAGAATTGCAGAGAGGATCAGGAGGGAACTGAAACAGACATTCCCAGGAAACCCAGCACTTCCCCACACCCTCATACAGGGGCCAAATGTGGAGCTGAGACCATCTCCCTCCTCTTCTTACATTTCCTCTTTGCTTTTTGCCTCATTTTTGTCACTCCAGAGTTTGAGTCAATTTTTCCTAGGAAAAACCTTCTGCCATATTTTAATGGATATGCACTGACAGCCTGGATTCTGGCATCTGTATCCTGTGCTTTCCTCTGCAACTTAAATTAAAACCCTTTGAGTTTATGTAACATGTACACAAACATATGTACAAGTGTGTGTGTGCATGCACACATGGTTTTGCTCCAAAGCAAACAGAGTGAGGGAGGCCATATGTTCACTCTCCTGCAGCTTTTTACTCCATTCACAGTAAAAATAAAGGGTGGGATTCCACTTTCCCAACTCAGTCATCGAAAAGCTGGGCATCACATCTAATCCTGCTTGAGGCAAGGGAAGCCACCTCCAGGGAATAATCCATCCCATCTGTCTGGGACAGGTTTTAGGATGGGCTGAGTCACTGTCTGGAAGTGCCTGTCTCCAGGCATTGCCTTCAAGCAGAGAAGGTGGGACTCACCTCAGGAACTAATCCTGCCCTGTCCTGAGCATTCTGATTCTTGCTGGAGCCAAAAGGAGCTGAGCTGTCTTTCCACCTTTCCCAGAGTGCTCTGAATATTCCTATTTCCTGTCTCTTCCTATTTCCATCTCTCTTCCCAGCTCATTAGGACTCCCAGGTATGTCCTAAAGACTTCAGTCCTCATGGGGTGGCAACAACATGCTTTGCTACCTGCCAGCATTCCTCACCCACTAATGGTTATTGAGAGAGATGTGACTTCCCTCAGACTGCTGGATATGATTCAGGAGCTGGCAGGCAAAATCAGCTTTTAATAAGGAGGATATCTTGGTAAAATCATGAAGGATTTGGCTATGACCAAGTGTAATTGGTGCCCAGCTCTCTCCTCCCATCTCCACCAGACCCCAGGCCAGGCTTTGCAAAGCTCTCCTGCCTGCAGCTTCAGCTGGGATCCAGCAGCAGGTTTCTGTTTGTCCTTGTAAGGCCTACAAGCTGCAACTTCTCCTGGCTCCAAGGAGCCAAGGGCTGTGGCTGCCATGGGATTCCCAAACTGCTCTGCTGCCAATGGGGTTCTTGCAGTTACACTCCCACCTGGCCTCAGTGAGTCATTCCACTGAAACTCCTGCCAAAGAGGCAGAAAATTAACCATTTCTACCCTGCTGAGGGCCAGAACGTTCCTCTATGGCTGTGCCCATGACACTGGTTCATTTTGGAGATAAGCTGGACCCATTCACAGTGAGGAGAAAGAGTTTAGGGCTCCAGTATCTCTGTGCCAGGTGCTGCAAGGTGAAATACTTTTCCCAACATGTTTGCCTGAGTTGATGCATTTGGAGCAAGGATTAAAGCAGAGGATGGCAGGAAGTAACAGTCCAGAAAAGCTGAATAAAAATCCTTTTTTACCATTTGGGAATAGTTTGTATGTGTCAGAGTCAAGTTTTAAATGAGGATTTAAAAGAGGATAACTTGGTGGGGGAAGATTCATCCATTTCCCTTAAATTAACACAGATAAAATTGAGCTGAGGGGTAGAGACTAAATTGCCACTGCATTTGAGATGAGGAACTTTGCTGGTGAACGAGCTGTCAACACAGCTGGAATCTTGGGGCTGAAACAGCCATCTCCATGGTTATGACATATCACCCCCAAACCTGGAGCAGGACAACCCTGGTCTACAGCTGGGGACAGGTGAGGTGACCATGACTGCCAGGAGTGACCACAGTTTATGTCTGTGCTTCATAAATGATAAGAGGAGGAAAGAGGAGCTCACACTGCCTGAATGATGAGCAAACAGTGTCTGCTCAAGCCTACAAGGCCTGGGACAAGCCAGGCCCCAGCCACCACTCTGACCTTCCCTGTCACCTCCTGTATGTCCTGCTGGACATACAGCACAGCTGCTGCCTGTCTGGTTCTTGCTCGCTACAGGCCCTGCATCACAGCCAGGGTGATTCAGAGCTGCACCAGCCCCAGCAATAGCAGGAAGAGCAGAGCTCCCTCGGCTACACTCGAGTGTGGCTGTGATCTGCCACCCTTGTACCCAGCCCTTGGAATTAACGCTGACAGACCTCATCTTGCCTAAGCACTGCTGGAACAAAGCATGGGAAGATACACGCTCTTAGGGCAAGCTGAGAGCCTTCAGCCTTTCTTTGGGCCAAAGGTCTGCCTCAGAGACATCTGGGATGATGTCAGACCATCTGGGCACCTTTTAGGAGGAATCTGAGTCCTGGTGACATTTCTTCCACAGTCCCTTGTTTGTTAGGGGAGCGGGGCGAGGGTGAGGCCTGGCTACCCTGAGAGCTGTGCAGCTCACAGGGACACAATATGTGGTTGTTAGGAGCTGTGGCACTGCCAGCTGGGCAGCAAGGGGAGAATTCAAACACCCCATTAAAATGCATATCCCAAGCCCACGTATTCACACTTTCCATCGCCTTAGGAGCACTTCTAAGTGCTTCATCCAGCCACCCTCGCAACAGATGGGCAGCAGGACTTCATCACCCGTGACACAGCCTCTTCCAGCTCAGCCAGCACCAGGGAACTGCTTGGGCTCAGGATCAGCCTGTCTAGAGAGCAGTGCTAGCAGGGAGGAAAGCATTCCCAGCCACAGCCTTTGGAAAACGGGAGCCACTGACAGGAACAGATGCACAGGAACAGCCTGCAGAGAGCAGACCTGGGGCCATCTGTATCCATGTGCTAAACAATCCCAAAACTAGAAGATAAAAATTCTGCACCTTTTGTCCTTCCAGATCCCTATGAGAAACCAACTTTCACAAGGAAGCTAAGGCACAAAACATAAGCTCAGAGGGAATTAGGAAGCCATAGCTCTGTCCAGTAAAATGTCTGAGAGTGCAACAGTGGCAGGTTAGGGCTCAGAAATGAGATCTCCTACAGCAAAAAGGAGGAAAGTACAAGTGAATATATTGTTTGGCAAAAGATTGCAAGGAAATACAGGGATAAAAAACAAAAGAGCTCCTTCCTCCCCTTCAATATCCTCTGTGCTTTGGTTCTTCTCTTTCCCTTTCCAAACATGCAGAGGCAGCTGATAGAAAGAGCCAGAGCTGGAATTTTCAAACAACAACAGTCAAAGCTCATCAATGTCCCCATGGTCTGTCAGAAGGATTAATTAGTACTGTGACTTAAGGAAAGGCTTAAAGGCATCAAAGTCACACCTGAAATGGTGCTAACATGGTCAGACAAGGTGCTGTCATAGATTTAGTTCAGGTCCAGAGCCAAGGGGAATGCAGTGGGAGCACCACTGGCACATAACAGGGAGCAGCCAAGGCACAGAGACAGCAAATGTTTGGGCACTGTTGTATCTGCTGAGTTTGGAAGCCACATCACATGAGTTTTGCTTTCCTCTGTGTCCCAGTGTCCTTTCTGCCCACATAATGCTGGTCACATGTCACCTGCCAGCAACTGGGACTTCTGTACCAAAACCAGGGTTTAATCCACAAGTGTATCCTTGGATTGTTTTACCTTCCTTCATCCCACTCTCAGAGAGGACAATTGGCTCTTTTTGCCTCCCCAGGGAATGTCCTGAAATTGAGGAACTGCAACTGCCCCTCTCCCTGTCAATGTATCTTTGTGCTTTCTTCCTGGCAGACAAGAATGGTGTAACCAGGGAAAACTCCTTCGCAATTCCGGACAACAAGCATTTTGTTCAATACTGACACAGGCCTGTGATGGGAGGGAGTTTGAATACAGAGTTCTGGACAATAAAGGTCTGTCTCCATCCCCTTGTCCAGTCTCCCCCTCCTGAACATCCCAGATCCTTTGCTGGTCACTTGAACGTTGTTGACTCCCTATATGGCCTTAAAAATATTGCTTTGTATTTTCCCAGGCTGAAAAACAGCCATCCCTTAGAACAAATGTTTGTTCCTATTACTTTTTCTGAAAAAGATTTTTCACTTAACATTGAGTGAAACTCTTAGCTCCACATCCATCCAGGACACTTAAGCACTGAATTTTTTCTCAGTGGATGATAAAGCCATCCTCAAAGATGTTATCAGTTGGGGTAACCCACTTGTCTAGCACCCAGCAGAATGGTGATGATAAATTCATGAAAAACTAATCTCAGAAGTTGTTTTGGAGTTCCATGGGTCTGGAGGGCAGAGTAGGTGCTCAGTCTTTGCAATCTCACTGCAGCACTGAGGATGTGAATGAATGCCAGTGTGAAGATTTAAGGACGCAAGTTCTAATCAGCACCAAGCATTGTTACTTGAAGCCCTTATCCCAGTGCAGAATGGATTGCAGTTGGAGCAGTAAACAATTCCATGCAGTAAATAAGGCAAAGGGAAAAGCTTAAGGGCTGCCCCACAGTGCTATACTGAAATAACCTCACTGGAAACAACAGGGCTGCATGGGCACACAGCCAGACTGACACAGCAGTGTCTGAAGGCCACATTCTTCTCTTGTGCTTAGCTCATTTTAAGTGGAATCAGACCCCAAAACATGCCCATCAGACAGTCAAACCCCCACCCTGTCAGCATGACGAAAAATTTCCATGGAGAGAGCAGCAAAAAGGTCAGCACTAAGGGAAAATGCCCCATGCCCTCAATGCAGAGCTTGACATCTCTCCCTCTGCCCATCCTCGGAAGATGGAGTTCATCCCGGGCACGAAAACTGTTCCAATAATTGGGTGCTGTCATTTTCCGTCACACAGACCAGCCCAAACAGAGCACTGGGAAGAGCTGACATGGCCAAAAGCTGTCCACAATACATCCCCTCAATTTCAGCAATCACCAACTGCTATGTTACAGAGCTGAGACACAGCTCATCATGCTCTTCATACTGATTACCTCCATCCTTCATCATGTAGCCACTCTCACAGAGTGGGTGTCTCAGCAGCCAGAAACCTGCCAGGTTTGAAGCTTTCTAGCCCCTACTCAGAACATCCCATCCATGTGTATAACCTGCTAGGAGAGATGTGTTGCTCTTCCCTGTGACTTCCCCATTTTCATTTATTTTCATTACAGGACATGCAGTAGGGACTTTACAAGAGGATCTTAGTGACAGGACAAGAGGGGTTGGTTTTAAACTAAAAGAGGAGAGATTTAGATTGGATATTGGGAAGAAATTCTTCTCTGTGAGGGTGGTGAGGCCCTGGCACAGGCTGCCCAGAGAAGCTGTGGAACATCCCTGGAAGTGTCCAAGGCCAGGTTGGACAGGGCTTGAAACAACCCGGTCTAGTGGAAGGTGTCCCTGCCCATGGCAGGGGGGTTGGAACTGGATTATCTTTAAGGACCTTTCCAATCCACACCATTCTAGGATTGTCTGATCTCCAGTGAGTGAGGGACAGTGACAATGGTTTGTTGGTTGAAGCAAAGACCCAGCACTTTTGCTCAGGGTTAGCATTAAGCAATGCAAGAGCACTAAACAGTTCCTTAAAAAAGCAAACTTGAAAGTTTTCCCATCTAAGAATCTGCCACAGGGCCCTCAGAGTCCTCCAACACCTGCCCCAAATTTTCACCATTTCCAAACCCCCTCAGCATCTCCATCTCCAGGATCCTGGAGAACCATCTCCAGTCCCTCCTGCACATCTCTGCCTCCAGCTCTTCGCCTGCCCACTTCAATCCTAAACTACTGCTTCAGGCATGAAAGGAAGCCAATTCTTTGCCCAAAACTCTGCAGAGAAGAGAGCAGACCTTTTAGAGAAGGTTAAATCACTGCATCAAGGGTACCTATCCAAGCCAAAGCTTTCTCCTCATGACACAGAACTATATCACTCATTCCTAAGGGACTTCAAATTGCATCATGTGGACCCCAGAGCTACCTGTGAATGCTGTTTGATGACAGTAATACGACATGGAAGACCTCACTCCAGCAGGATTCCATATGAGGTGCCACAAGCACTTCTGAGCTTCAGCTGCTCTCCACAGCCAGAAACAAACGGTCCCAGTTGAGCAATGTGTAGGACACACCCTGATTTAGGGTGAAGGGGTATTTGCTTGGAAATAGCAGTGTTGCTGCAAACAGTGCTAATCTAATAACTTCAGTCTTGACAAAGATCTGGTGTCATTTAGACTTGGGGGATCTTTGTACAGCCATAAGTGCAGACATGGTTTGCCAGCTAAAGAGACAAGGCTCTGCAAAGAGACAAGCACGGGCAAAGAAAATAACCTACCTAAATTCACATAACAGAGCCATGATGAAAGCACACACAGAAGCCAGGTCTAGCTTCCAGGTGTTGCTCCAGCAGCTGGAAAAAACCCCTTAATTCCAGCTTGGAAAGGACTACTAAAGAAAGAGCTTTCACTTCACTGACTTTTATTCATTTGCCAGAGCCTTGAGGATACCAAGAGGCTTTAATGGCTCTGCCCAATCCCAGCTGGAGCCTCCACCCACCCTCCTGCCCATTTAAGTGCCAGCCTGGGCCCTCATCCCAGTCTCAGACCAAGAACCGTGCTGTCTGTAGCTCTGGTACATAAACCTCAGTGACCCAAATCCATGGATTGACTTCCCAGCTTCATTCCCCCACTTCCATTTCACTACAGCTTTATCTGATGGTCACTGGGCTGTGTCTGGCACATCAGCAGCGCCTGTTTCCAGTTCATCCTTTGATGAACTCAGTGATGGTCCAACTGAAACATTTGGGAGAGCTCTCAGTGTCTTCATGAGTTTTCAGTTCAAGCCTCAGCAGCATTTCCATGCAAACTCGACCCTCACCTTTTCATCCTATTTACTCCAAACTCAATTAAAGGACTTGCACTTTATAGGTGGTCTGGGATCTTCCTAGGAAATTTTGTCTCTGCTTCTACTGCCTCAGCATGAAGCAAAATTGGCTGTTAGTCCTAAGACCAGGAGCAGATGCTCCCCCCCTGAATACCTGAAAGCATCTTCCTCTGAAGCTTATTTCTTTCTCTGCATGACCCTGTCATTATTTAAAAGTTTTAGGGTTCAGCAGATTATTTTTTTGCATGACAAGTAATTGCATTTCTCTTGGAAGAGAAATTTTATTTTCTTTGAGTAAAAAAAGTCTACATGGATGTGATATCTTATTTACTGTAGTATTTCTTATATCTTATATTCACACTTCCAGAGAGGACTGAGATAACACTGCTGAGGTGTACTCCTGAGCAGGAGGCAGCTGCATGGGGTTGTTGGTGCTGCAGGCAGCTCTTCTGTGTTCTCTCGGGTTGTTTCTTTCCAACAGAAATGGAAAACCTGACAAAACTTTCCTCGTCACAGTAGCTTTGAACACTCTGAAGGCTGTAATTAGAATTAGCATTTTTTCCAGAGTTCCTTGGCGATTTCAGGCTGTTCTCCTGGGCAGCAGCCATTATTTGGACTAACAGTCAGCAGGCTCACAGCCAGTTCTGCAGCAACCAGCAGAAGTCAGAGGAGTTTGGAAGGAGAACATTGAGTGCTCAGGTGCTTGTCTGCTCCTTCACCACCCTGAAACTCCTTGGAGGTGTCTGTGCTGAGGCACAGGGGTTGAGGGGTTGGGCACACAGGGCCCTCAGATGGGCTCCACTGTGTGTGTGACTCAAGGGTACCAACAGCATCCCTTGGACAGGCACAGGCAAATGAACTGAAGCCCTTGCAAATCCCCAGCAGGTCCCAGTTTCAGCTGGGTTCCTCCTAGAGCAATTAACCTGAGAGAAAATTACAGTCTGGCACACCATCATTGACAAGTTGCCAGGCTTGCGGTGAAGCCAACTGCTTAACTGAGTGTGTGGCATTTACTGCCTGTGGGAAAAGTAAGGTGAAACAAATCCGTGGTTGAAACAACTCTATCTTACTATACATCTACAAAATACCTGCAAATTCATCCTCTTGTGGACATATTCACAGCTTGGAACACTCATTCTATAGCAAGAGTCCTTTCTCACCATGTCCAGTGAAGGTGGGCACAATGATGGTAGTCACAAGGTGGTGAACTTATAACTGGACCCTTTTTCTCCTGGTTATATTAATGAAAAACTGCTGTGTCCCCTTCTACCTAGCCAAAGGTACCATAAAATCAGCAGGGTAGACTGCTCAAAAGGCAAATCATTTTGCTTCCCAGTAAACCCTGCAGATAGAACCTCTTCCCCAGGCTCTCCTGGCTGTTAAAAGCAACTACTCCACACAGAACTTGCTGTCTCTTTGCAGACAAAGGAACAAAGTTCATTTGGATTTTCCTTGCCAGTGGGACAGCAGTAATGATGTGCAAAGCCTTGAGCACATGAATATTTTTTCCAATCATGCCCAAGGATTTTCTATTCCTGAACTTTATCTCCCTGCCAGTGCTTAAAGGAGACTAGCAAAGGCTCAGGTTCTCAGAGGAGTCTGAGTGCTGCAACACATCCGAGTCTGCTGGACACCACCAGAGCTCAGGGGCTATGAAAACTGAGGAGAAATGTCTTCCCCTCAAAGTTAATACATCTCTTAATGATGTTAGGAGAAGGTGTCAAGGGTCTTAATCACAGAACCAAAGAGTTGTTAAAGCTGCAGAAGACCTCTAAGAACATCAAGTCCAATTATTAACACAGCACCACTGTGTTCACCGCTAAACCATGTCTCAAGTGCCACATCCACACACTTTTAGAACACCTCCAATGATCTGATTCAAGCTGATCAGCCAGTCCCACTCTATGTGTTTGCAACAGGACATTTATTGCTTCAAAGACTGAGTGTCCTGGGGTGACTTATCTTAGGAAAAAAAGGATGGCACAAACAGATAAAAATTCATGTTAGAAAAGGGAAACCTTGGGAGAGGAAAAGATAAATGACTCACAACTGGGTTGTGGGAACTGTAGGATGCATGAAATCCTGACCCCACTTGAGTCACTTTGCCATTTACTTCGTGAAGGCAGGTGACTGTCAAGTACAAAATCTCCTCCAGTTGCTCCAGGAAAAGGTGCACAGCTGATGTTTCCCATCCTTGCTTATGCAATCCTAAAAACTGTCCTTTGCCAAAGTCACTGCAGCTGACCCACAAGAGCACTTTACAATTGCTGACTGTATTTTTAGCTGACCTTGCATGTGACTCAGTAGAGAGAAATGAGGAAAGACAGTCCCATGGGATTTCCCAGCTCTCTACATACCACCACAGATCACCACAGCTGTGAGAGTCCAAAGAGAAAAGACAAAAAGGAGACATTTCCTCTGCTCAGATGTATCTTGCCACCGGGGAATCTGTTTGTAATTTAATAAACATCTTAATGACATCAACAACTGGGTAAAAAGGACACTGAGCAGACATGGCTGTAACTGATCACACTTTCCTAGAGAACCAAGAGAGGTTTATTTTTCAGCCAGTCCTAGATTTTGGTCTTTTCTTGATTAATCAATGTGGGGGTTTTATGATTTTGATCTTAACTCCATAAAGTTCCATGTTTTGGAGCAGCTGGAATCAAAGGAAGATAAGTGCTTCTACCCCAAAGCACTCCTTCATAATGTACCAGTGGTTCTCCATAAAAAGAATATACTGAGATAACAGACAAAAATGTTGGGTACAGCTTCAGCAAAGGTTCTGGGTAGACACTTCTCTCACTTCAGGCTCAAGAGGAACCCCTCTGTAGGTAATTTGCCTGAGATCCAGGTTTAGCAGCACAAACTAAGTATGTAGTATGCAGTATGAAGTAAACCTTTAGGGGTTAATGGCTGTGTTGCTTTTAGTAGGTGTAATGAAAAGAAACTCTGATACTTGGGAGCAGAATAAAAGCTTTCATAGTGCAAAGTTAATCTGCTGACTACTCGTGCAGCTCACAAAAGCACCAAAGCCCTTTGGAGTTTTAATCTCCCTGGTTCAGCATTTGGTCACTGGCTGTCTGCTTCCAGCCTGCAGGACTGGGGGCATTTGTGCCAAAACTGTTTATTCTGAGAGGCAGGGTGGTCATTTTCCAGCAGGAGGATAACAGACAGCCAAGAGCCAGGCTCTGTCCACAGGACTTTTTACAGATTCAAAGGCATCTTGATTTGAGACCTCATTCAGCACAGAACTAGGATTGCTTGTTAACAACTCTCTTGATGAGCCATCTTCCCCAGCCACTGGGGAAGATAATTTGGATCCATAGAATCCATATGCCATTTTATATTCGATGTGCCCTTCAGCTTGGTATAGTGGCTCACATTAAGGTCTGTGCCCTGGAAAAACATCTGAGATTTGTTCTGAAAGACTCAGATTCCCAAAAAGGACAAAATTGCTTTTCTTTCAGCAGAACCTCTTGAGTTTTACTTCACTAAGTGTTTTGCCAAGGTAATTTAATGGCAGAAGTGTTCTCTCTGTGCTGTTAGACTGGAGAAAAGAATCTGCTGAATGCACTTTGCTGGGAATTCTGCCTGATCTGCCTCTTTTCATACCTCTCAGAACAGAACTGCCCCAGACAATCCTATGCTCAATTTTGGCAACACTGACGTTTACAGAGTGATGAATCCTTCTACATTCCTTGTTCCCATCCCATACCCATTAACATAATCATTTCTCACTGTAAGATACTTTACTGCAGGTAAACCATCTCACCTTGAGGTGTCTTCAGAGCCACCTCTCACCTCAGACACAGCAAACATTTTGCAGAAGGAAAACAGTGAGACAAAGTCTGAACCAGGCTTTGCCCTCTCAGAGCTGAGCAGCCCACAATAAACACGAGGAGCTCACCTGCTTCAGCTTCGTCCCCACCATGGAAGCGCTGCTGTCCAGCACAAACACGACGTTCTTTGGCAAGGGAGGAAGATCTGTAGGGGCGAAGTAGTGCACAAAATATCCATTGAGGATCTGTGGAAGAGCAAGGGAGTCAGGAATCAAAGGTGCAATGTTCTACAACATCATTTTGGGATATTTGGATACTTTCAGTGACTCTGTCTACAGCGCAGGATATGAATGCTCCTTGGTATCCTTCCTAATTCTGGTCCCCTGTTTATCCAGACTGGATAAGCCAACTGGAGCTCTGCACATCTCCTTCCATGGCTGACACTGGGGTTTCCTTCCAAATGCAACAAGGATATAACACATGTGCCCACAGATCAGAACTACAACATGTACTTGAGGAACTGATCTTGTATCCAGATATGTGCAGCAAGTATACTGAGAAACTGAAAGGCAGACACAAAAAAGAGGTCAATGAAGCAAAGAGGAAGTCCATCTCATGGTTGCTAATTGACTGGTTTTATTTTGGATAGTTCTTACAAGATGGAGGAGTAGCCTTCACTCAGGAAGCATTTTTAGGAATTTGGAGCAGGCAAAACAATTGAACCATCTCGAGTACAGTTAATAAAACAGAAAAGATGAATCGTGTGTACAGTACCTGAACATCCCCAACACTCAGCTCCCTGTTGACATCGTATCTAATTATGAAGTCTCCCAAAATTCCATTTCGGGCAATCCTGGTTTGCTCAACAACACTGGGATTGAATGTAACCTTAGCTAAGGTTTTGGTGTGCCCAATGACAGTAGAGGGAGGAGGAGATGCATCACCTGTTGAGATAAATCCACAGTATTACAGGTTTTTCCCATTGCCTTACAGATGTCAAAGCACAGCAAAGGTGTTATTGCCACAGAGACAAATCAGCCAGCAGAGTGACTTACTGGGATTGAAGATTCAGCTCTCCAGTGATAAAAAAAGACAGATAAAAAGAAATTAACCCCTCTCCTCTAGCTTTAAACTGAAACCCATCTTGTAATGCTCTCAGGGATGCAAATGTTTGTAGAAAATTCCTGTATTTGGTTCTGTTTTGCCAAACACACAGTCTCAGACATGCTGCTCATTCCAGCCAGCTCTAGACATCCAGGACACAGATCTTACACCTGAGATCCTGACAGCCGATGCAAGTAGGATTCATTTGACCTGTTTAAACACATTTCTTCCAGGATTATGGTACTCAAACTGTAGATTTTTCCTTATTGATTATAAAGAATTCTTGAGGTGGCATGTTCAGACATACCACAGGCATGTGAGGTGGGAATGATCTGAGTGACCCTCCTTGCAGAAGCCTTTTATACTCTTGAATACAGTTCCCATGTCTTCCCCCAGGTTTCTTTTTCAGGCAGCACTTGATATCTGGATCATGATTACTCTCTTCTGTTTATTGGCCTTGTTCTTTTTAAACAAGAGACAGAGAGAGGAAAATCTATGAGATATTTCAGAGTCCAGAGCATGGATGAGCTCCAAATGCTTTTTCTGGTTTGTGCTCACACTGAAGGAGTTAGTAGAGCCTTCAGACAAACTTTCCACCAAATTCAGCTGAAGAAGTAAACAGAGCAGGAAAAAGTATTTTCCAGATGAAATTGGCATCCTCACAAGAGGAACAGTTAAACCTAAATTATTTTGGAGTCTGGCAGATTCGGAATTAGAGCTGAAATGCAAAGTTCATCCTCCGCTAACATGTGGAAACTTCCAGACAGCTGTTATAAGAAATAAAAAGCTTTCTGAGACCTCTTAATTCAGAAAGAAACAGTCATCCCCGAGCAGTCTAGTGTCTCCTGCCCAAGCCCACAGCTAGTTCTCACACAGCTACACTGGAGGAAGAAGATGAGGACAGCATCCAGGACATCATTCAGAAAGTGGCTCCATTCTGAGCTTGCCAAAGAAAATCAAGATCATTGGCCTCAATGCCTCCTGTTTTGGGGTTTGTATGTGACAGAAGAGAACACCTGCACATGCCAGAAGATCATTTTCCAAAACTCACATGCCTAGTGCCTTCCTTTGGGAAAAATACAACTCCCATATGGAGCCATGTGTGCAGGAGTTACTGTACAAGGACATATCCTAGAAAGACCTGTCATCACATTGTTTCTGCCCCCCATTCAGAGAGGATGGATGCAGGACTTTCTGAAAGACAAGAAAAGGACACATCCACAAGTGAGACTAGAGGAGACACAGGATGCTGGTGGCTCAAACACTCAGGGCAAGCTGCTGATGGGCAAAGCACCCACCCAGGAGCCAGGGCTGAGCACAGCCCAGCTCAGGCTGCAGCCAGTGCTGGACCAGGTGAGGAAAGAGGGGAACCCGGGGAGGTGGGAACTTTGTCCTTATGGAGTGAACTCAGCTGTGATAACTCCCCACCCAGGGGACATTCACACAGAGCCTGAAGGTGTTCACGCTGCTGATGGGCCATGATGGGACATAATTGACAACAGCACTAATTTAATAGGCAGCTGTATCTTCTGAGAAGGTGTCAAAGACTCCCGAAGTGTCCCATGATCCACAACATTCCATCACTCAGGTGTCCTTGATCCACAACATTCCAGCAATCATTACAAGCTCCCCACCCCTGGGCAGAGACCTGGGCATTCCCACCTGAACCTGAGTAAATATAAACCAAATAGACTGGGGATTCTGTGGGTTTCCCTAGGATTTTCCTCACCACATGATGGATCTAGCCTGTGATAGCCACTTTAACCAATAGACATTGAAATTGCAACAGCCAAATCTCATCACAAGTCTTTCAGGTAATGAGATCTTTTTACTCTTCTATATTTTCTAAGGTGATATATTTATGCTTTTATATTTTTATATTGCTGTAGATAATAAGAACCAAAACATATCTGTTTTCCTGTGCTACCAGGTTGTTCTAAAATAAAACCACATGTGTGTATTTACAAACACTGATGAATCACTGTCATTTCAAGAACCTGGGTTACCCTCACCTTTTAGGATGGGTTGTAACAGTTTGATGGCACAATATGTTTTTCATCCACTACTCTCAAGGTAATTTGTAAGTACCTATCAAAATTTCATATTTTATCATTAACTGTGAGATACTTTAGACATAGGAAATAGAGGAAGGGAGCTTTCATGACATATTCAACCTCAAACCAGTCAGGCAGTACCATTTTCCAATGTTCCAATGTCCAGCCAAGTGGTACTGAAGAGTTTTAAGCCATGGGAATACAAGAGAGAGCAGACACTGTTTTTTTCTCGTTTACTCCCAGTATATACACTGTCTGCCAAGAGCCCCTCTTTAAATGTGAGATTCACAATTCACCTGTCTTTCACTTAAAAACTCCCAGCCTTCCCTGGAGGTCTCACTGCATGTGCAGATCCCACGATTTTTGGGTGTCATATGAGCAAGAATGCTTTGCAGGGAGCAAGTAATGGCTCTGATGGTTTGTTTTTGGATCCATCTTGAGAGATGACAGTCAGCTGGAATATAGTGGACAACCACATGGGATGATTCCAGACACAAAGGGTCTGTAATTGAATTCTGAACACAGACAAAGCACAGGGAATCTGAGTTCTGTTGCTTTACCCATCCTGCAATGGAACACCTATTTTATATATGTTTTACTGGCTAGGGAGGATTATAGAATCCAACAGCTCAGGCCCATTTTTATATGAGCTCTTTGAAATCTGAAGCATGATGCCAAGAATGTCAGTGCTTCCAGGTTGCCATTTGGATAGTGAGTTACATGAGTTTTCCCTGTATGTCATTTATATATAGGAATTTCCATACTGTGCTGGAGCAACAGTGTGTCTGCTCTGCGGAGTCTGTGTCTATCCTTGATCAATGCCAGATGTCTTGCAGGAAAACCACATGCCAACAATGCACTGTGATATTCCCTGATAGGTGAAAAAAGTTTCCTGCCTGTCCTGATGAGGAGCAGAGCACATTTATCACTTGGCACATGGCTGTACAGTGCAGAAACTAATGAGGCTTGACCTGAAGATAATCCAGGTCACTGAGAGCCTTGATTTCAGGTGATTTGGATGAAATCAGTAGGATCTTACTGAACAATCAGTTTAACTCCAGTTCACATATATTAGGATCTTTCTGTGGCAGATATGAACAGCTCCACTGATTTTGCTGGCACTGTGCTGCTCAGAGTGACTGAGGGTCAAGTCCCAAAAGACTCTGCATCCTCCTTCCATCCTTCTTTTTTGGTGTTTTTTGACAACATGTAGCAATCACAGTATCCTGAGCTGTTGGTTTACAACAGAAAAAATTACATCTACACTGTCTGAACAGTGAGCAAGGACAGTTAGGGGCAAGAGCAGATGCTCAGATAGCGCTTAGCGCTTTGGCAAAATACGGATTTTCCTCTTGGAATTTCCCATGTTCTGAAGTGCAGGATTTCCTATCTTCCTTGGCATAGATGGATGGAAAAAACAATTCACTTGAGCGAATAAAATAAACAGTTCCCAGGAGACTGGAGGCCAGTGAAGAGGCTGTTCCAGTGTTGAGCACAAGGCCTGAAGGCCCAATTCAAAACTCTTAAAGACAATAGGGAAAAAAAAAACAAACCCAAACCCTATTGAGATGAATGGGATCAGCCCTGTATTCATTAAGCTTCAAAGTCCTCACAGGCTTAGGCACAGATAGCACACAGACACAGTCATCCAGAAAAAATAGATCCAATGCTGCCAGGCCACTTCTTGAGAGGTCCCCAAGGCCCCACAAATAACAGAGCCATGGGTCATAAAATCCCCCCTTACCTTCAGCTTTCCCATTGCCTTTCTGCTTGCTGTTTCGAAGGGGAGGCACCTCCAGGGACACTATTCCTGAGTTCTCCAGGATGTTCACCTCCACTCGTAAGCGCCCCACCAGCTGCTGGGGCCGGATGCTGACGGTGTATTCGTATTTCCCCAGCCGCCTTTGCAGAAGTTCTTCATAATGCAATATGAACCTGGCCTGCATCTTGCGAGGAATGAAGACAGAGGCCTTGAATGTCTCATAGCCGTTCTCCCTGGAAGGAAAATCCAAAGACACCTTCACATCCCATACACGTTACACATTACCTCCTTCTCCTCCCTCTGATAGTTTTGCCTGTTCCCTGTAAATAATCAACTGAGCCTTCCCATCAAATCTTGTTGAACACCTATTACATTTACCATTGAACTTTTTTGATTTACTGCTTTGTATAATTAAAGTATATTCTTGCTTCCCCCTTGAGTGAAGTGGATGACTGTCCATGACAGCACCCTAATTTTCCATTCTGTTATTCAGAAAGTAACAAGAATTCGTTCCCCCAGTAGTACATCCTGGACCACCCTGGAATTTAAAAAGTTGTGTGACAGGGTTAGAAAAAGCTACATGCAATTTTTCATGGCTTGGAGTATAGGAATGACACCAGGCAGTGCAGATAACATTCAGTTTAGTTGCTCCTTCCCATAAATCCATGGATGGGCACACCAAGGCAGCCAAGACAAAGATGGCAGGAGAGTGCATCACTTCCCAAAACACAGCAAAATGCACAAAACTCACCTTCCTTCTGTGGAGCTTGGAGGTTTCTTGTGCCTTTCTTTGTCATCGGTGCTATTTTTCTTTTCTTTGCCCGTGACCTCTCCGTAATAAGTCTTGTTGCCAATGCTCCTGGAGAGATCAGAGATGTCAGCATGGTCACTCTGCACCCAAGTACAGTGACAGGTGTACATTTGCTGCAGGTTCTTTCACAGGCTTTGATGTGAGAAGAGTCTCAGAGTGCTGCTAATGTCACTCTCCTCAGTCCACCCAAGTCTCTGGGACAAAAGCCAACTCAGAAATTCTCTGGCTGGAAATAACCAGCCCAGTACAAAGGCAAAAGTCTCTTATTCTTCCTATTCACTATAAATGGAAGTATTTCATAAAGAGTGGGTCCCCTATGCCCTCTGGTCAAGTCTGAAGCTGTGGCCCCAATATATGTCTGTAGAGAGGATCTGAGCATGAACAAACCAAGTATGTTTGAGACCAATAGTTTAATTTATTGGTCATTTCACTATGAGGTTTCTCTCTATTTGGTTTATCATTCACACCTCCAGCAGCCACTGAACCTCTCTGCTGGTTAGAGTTGATTTCTGCTCCATTGACAATGTGGAGAACAGGAAATTACAAGAAGATTTTTAGACATTACAGTCAGTCAGGTGTGATAAATCATGTGCCATTGTTGCTGAACCTTTCCCTGGAAAAGTTTTTGAGGTCTTGAAGAGAGTTTTCTCATTCAAATCAGAGAGAGGAGGAGAAGGAAGCAGTTAAAAGACACTCAGATGGGAAACAGAGTAGTTTCCCTCCCTGTTTACCTTGAGGATTTGAATTTAGTACCATGGCATCCCTAGACTTGGTCTGTGCATTACTTACATGGTAAAGTTGGAGATGAAAGCTGCAGCTGGAATCTGCATCTCAAACACTGCTTCCCGTGCCTCAGAGCCACTGTTCACCATGGTGCAGGACACGGTGGTGAAAGCGTACCGGGAAATGATCGTGGATCTCACGTGGAACTCTGACATCCGAGGCCTGGTTTCCTATGGGAATCAAATGTCACCTCTAAACAGACAGCTGGATAACTCACCCCTTCAGTGTTTCCATGGATTTAATGTTTAATCTGGACTAGCAAACTCCTACCCAATGAGTATTAGACTCCTGACAACAGGCAAGGTGGGCTTGTCCGCAAAGTTTCAGGTGAGCTGCAAACAGTAAATCAGGAATGTGGTACTGCCTTTGCTCATGCACAGAGGCCACATTGTCCAGTGCTTGGGAAAAGTCTGAGAGCTCTGCTTATGCCAGCCTTTAAGTTGTGAAACACCCTGACAAAATCCATCTGTGTTCTAAACTGAAGCCTTCAGCTCTGACTGTGTGAGAGGACCAGGATTATTCCCTTGAATAGAATGGAAGAGAAGCCCAAAATATGTCCCTATGGGGTCCAGAACTGTGTCACAGACCCTGTCCTGCTCACTGTGCACAAGAGCAGATGGAAGACTTCTTGAAAGACTGACATCACCATTTATGAAGCAGCACCTCCAAATTCATCCAGTCACATCCCTAAGTTATGTAAACAGAGAAGCTGCTGTCAGTGGAGTCAACTGAGTCCTCCTCTGTTGACAATCCATCCTGGAAGTCTGCACTAATGGATGAAGAGACTTAATAAAAAACACTGACACTGTGACATCTCAAACAAAATATTTTAAGCTTTTTAGCCCACACTGGACTCCTTCCAGCAGAGACAGAAGTGAATGACACATGATGTAGCAATGGAAGCTGAAAGCCAATTTCTGCTTCTTTGGAATGTGTTTTCGTGCACAAGTCCTGAGTTAGAGCATTTCTCCAGACTAATGTGTTTTTTGACAGCAATATCTCCATGGAGCTCAAATGTTTTCTTCCTGGAATACTTCAGTGTAATTAACTGTAAGCAGCCTTTGAGAAAGAAAAATCTGTACATTAACTTACACAATCAAAGGCCAAACCCTCAAAAGCAGAAGTAAAATACACTGTAAATACAGAGCAACCTCACTAAGCCAAATACAGTGAGACTCTTCCTGTTGAGGCTGGTAAAAACTCACAGTCACGTAAGAGTTGTGAGGACAAGAACAGGCTCTTCAGCTGCCTGTCCA
Organism: Pseudopodoces humilis; assembly: GCF_049639895.1. Classification (NCBI taxonomy): domain Eukaryota; kingdom Metazoa; phylum Chordata; class Aves; order Passeriformes; family Paridae; genus Pseudopodoces; species Pseudopodoces humilis. Next base: position 69,073,127 of record NC_142204.1, on the reverse strand, counting down.
GGCTTTCTTTCAGAACAAAAAATAATTTTGGCAAACAGCTTAAGAAAGGGAGCAAGTTTTTGTCTGAGTATGAAACAAGAACATTTCTGCAGTAGCTGATGGCATCAGAAGTAACTGAGCATCCAACTAACCAAGTTGCTGGGCTAGTGAATTCCAGGAAAATGGAAGAATGAGGATCTGCTGGAAATACAGATCTACCAAGAGACTTGGCATGAAGCCCTACCTGCCTACACTTGCAAGGCTTGGAAAGAGTGATAATGTGTCTCAGATGAGCCTAGTCATGATAGATTAACTGGGGAATGTGTTCTGTGTCCAGGATCCTGTTTACCTCACGTAGAACACAATGACAAGAGATTAGAACATCCAGGGTAGGATTCACCTCACTGATTTTAGGCAGATCAGTGCAATGGATCTATGGATCTAGGCTAGAACACCCCTGCACAGGTCTAATGTCCCACCCTTAGACCACTGCTTAATTAACTGCTGTTAATTAGAACTAGATCCTACTGTTCTTAGGACCTTCCATGATACATAGGCATGGCTTTCTAGTCTCATTATCCAGAAGGTGGAGAAGATGGGGAGTTTTGATTGAAATAGGGTTGTAGGAATGTTTTCAGACATAATGAGCTGATGCTTCATTCAATCTTCCATGACAATAATTGCCTGTGGCACAGCAAGGTACACAGAGGATTTAATAACAGCAGACATAGAAAGAATCGGAAACTACAGCAAATTCTTTGGTGTCAGACCTTCTGCATTCACCCCCATGTGCTGCAGTTCACAAAAAACTGTGGGTTTATATGTAGCTGACAGATGATCAGCAAAAGAGGATCAAGCCCTTTGCCTGTCACTTGAGATACAAGTGGCTCTGCAGTGACCTGTCTGACACTGTGAACACACTGATGGATTCACAGGAAATCAGAAATTCTTTCAAATGTGACAGAGAGCATGAACTTGCCACTGTTAGGACAGCAACAGGAGAATGGTTGTGTTGGGTGAGAAAAAAGCAGTTGTAACCATGTAGCCTGTCACTGGCAGAGACCAACAGCACATGCTTAGAGAGTGTAAAAACAGTCCAACCTGCACTGATGCTACCCAGAAATATTCTGTTTTCAGTAATTTGGGGCTGAAGGAACTCCCGAGTCAAGGGTGGTATTTTTGTGGTATATTTGTACACTGTGGATTTCTCTTCTATTACTATACACAGCTGCTTTTTGAATCCATGTAAACTTTTATCATCTGCAACATCCTGCTGTGAGAAGTTCCACAGCTGAATGGTATTTTATATGAAAAAAAAGTCACTTAGGATTTTTTTGCTAAATCCACTCTTTGCTGGCTTCAGCTGATCTCTGTTATAGAATCACAGGATGGTTTGGGTTGGAAGGGATCTTAAAGCCCATCCAGTTCTAACTCCCTGCCATAGGCAGGAACACCTTTGACTAGAACAGGTTGCTCCAAACCTTGTCCAACCCGGCCTTAGTAAGGAGGAAAATATCCCACTGAACAAGCTCCGGATCTGATATACTTACAATCTGAGGAATGGCAAAAAAACTCCATGAAAAAAAGACATTCAACATCCCTCCCTCTTCCTGGTGGATGTGGGGAAATCAAACACTGAATAAGGGCGTCATGTAGAGCTGAGGATGAAATAATTGGTTCACCTTCCCATCCCTGGAAGGGATCTGCTATTCCCTGTATATAGAAAATATAAATGATGGGGGCACAGGCCATTTCCAAACAGGTTGCTCTGTCAGGCTGGGCAGGCAGCCCGAGTTCCACTCTGAGATTCCTGTGCTGCATTCCCTGGAGCTCTTGCACAATCCATCAGTGCCTGCTGCTCTGACTTACAGCTGCACAAACTGTTTGTTTCCTGCCTTTTTATTGGGGCCTTCAGAAGATGAGAGGCAGCTCAAAGGAAAAAAAAAAAAAAAGGCAAAACAAACCATTTGTTTAATGTTATTATTACCATGATTTATCATCCCTATTAAAAATTAAGTGAGGGAATGCCAAGGCAGCAGATTAGCACAGTGCTATGAGCCAGGTTGGCTCGATGCTTTGTGGAGGTGTCCTGGTTATGATGATGAACTGGCAGCTGAAATTTTCTCACCAAACAAATTATTTTATGCTTGTTTACATGAAATATTTGGAAGGATAGAAAAAGAGCTGAATATAAATGAAATCCATTCCCTATTTTTGCCTTTATCAGTTACTTTCATCAAAACAAATTAACTGTCTCTCAGATTAGAAGTAATAAACTGGTAATAAGCCTGAGAATTTCTCTCTAGGTTGCTGATTCCAGTCTGTCCAAGATGAAGGAGACCAGAAGCTGTTAAGGTGGTGGCTGCTCAGTGTGTGAAATGAGTTCCACCAATTATTAACTGGGAAGTCCCTCAGAAAAGCCAGAAAAATAACTGGCCATGAACAGCAATTCCACTGACTGCCTCTCTACATCTGAATTTTAGATTTCTGTGCTGAAAGGATATTGGCCTCCTTGTTTTCTTCCTTTCTCCAGTAGATTTTGTCAGAGAATGACAGTGATCTTCAAATTTCAAAGCAAACTCCCATTCTCTTCAAACTCAATGAAATTTCATCAGGCTTATGTTCACTACATTGTTAAGGTTTGTATGTTACATATTCTTTCTCCAAATCTGGGCTTGAGAAGATGGATTGGGAAATATTAGAAGAACCTGTTGCATTGATCGAAGTGAAGATTTAGTTTTTTTTGTTACCCAGCATCTCACTCTACCATCAAATAGTCCATTCCCAGGCACAGGGATGCACACACACACACATCCAGGGGAAGTGCAGCTCCCATGAGGTAAAAAAAAGACAGGGTGTGATACGTACCAGCCTCTGCAGGAATTTGGCCTGTCTTGGGACACGGCAAGCAACCTGCAAAGAGTTAAAGGAATGAGTGGGTTCTGTTCAGCTCACAGCAGACATGTCACTTGTTTAATCCCAGACACGGGGCGGTGTGACTGATCACCCATGGCCAGGTTCAAACGCTCCTCTGGTTAAAATTAAAACCTGAGTCTCTTCTGTATTAACAGACCCACTGATCAAAGCTCAGCAGTGGAATGTGGCTGTCTCGGGCAAGGAGGTGCTGGGTGTTTTGCAAAAGGTGCTCGGCAAGGGACCTTCTATATGATGGCAGGAAGGTCAGCCTTTAGCCCTGGCCCTGGATGCTAAGAACGTCCCTGGAAATATTGAAGGCCAGGCTGGATAGGGTTTTGAGTAGCCTGGTCTAGTGGAAGATGTCCCTGCTCATGGCAAGGGTTTGGAACTGGGTGCTCTTTAAGGTCCCCTCCAACCTAAACCATTCAAAAGCTCTATAACTAGTTTAAATCAATGCTACAGCTTCAGCTGTATAAATATTAGCTCAATAGCAGATCTGTTGCCTAAATATTCTCCACAGGTACTGTGTATTTACTGTGCAGTGACAGAAAAGCACTGGTGATGTGCATAACAGGAATAAAGATATTTAAATTCAGCCACAGACCTTATTATGAAACAGTGTTTCACCTATGAGAGCACAGTCATACTCATTGTCTCAACTCCCCTGACTTCTCACATGGTGTGAGTAGCTTTCAGCTCAACATCTCAAGTCCCTCCCCAAAGCAAGTCTTTTGTCCATGAGGGAAGCCAAGTGCCATCTTAAAATGTCAGTGGGACACCAGAGAGCAAAAGAATGCAACAATATTTTTTTACCTGATTTGCCCTTTGAGTTGATTCCCTCTGAAATAGCAGCAGCCCTTGCCAAAGAGATGATTTTGTGTCTGTTTATATCGTGCATTGAAAAGCTCAGGAATGCCCAATGGGGAAATTAAAGTTTCATCCATGAGAATCTTTACTATTTCCTTCTGCATTATTAACCAACAGCTTGTAAAAGTAGAACCAAGGGAAAACAGGTCCCTTGGGAAATGGAGAGGAGAGGAGAGGAGAGGAGAGGAGAGGAGAGGAGAGGAGAGGAGAGGAGAGGAGAGGAGAGGAGAGGAGTTTGCATCTTAAGTTTTGGAAGAAACCTTCTGTCTGGGTCTGTATCTCAGACAAATAAAGCTCGTCAGGAGCCTGGTGTGAGAGGCTGAAGAGTCTCCACCACTGCAGGTTCTTCAGTAAAAGAGAGATAAATGTCTCTGAAGTTGGTCCTGCTTGGAGCAGAGGCGGGGATGAGAGATCAACAGCCCTCAGTATTTTTACTGAAGGTTTTACCTTTTGGAACAAATCCACCTGTTCTGTATGGAATGGTCACAGGAGTTTTTAAAGACTAATCAGTGAAACTGGAAACTCAGTTCCTGTTTTTATCTTTCCCCACCAAAACTCATTTTGTTTGCTTCCTTAATTGCAAGCAATTAAGAAGGCTTTGTGTACTTGGCTTCTTCAAGAAAGTCTTCTTTGGTTTCTTCCTTCTAAAGTCTTGGGGATACCCAGTGGACATCAGTGAGGAGCTAAGCATCACTAGATAGTAGTATCCTGTTTTCTAGGGCCTCATGACTACGGCTGAAACACTGCTGCAGGGATTGTTATCAGTCTATTGGCCTGTTCCAATTAGGCAGCTTCAATGGCATCATCTAATGGAACATTTTCCAAATTACCATCAACCTTTAGCTTTAAAGCTTCCAACACACTCATTAAAGCCAAATAATTGCTAGCAGTGACCCCATAACTTATTGCCATCTGTTAGACCCAGCATGGTGTATGGGATATAAGCTGTGCAGTGGATTTGTTTCTAGCGCAGTGTCTCGATCTAGGGGAGCACCTGCCTGTTCTCAGCCTGGCTCAGGTGTTCAGTGAGGACAGACAGATGTTCTCTTCTAGATCTGGCTGTCCCAGGGCACCAGGTCACCACACCTATTTACACATCACTGCTTTTCTGGTGGAAGTGACTGCTGCTGACCTGCCAGCAGCACAGCTCCTATGAAAACACCCTCATGTGCCTCTAGCAACATCAAGCAGGTTCCTTCAGCACTGTGAGCCAGTTCTCTGAGCTTTGCAACTGATTTTCCCACTAAAGCAGATGAGTGATCCCAGATACCACTGCACTGGCAGGGGGAGATATTCTCTCCCTCTTGGACAGGTGGGTTTGTAAAACAGTGTTGGTTTGTGGCTGAATTCCCCAAAAAGGAATATGCATCCACAGTAATCAGGATTGACAACAAAGTTTTTGGTGTCCCCATAGGGAGAGATGTGGATGCTTCTGGAGAGAGATTCTTTCTATTCTAAGTGGGATAGATACAGATACACGTGAAGAGTCTCACTCTTCCCACCTGCTGCATGGCAGAAGATGCCAAATACAGACAAATACTGACATTTTAGACAAACTGGATTATCCCACCTGACCTCCAGCAAGGCACAGGTATTCCGTAGTTCCTGCATTGTATCTCAGGCCCACATGGGTGCCTCAGGTGCTACAGAGCCTCTCAGATCTGATCAAATATAGATAAATGACTGCTGCCCTAAGTGACTCAAAGTCACATGTGGTATCTCTTATGGACCTGACAGATGTGAGCACAGACCTGAAGCTCAGGGGTTTATAGAATCTGAATGGTTTGGATTGGAAGGAAATTAAAGATCATTTAGTTCCAGCCCCTCTGACACGAGCAAGGATACTTTCCACTTGAAATAGATTACAGCCTCCCAAACCACTACCCAAACCCTTGCAAAAAGTTCATTGCTCTTTCAATCCCATTTCCTCAGAAAATCTAAGCCACACAATTACACAACATAATAACCCTCACTTGTAGAATAATTTTTTTTCCTTCCACTGTCAAGAAACAATTTAGAAGCTGAAATTCATGTGGTTTGTTTCATCCAGCATGAGTTAAAAATCAAGTACAGTAAGACCATAGGCAGAAAAAGCTATCCCCCGAGCTTGAAATACTCGGAATTACTCAACCTGGAGTGTGGCCAGGACACGGCGTTAACTCCCTTGTCCCTGTGAGGTGCCCCGCTAGCCCAGCCATGGGTGGGTGTCGGACCGGCCCCATCCCGGGGCAGCAGCACCATCACCAGAGGGGCATCTCCTGCCTCAGCACCCCCGGCACGGCTCCATGCTGGCTGTAGCACGGAGCTGAGCTGCACCGACAGGTGGGATTAGCGCATTTTTACCAGACTGCCCCGCCTGTCAGTACTGCTGGTGAGGAGGGGACAAGCCAGCCGCGGCCACCTGATGCTCCCGAACAACCTCCGCCTTAAAACCTACCTGCTCCACGATGCTGTAATCCGCCAGCAGCTGCTCCTCCAGGTACCTGGCCATCAGCTCCGAGTCGGGCTGTCCCGCCGAGGGGGAGAAGCCCCAGCAGAGGCACAGCCAGAGGATCATGGTGGGGAAGGAGCCCCGCTGCCGCTGCGCTGCCGGCCCGGCTGCGGGAGCCCGACAGGAGACACAGCGACCCACCCTCTCCTCCTCCTTCCCGGCTCGGGACCGGCCCCTTTTCCACGCAGGGCGGCCTCCTGTGCTGCAGGGAATCCTTGCAGGGCTCGCATCCCGCAGCCCGGGGTCCCTGGGCAGGAGCCGCCGCCGTGCCCCGCTGGACTCGGCGGTGCTCCTCAGCCCCCTCTCGTCTCCTGCGGGACACGGGCGGTGCTGGGGGTCCCCGAGGTGCTGCCACTTGTCATTTCGGCACCTACAGCCCCTCTCAGAGAGGGGAATGCTGAGGGGACAGTTCCTGCACCTGGCTGGGTGCTCTACCCACGCCCTTAGGGAGCAGAAGCCTACAAAATGCTTCAAGGCTGGGGCTTTCCTAAAGGATGGTCGAACCCTCTGGTTCCACCCTCTGTGGAGGGAAAGCTTCTCTTACTCCTCATCTGGAGAGCCCTGGCTGGTTTAGGAAAGCTGCCCCCAGGGCTGGGCTCCCTCTGCACCCTCACCTTGGCAGCCACCCGACCTCGAAGGTGGCCAAAACATGTAATTCCACCTCCCTCTTGCCATCCAGACTGTGTTTCTCAGCTGAATAAAGCTGGGGTGACCTCCTGCTCTTCCCTCCATTTCCCAAAGGCAGAGCCCTCTCCTGCCAGACCAGCCCTAGGTGAGCTTGTGGGACAGTCTGGATTCTGCCTGGTAGATGCCAGGGACATTCCTGGGGCACGGCACTGCCAGCTGGCACCGACCCGGCAGCTCTCACCTCCAGGCATTCTGGAACTTGTACCTGCAGTGCTCACCTCGCCGCAGATCAGGCGTATTTGCTACTTTGTTTTTCTATGACAGCAGTAGCTTCTCAAACCTAGCAGACCCAAACTTCCTCTTTCTGCTTTGTTTTGGTTTTTTGGTTTGGGCCTCTCCTCTCTCCTCTCTCCTCTCTCCTCTCTCCTCTCTCCTCTCTCCTCTCTCCTCTCTCCTCTCTCCTCTCTCCTCTCTCCTCTCTCCTCTCTCCTCTCTCCTCTCTCTCCTCTCCCACACAAACCTGAGATGATACAAACCACTGTATCTTCTTTTTCTTTTCCAGCTCTGGGCCACCAGGACTGGAGCTGCTGTGGTTCATCTCCTATCCATGGCAGTAATAATGTCACTCAATGTCTCTCTGACCTTTCTGAAGCTTTGTGCCCACCAAATCCCCCATGTGCTTTTGAGATGCTCCCCTTTCGGAAGGGAAGGAGGCAGCTGGAGATGGAGTGAAGGGAAGATGATGGTCAGCATCTTTGGAACTCTTTATTAGCAAAGTGATGGCTCAAACTGAGGCCAAGGTGACACCATGTTCACACACTAGGCCCTGTTGGCACTGCCAGCAGGAGGGAAGGAATAAAAACCTGCCCAGTCCTTTTCCCACTGGGACCATTGTCAGGTACAAAGGGTTCTGTAGTTGCCACACCCTCAGTGGGAGCTGCAGAACTGCAGCACTGCAGGGAATGATGAAAGGCTGGTGTGGATGGGGAAGAGAAGATGCTCACAGAAAGCTGGAGGGAGGCTGGGACAGGATGCTTCAGGCCCCCAGAGACACCCCAAGTGGTTTCTCTACAGATCTGATCCCAGAACACAGTTGAAGCTTCTCTTTCAGCTCCTCACCATTTCAAAGTGTGGTGGAGGAGGTCACAACCATCCACTTAGGAATCAGTGAAGACACTGCAATGGTTCAGGCTGAGACCTGGCTTAAGAACACACACACACAAAAATGGTTTTAAGTATTTTTCATCTGTTTCCAGTTAGTTTCAGCTCCTACATGTCTTGCCTAGGTCAGACAGAGAAGTGCATGGGAGCAGCATGGGAAATAGGTCTGCAGCCTCCTGTGCCCTTACTACTGACACTGGGATGGTCTCAGCCTGCTCTATGGTTCACTACCCTGGGGACACAGATTTGCAAAAGCCTTACAGTGCATATTTAAAAATGCTGAAAACAGTCAGCTAAACCAATTCATAGAGCATGATTTTCCTCCTGCTCTGGAAAACCTAAAGGGAATCAAGACACCTCTATAAAAGCAAGTCAAAAGCAGCAGGTTAACCCTAGGGGTAGCATTAGTTTCTGGTCAGGAAGGGGAGATGTTTGCCAGTTTGATTTGACCATTGCACAGTCAGGATGCTTTTGGAATACCATCCAAATCTCACCAGCTGCAGCATTTGGCCACTCTGCATCTCCCACTGCCCAGGTGGGGATCTGAGGGCCAGGGTGTATCAGAACAGTGAGACTCTGCAAAGGTGATGCAATAAAGCTGAGCCTAAGCACACCTGGTGAAAGGAGGGTATTCAAGCCAGAACAGGATCCTCCAACGGGCATGAGAAAGTGATCTGGGAAATGCACTGCCCTTCCTAAAGGGATTAGGAACAGCCAGTTCAGCTCCCCTCAGCAAGGGCACATAAGGACACAGCACGTAAGACCAAGGTGTGTTTTAATGTGGTTCAGATGCAGTTGCTGAGTGAACATTGAGCCTGGGGTCCTGTTTGTTCACATTATCCCCTCTTCCTTCTCCTTGGAGTACATTCTCCTGGTTTGGGGTGTGAACATGGCAGGCACTGTGCCGGGGATGCTGCCAGAGTCCAAGACAAGCAGTTATTCAGGTGTGTTCACATCAGACATGTTCGATGCTGACTTTTGCAGACTTAGCAAGATGAGCAGCTGTTCTTTGGATGGGGGCTCAGCAAATTAAATTTCCTGATGTGCCTGCAGCCAGCATGAGCAGAGACAGCAGAGAGAGGCATGATCCAACAGCTGAGCTTTCACACACGTTTCACCTGGATCAGATCATTTTATATCAAGTAGTCTCTCTGTGTTGAGACACAAACATGGGCACTTTGGTGACCTCGTGCAGGGTTAAATGCCCAACCAGAAGTGTCTGAACCAGCAATTAAATGTACCCAAAGCACCAACAAACTGTGCCATTTAGTGGCATTCAAAGCCAGCAATTGGATCAATTGGCAAGAGTCCCAAAGGGTTACACAGGTGTAGTCATATACAAATGTCCAGAGGTAAAATTAATTACCATGAGGTTCAGGGAATTGCTTATTTTCCTTCAGGTCTTAATCTAAGCAATCTCCTCTGAAACATCTGGATGGGATCTGCTGGTCCCCAGTTCTGACACTATTACAAGATACCTGCACTCCTGAAAGAATCACAGAATGGTTTGGGTTGGAAGGGAGTGTAAAGATCATCTACCCCCAACCCCCCGCCATAAGCAGGGATACCAGATTGCTCCAACCTGGATTTGCACACTTCCAGGGAGGGGGCATCCACATCTTCTCTGGGTAACCTGTTCCAGTGCCTCACCATTGTCTGCAAAAAGTATTTCTTTCTAATATCAAATCTAAACATCTCCTCTTTTAGTTTAAAACTGCTACCCCTTGTTCTGTCACTAAATGTTAGGTAAAAAGTCAGTCTCTCTCTTTTTAATAAGCTCCCTGTAAGTACTGAAAGGCTGCAATCAGGTGTCTACCGAGCCTTTTCTTCTCTAGGCTGAGCACCCCCAGCTCTCCCAGCTCTCTCTGTAACAGAGGTTCTCCAGCCCCAAGAGCATCTTCGTGGCCACCCCTGCTGGACTTCCTCCAACACATTTTTGTCATGTTGAAGACTCCAAACCTGGATGAGGCTCTCCAGGTAGGGTTCCATGAGGGCAGAGTAGAGTAGAAAGGCATTTTCTGTAGTCCCAGTGTCTGCTGATCTCCCTGCTGCCATTAGCTGTGTGCACCATGGCCCAGCAGAGCATTTCAAAACTTATAAATCTGGTATTATTCTGATAAAAATCACCCAAAGTCTCTGCCAAAGGGCCTTGGTGCTGGGGATGTCTGACTGTGTGTGGGGCACTGCTATACATCCATATATATAATTTCCCTGACTGGCTGGTGTGTGATGGGATTAATGTCAGGGCAGTCACACCAAGTCTGATCCTTGCAGCTACACCCTGTTCTTACCTGGATCACTGGAAATTTCCAGATATGAAATTCAATATGGGGAGAGGATGCTGGCTATCTCATCAGACACAGAAATGGTGACATTTCTCCCCAGGTGCAAGTCAAACTAGCAAAATTTAATTATTCTGAGGGACAGGCTCTGCACAGCACTAATTCAGGTGGTTCAGAGCAGACAGTGCATGAGAACTTCCTTCCAGAGGAATCCCAGCCATGAGAGGACATCTCATGGAACAGCCCAATGGACACATAGCACAAAACATCCTATTGAGATCCTGTCCTCCTTATGAAATTCTGGGTTCACCTAAACTGATGGTAGGGCTCTGAGCATCCTCAGCGCTTTTTTCTCCCATATATTGTCTGTAGCTTGAGAGGTTTCAGCTTTTTGGGTTCTTTTGGGCAGTATATATGAGCAGTTTGTGCCATCTGGTGGTCACACTAACTTCCCAAGCATGATATTTTTACCAAAAAAAATTAAGCCACATTTAGTGGTTATTAGAGGACTGAAGTAAGCAGTTACAAACTTTTTTTTTTAAAATTAACTTTATTCTAAAAGGACAATTTTTAATCTCTTCAGGGCACCAGTGATTCGCTTCCTGGTCCAAAGGCCCAGTTGACTCCAGAACAGCATCAAATTTCTGATGAGACAGGACTGGTCACCCTAAGCTAGGGGCACATGTGTGAACAAAACCCAGTTTATATATAAAATTCAAGATCAGTTAGGTGCCATCAACACAGCAAAGACTGGCTGCCCTTTCCTGATGCTCTTGCAATCCTGGAGAAGCCCTGTCAGCCATGTGATAGCACTCATTGAAGGTTTTCCTGAGCTAACTTTGAGGTAGTTAATTTAATATTGTTAAATTAATTAATAATTAATGTAATAATTAATGTTAATAAGTTAACTTAAATATTGCCAGATTGTGCCACAAATAATGGGGTCAGCAGGACAGGGCAGTGACCATCCCCCTGAATTTGTCACTGGTGAGACCACAACTTGAATCCTGGGCTCAGTTTTGGGGCCCTCACTACAAGAAGAAAATTGAAGAGCTGGAATGTGCTCAGAGAAGGGAACAGAGCTAGGGAAGGGTCTGGAGCACAATAAGGGAGCTGGAGGAGCTCAGCATGGAGAAAAGGAGGCTCAGGGGTGCAGTTCTTGCTCTCTGCAGCTCCATGACAGGAGGGTGCAGCCAGGCGAGGGTCAATCTGTTTTCCCAGGTAACCAGTAATGAGAGGATGAGAGGAAATGGCCTCAAGTTGCATCAGAGAATATCCAGATTGTACATTAGAGAAAATTTCTTCACCAAAGGTGGTGTCAAGCACTGGAGCAGGCTGCTCAGGGCAGTGGTGGAATCACCATCCCTAGGAGAATTCAAAAAACACCTGGATGTGGAACTTGTGGGCTGCTGTGGTGGACTTGGCAGTGCTGGGTTAATGGTTGGACCAGATGGTCTTCAAGGTCTGTTCCAACCTAAATGATTCTATGATAATTGAAAACCCTGCTCCCATCCTCTCTATTCCCCTCCTCTACACTCCCCTGTTCCAAACACACCACTTCTCCCACCTCTCTTACCTGGCAGAGAACTGAAAGCTCTGCTGGAATTCCTTGTGAATTTCTGGGTGTAAGTTCAGAGCTCAGGAAAAGATGGAGAAAGGATGAGTAACAGCAGAGTTGTGCCACAGAAATAATTAACTGAAACATTGAAGTGTAACATACCATAAGAGAAGATAACAATATTATTAGTATTATATAGTGATTATCATATAATAAAATATAGTATACAAGAAAATGTAATGTACTGTAATGAGATATAATAATATGATATATGATATGATATACTATAATGCAATATACTATAATATATCACAAAATATAATATAATATAATATAATATAATATAATATAATATAATATAATATAATATAATATAATATAATATAATATAAATATATATTTTACACTGCTGTTTTTGTCCTAGAGTTCACACAGTAATTCTGTCATTTGCATTGAAGCTGCTGAGATATCTCCAACAATCCTTTCTTTGGGTAGAGTGGAAGGGGTACCCCAACAAATTTTCCCAAAAGGCATCTTCCTCCCTTCCTTCCCCTTTTTGCTTTGCTCTCTTTATCTCATCACTTTAAGCACCCAAAGAACCAGGGGGGCAAAAAATCTGTTTCAAAAGCACCCAGGAGCCATAGAACGTGCACCTGAAAATATCATCAGATGTTCTCATGTGACTAATTTTGGAAAATTAGAACTATCACATCATCAGCTATGATTTTTTCTTCCCAGAAGAATGGAAAAAAGGGTATTTGTGTGGCTCAGGATCCAACCCCAAGGTCTCTGGCAGCCTCTGTGGGTTGGTGGGGTGGGAGGGCCCTTGGAGAAACCCAACATTGCTGCCTCCATCACACTGAGAACCAAACTTAGCCTCTCTTGTTATAAACAGACAAGCTGGAGTTCTTGCTGAGAGCTTTTGAAGTTTTTGGATACTGCAGGTTCTGTGCCTAGCAGGAAATTAGTCAAACACCACAGGAAGCTACAAAAGCAAGGAGTGAGCCTATCCAAGCCAGTGCTGTTATTGAGGGCAGAGGCGAGTGAAGACACTATTTGGATAACCCTTGCTCAGGCACCACAGCTCAGACTTGCGTTGCAAGGCTAATATTTACCTACAGCCTAAACAAAGTCAGCATTTCAGAACTTTGCTCAAAATGCTGCATAAACCTGGGCTGTTTCCTTGAACTTGTCTCAGAGAAGGGAAGAACTTGTGTCCGTACCTGTGCAGGCTGTTCTCAGGAGGAAACAAGCAGGAAGAAAATGAAGAATCTGAGCAGCTTCCTGGTTTTGTTCCTCATTTCTGGAGTGGGAGGCTTTGATCTGCTTATTGATGACATCCCAGATGTGAGTATTTGGAGGCAGGGCCCAGGTCTCCCTTCCTTGCTGAAGCCTGGACGGAAGCGGCCGTGGGAGCAGAACTGGGTTACTGCTTCAGAATTCTCTTCTACTTTTAGCTGCAAAGTTTTCTGATAATTGGTCTTTATTTGTCATTTGTAATGCTGGGGTTTTTTAATATTATTGAAGCTTATTATTATTATTGTTATTTAATATTATTAAAGGGAGAGTGTGAGCCTAAGTGCAAATTTCATTGCAAGCAGGTTTCATATTCTTCAGTGTTGCCTTTTCTGGTGTGGTTTTAACCTTTAAACATTTAAGTGGGCTTCTGTACTCAGATCTTCAGCATATTTTATACCCTGTTTCCCTGGAATAAGCAGAAACAGGGCACCTAGGCATCTTTGTGGATGGAGCCTCCTGTGTGGAACACTGTGAACTTCAGCAAAGCTTTGTTTGGAATTGGGCTTTTGTTAACAGGAATTCAAATATAGAGTGAATATCCTATTGAGTTCACATTCCTCAGCAGAGGGATGAGAGAATTTATAAAAGAGACCATCATTTTTTGGGATAATACAATGATAAAAAGAAGCATAGGTATAGCTTTGACTCTGAGTCTAAATTTAAACCCCTAGGCTCAGGTGAACTTAGATTTGGTGTCTACACCCATTTCCACACTGTAGTTTTGAAATATTTCTGTGAAGTCAGCAGGGATTATATGAGGTTTTCTTTTCCTTTGCAGGATTAATAAAAATCTTCAGTGAGCTGGGATATCCTATTTTTCCTTACTTTTACAGCCATTTTCTTGACTCAATGAGATTTTAAAACTGGGTTTATAATTCCCAGAAAGAATATTCAACACCTGTGGTTCTTTCTAATTGTAGATGCCTTATCAATTTAACATCAGTGTGCTTAAACAATTTAAATTAATTTTGTACAAACCTTTGTGTGTATGCTATCACATAAGTTAGAAAGGAATTCATGCACTTAAACTTCTTTATTGCTATAAATTAAGCTTATAACAAAATTTAATTAAGAGTATTACTGTGGTGTGACCCACACTTCTAAATGAATCAGTGCACTTGCAAAAGACCTGATGTTCTTTTGCTGTCATTGGGAGGAATTTAGTTCTCAGGTATATTGGTGTAAAACCAGGGACAATTTCTACTGGTTTGAGCAGAAATTCTCTGAACTTCCTTTGAGTAAGATCAGTGTCTGAAATGCTGTAGTTTCCATGGCTAGACCCATCCTGGTGATAATCCTCTTGCTCTTTGTGGTCATTTCATGTTAAATATTACTCCTTGTTTCAGAAGGAAAGGCTGTAAAATGATGGTAAAGGTCATGATTTTACAGGAGTTTATAGAGCTGGTTGGCCACTGAGGGAAGCTGAATGTGTGAGGATTTTGGACTGAGATGGTTTGTGCTTCTGCTCCCCATTAGCATCCAGGGGAGGTAAATTCCCTTTGGAACTCTCCTGAAAAGTGCTAACCAATAATAAATCAAGTGATAAATCAAACAGTAAGGCAGCAGCAACTCTTTCTTCTTCTCCCACCTCTAGGAAGTGGAAAACCTGATTGATCTGGAAATTGATGGATTTCCCTCAAGCTCCAAGGAGAGAAAGGGCAGGTACCAGGTACAGTACCCAGAAATGCTCCAGAGGAGGGAGGCCAGAATGGCTGGGAGCTCTCCAGGTGTCTTTCTCCATGTCCAGGGTTGTGAGTGTACAATCATGTGGGACCAGCTGCTTTTCATAGGCATTGAGACTTCCATATCTCTGGGACAAGAACTGCTGCTCTCCCTTAAGCACAACAAGGCTTTGTTCTGTACCTGTGTTCCTGAGGGGATAAACAATGGAGATATTTGTCTAACTTCATGTCTGGGGAAAATCCCATTGAAAGGGGTGAGGTTTTTCCATGAGAAAATGGAAAAGGACTTCAGACACTGGCACATGTAGGCTGTAAACATTCAGTCCATTCATATTTAACTCTGGACAAAGAGTGACACTCAGTGATGAGCTGGTGGCACCTGAGATCTGGGAAGAAAATTTGTTTCCAGCACACTGATGGGTTGTAGATTATTTTAGTCTGTTGGCTTGGAAGAGATTTAGAGCAGCATTGCAAGAGTTCTTCTGTGTTTTACACTGTAGCAATTAATGATAATACTCATTAAATCAGTTGTTTGAATGTATTAATTTTTCATTACACTGCATGAAAGAAATGATGATCAGAGTGGACCTTGCACCAAGCTCTGGTGCTGCTTTTCTTGAGCTTGTTCAGTGTAGTGAAAACGAAAGATCCTCTTGAGTAATGTTGGATTTCCCAGAGTCTTTGAAATTACACACAGGCAAACCTGATTTTCCTTTATCCTAAGGCTTTGGATGGAACTTACTGATACCTAAAGCCTGCATAACAGTGGAAGAAAATGGCAGATTTTAGCATGAGTATGAATCAAGACTTCTCACACTTGCCAGTCCAGTATTTAAATAATTGAATCATGATCTAAACAGAAATTCCTTCTAGCTGCACTTCTCCAGGGAATCATTACTTTCCAATGTGTCTGTATCAGTGCCATATGTATTATGTTGACTCTGTTCCCAAAATTTCTGGATACATAGAGGCAGAGACATATGCATGCAGTAATTTACAATTCTACTGCTGGTTTAATTATACCAGTTATTACTTTTATTCCCATACATTATTTCCCATCCCTTACCTATAAAATAAATTTTTGCAAACCAGTAGAACTAAGATCTCAGCTACTCCTATATTAGTTGAGTCACAATAAAATATAATAAATGAGATTAAACTGAACTGTGCAAATCATCTTGAGACAGCAGCTCTTGGCCAGCAGCAGGAACACAGTTATTTACTGTTCATCACCACAGGAAGGCTGTCTCCCAAATTATTTTTTCAGCACTATGCTTTTCTTCAAAGAGCTCACCTGTTACTGGCAACAAGACAACAGATCTCCCTGCAGCCCCTATTGATTGGCTCTAAATACAGAGGATGGTTTTCTAGGTACAGATAAGGTATTCTGCTATCTTGCTCCTGAGTAATTCCCAAAATGCTGTGCCTCAGGTGTGTGAATGGTCCTCGTGACCACAGCAGCAGAGTGTTCCATGGGCTGGAATGCAGGTGACCTTGTGAACCTCTATATGGTGGTGCACAGCTGTTATCTCTGTTTTGGAAATAGATAAAGTGTCTAGACCTGTGAGGCACCCTGTGAGGTGGGATGTTCTGCAACACGTCCCCCAGATCTGGGTCCTGGTCTCTGGCTGTCCAGAGGTGGGTGAGATCACACCTTTTACACCTTTTTCCTTACTGTTCTGCCTGCCTGGTTTCACCTCCAAGAGCAGCAGCACAGGAAGAGATAGGGTGGGATGATAGAATCATGGTGCAGCTTGGGTTGGCAGGGACTTTAAAGCTCATCTCATTCCAACCTCTCTGCCATGAGGAGGAACACCTTCCACACCTTCCACTATCCCAGGTTGCTCCAAGCCCCACCCAGCCTGGCCTTGAACACTTCCAGAGATGGGGCAGCCACAACTTCTCTGGACATCCTGTGCCAGGACCTCACCACCCTCACACTGAAGAATCTCTTCCTAAATCAGCTGGTTGGAGACTCCCCCAGCTCCCAGGGGTAAATGTAACCAGACAAGGATCCATCTGCAGTACCGTGAAGACAAGCTCTGCTAAGTCTTAGGTCTGAAATTTCTCTTCTTGCATCTCCCTGAGGATCCCCTGAAAGGAGTGTGAAGAGGCTGCAATGGATTGTGTTAAAAACTGCTCAGGAAATTACAGAAAAATAAGTGAATTATGAGAGAATAGCACCTCAAAGAACTGGAAGGGCATTCCAGGTAGATCATAGAATCACAGAAACATGGAATGGCTTGGGTTGGAATGGACCTGAAAGGTCATCTGATTCCAACCCTCTGCCATGGGCAAGCACACCTTCCAGTAGACCAGGTTGCTTCAAGAACTGTCCAACTTGGCCTTGAACGCTTGAAGATCACACCTTCTTTCTAGTTTCTTATGTCAAGCATCTTCTTTTCAACATTTTTCATGCCCCAGTAGAAAAGACATTTCTGTCAAATGCAGAACATTTGTGATTCTGCTCTCCTTATTTTACTAAGTGGCTGCAATGTCCATGCACAGTGATTTGAACAAAGATCACTGTGAAGTGTTGAATATCCATATCCTGCACAGGTTTCAGAAGATGCATCTCAGAATCTGAAGACAGAGCCCAACATCTGTCCTTCAAACAGTTCCTGAGGCACATGTTGTCTTCATTCTGATTAGCAATTTGGCATGCATGAGATATGGCTCAATATCCTGTTTTTTATGCAGTGATCAACAGGTGTGGATGTGATTTAAAAGCAAAGATCAGCCATGAATCCTCATGCTGGAAATAGCAGGAGTCTCGGGTACCACAGAAGTCCCCATTCTCAATGATCACATGAGCACTCAGACCTGTAGGTCTGAGTAGGATCTTCAAGGCCAGGTTGGATGGGGCTTGGAGTAACCTGTTCTAGTGGAGTGTCCCTGCCCATGGCAAGGGAGGTGGAACTAAAGGATCTTTAGGGTCCCTTCCAACCCAAACTATTCTGTGCTTCTGTGTTTCCTTGATTCTGGGGTTCAGGTGCCTGAAGATAAAGGTACAGCTCTGTCCTCCTGACCTGCTGGAGTGGCTGCCCTCTTCAGCCTCTGAGTTCCCAGGTCTGGCCCAGCCCATGTCTGATCTCTAACAACAGCCATGGGAGTCACGACATGTACCAGTGATAAACTCCTTCACCTTCAGCTATCCCCTCTTCTCCACCAAGAGCTATCAGGAGGGAAACCTGGGCATCCTGAAAGCTTTAACCACCATTCCTAAAGTGGGTCAGGAGCCCTAAGCTGAGAACCAGAAAAGTACCCCAATAAAACAAAACCCCTGTGCTCTAAGGTCTCAGTCTTCATCTTCCCAAAATTAAATTTGTTTCAGTTAATGTTGGTTTAATCTTAATTTGTATTCAAGATGGTGATGTTCCCTATGCCAAAGGTATGTGTGAGGCCAAAAATCACTCTTCTTGGTCTGGTCCTTTATCAGGTGTGACAGTCCAGTTCACTGTACAGTGAAGTTTGTGGGGTGTAACAGGATCAGTCCATCAGGCTTCACAGAGGGTCCCTAGAGAGCCATAAACTTCCATATCCTGTAATCCCAGTCTGAATGGTTCAGGTAGTGCCTTAGAGCTGAAAAATGAAAACCTGCATTTGTTCCCAGGCAGGCAGAAATCCTGCAGTCTCTCCATCCACCTTTAAAGCATCCTTAAAATCATGTCTTTAAAATGAACTGGCTATGACATCATTATCTCTTATACAGCACAAGATTTCCCTAGAACAGTATATTAATTAGCTTCAAATGAACTTAACAATTGCAGAGCAATCTTCCAGTGCATCATGGGATTAAAGCTATTTTCATGAGCATCTTCTGTGGTTTTGGGTCCTCTTGACCCTGGAGAGCTGAGATGGCCTAGCTGTGATGATAATATGAAAGTAGATCTCTGCTTTAAAAAGTTGCATCTAGGTGAGCCAAATTCTCTTTCAGTGGATTAATATAAATATTCCTTATGAGAGGGAGATTTTTGCGGGGGGGAATTAAACAGAATTATTGGAATGGCCACAAGATGTCAGCACCTTGCCATAGAAATTTCCAAATGGAGCAATTCATAGGGCAGGGGGGAAACCACAACATTAACAGGCAATTTCGTCTAAGTAATGCATGCATAATTAACTTCCATAGGCACAAGCATGCAAATGTGATATCGATTACACAATAGCTTTTTTAATTCATGCATATTGTATATAATACATAAATATTTTCTAATGTAAATGGCAATAAAGTGAGCTAAAGAAGTCTGGGATTTGCCGTTTTTCCACTTTTCATGGAAAAACAAAGAGAACTTTTCTGCTAAAAACAAGTGTGTCTGAGGATGACTTTCTGTCAGCGTGATATGCTTTCATGAAAAATGTTTTTCTAGAAGAGAATGTTTTCTTTAAAAAAAAGAAGAAAGAGGAAGAAAGCTGTCCTGTTTGTGAAAGGTTCTGAGGCACAGCTGGGAAATCACATGCTCCAACATCCCATGTAGAAATAGATGAAATAAGACAAAAGGAATATTCACACTTTGTCTGGGAACTCAAACTAATTCTCATTCATGTCCAAAGGGCAACAGAGCTGGGTAAGAGTCTGGTGCACGAGTCTGAGGAGGAGTAGCTGAGGGAGCTGGGAAAGGGGCTCAGCATGGAGAAAAGGGGGATCAGGGGGACCTTGTGGCTCTGCACAACTCCCTGCCAGGAGGGGACAGCCAGGTGGGAGTCAGGCTCTGCTCCCAGGGAACAGGGACGGGACAAGAAGAAATGGCCTCAAGTTGTGCCAGGAGAGGTTTAGGGTGGACATTGGGGAACAATTCTTCCATGAAAGGGTTGTCAGGAATTGCAACAGGCTTCCCATGGAAGTGCTGGAGTCACTATTGCTGGAAGTATTCAAAAAAGCATGTAAAAAGTAAATGTTTGGTGACCCTGGCAGTGCTGGGTTAATGGCTGGACCTGATCTTAAATGTTTTTTCCAAATGTAATGGTTCTGTGATTCCCTATGACCTTATGATTCATAATCTTAGAAAACAATTTTTAGATCCCTGTCTTGAAACAACCAGTCAGTGTTCTTAGCTTTGCTGAATATTCCTTCCATATTTTTCTTTTCCAGCGGAGCACATCTGACTGGGGGTACGTTGGAGATCTGGTGAGTATTTTTCTTCCTCTGTGATAAATAATACTGAACAAAGTGATTTTCTGGTTAACCATTTTTTGGAAATCAATCCCTCTGTTTGTTCAGTTCCTTGTTTTTACTGCCGGTTGGGTATTAACCTATTTTCTTTAAACAGAGAGATGTTTGCACAATACTGTTGATGCATCTGCTCTTGGAGGGAGAAGGGTATGGTAAATATGAAGAAATAAGCATCAAAAGTGATTAGACAATGTCTTAATAAAACACTTAAATACTGTTATCCCCCTGCTGTGGTTTAACCATTTACAACACTAGGTCAGTAACCAATGCTTCCAGTCTCCTCTGTTTAGGACTTTGATTGAAAATGTGAGCCCTCTCCTCCTCATTATATGATGTTCAGGATTACTGTGTAGCTTTCCATGCTGGATTGCACTCACAGATTCATTCCAAGGACTGGTTGCATGGTGAAAAGCAAGGAAAACATTCCTGCTTTAAAAATATCCTCTTTCAGCTGAAATATTATGATGAACTATTTTCACATGAATATCCTGCCATAATTTCCAGGTAAAATATGGAGATGTCCTGAGCTTGAGCTCATGTCCCCTCTAGCTGCCATGTCGTGAGGAGTAGCAATTAAAAAGTAGCACTGAGACCAAAAAAAAAAATTATGTTGTCCTTTAGCGCATTTTTTCCAGTGGCACCCTAAATTTATAGAGTGATTTTGTCAAATGCAGGTGGAGGATGATGACAAGATAGGTCTTTACAGCTACAAGGTTCAGTCCACCATCACGTCTCGGCTGGCCAACACAATGATCCAAGCCAAGATGGTGAACAACGCGAAGCGGCCACAGCCCATCATGTTTGACGTGCAAGTCCCCAAAGGAGCTTTCATTGACAACTTTACCATGTAAGTAGTGGTCAGGTACCAGCCTCGTCTTCTGGAAGCATTCAGCGGGCTGGGAAGGAAGTATTTGTAAATGCAAAAAGCTCTTATTCTTTTCCAGGTTCAGTATAATTTTTGCAGGCTTTCTCAAGAGGTTCATACCATCAGTCTGTCTGTCTGTCCAGGTCTTCCTCTCCAGTAATTATTGAGCCGTTGGTCATTATCAATAAAAATGGACAAAAGTCTCAAATAGACTAAGCCCCCACCTTGCCTGATCAAAGGAGAGAGACCCAAATCAGAGCCCTCACTGAACAGAAGCTGTCCTGGTTCAGTATCCGTTCAGACAGGCAGCTTGCTGGTCAGGAGATGTCCTGATCCATGTTCCAAACCAACTATGATATCAGGAACTGCCTTCCCTGCCCAAAGCATGGGGAAAGTGTGAAGGAGGTGGAGGAGAGCAGATCCTCCTCAGAGCACAATTGTGCTGGCTACTTGAAATAAAAATCAGATAGGGAAAAAGATAGAGCTCTAGTGAAAATCAGAATTCATTACTTTGGGGTTAAGCAAGAACCTTGTTGTTCCATTTCCCACCAGCTTAGATTTCACTGATGTAAACTGAAGAAACAGTCCTCGATTGTAAAGTTTCTTTTGCAAGCTGACTGTGCTTCTCTCTCCTAGGGATATCAATGGTATCACATTCACCAGCCATATTCGGGAAAAATCTGAAGCCAGAAAAATGTATGCTCAAGCAAAAGCCAAAGGCAAAGCTGCTGGAATAGTCAGGTATAAACACTCTGGCATATGGATTTTGTACTGAGCTTACTCACAGGAGAACTGAGATGATCCATCCCAGGAGGCAATAGTTGAGGGGGAATCCTGGAAATGAAAATGCTTACTTACAGTAGCTGTGATATTTAATTGTCACAGACTTAAACTGTGTTTCATCTTTCAGGTTGCTAAAACACCCTGTGCTAACAGACAACTGCAGCTCCCTTGCAGAGGCCACAGTTAGAATCAAGCCCTCAATCTAAACCAAAGTGAAAAGAACCTTTTTTCTTCTCCTTGTATTTTCACAAAATAACCCCACTGATGACTTTTCAGGAGCAATGCCTTGGATATGGAAAACTTCCAAACCGAAGTGAATGTGCCCCCAGGAATGAGGATCCAGTTCCAGCTTCACTACCATGAAATGATCCGAAGGAAGCTGAGCTCCTACGAGCACGTCATCTCTGTGAAGCCAGGACGCCTGGCCAAGCACATGGAGGTAAAGCAGAGCTGGGGTGTGTAGGAAGAACCCCACAGGTGAATCCTTGCTGAGAAAGTGCCCATGTTTTTCAGGGAGGTGTCCCTGCCCATGGCAGGGGGCTTGGAACTGGATGAACTTCAGGATCCTTTCCAACCCAAATCATTCTGTGATTTTAAGACAAATCATGGTTGTGGGGAGACAACCAGAGATCATCAGCTCCCATAGGACAGTACCTCATGAAGCTGGAGTTTTTGTCAAAAGCACTGTTCCAAATAAATAGCAAGTATTGTTTGTTCAAGACAAGTTTACACAAGAGTATAAAAATGTCAAAGCTTGTTTGCCCAACTGCTTCTGATGTGAGTCAGTCACGATTCAGGAGATTCTCAGTTGTGTTTATCACTGGGGACTGGACATATTTGTTCCTCACTAGACCAGGTTGCTCCAAACCCTCTCCAACCTGGCCTTGAACACTTCCAGGGATGGGGCAGCTCTCCACAATGAATGTCCTCCCTTCCTGCCTTTAGGTGGATGTCCGCATCATTGAGCCGCAGGGACTGCGCTACGTGCATGTTCCCAATTCACTCGGAGATCATTTTGATGGAATCACCACCATCTCCAAGGGAGAGAAAAAGGTAACCAGTCACAGACTGGAAATAGCACAAAATCTTCAGTTTTCACACTTACTCTACACAGTCCTGGCAATTTTTTGTACCTGCTGGAAGCATGCAAAAATGTGGCAAAACTGTCTTTAATTCCATAGTAATATACCAGGCAGTATTGCTTCCTGATATTCAAATTCACCCCCATTTGTAGTTTAGCAAATTATTTCAGAGATACTGTGTGTCTATATTAAGTCTTATCTTCTCAGGCAATTTCAAGTTATCCACTTAAAACAGAAGAAAAATGCCATAATGTCTGCATGCTCAATCACACAACTAATGAAAATGTTTTCTTCCACTCAATTCACAGACAAATGGCAATCCTCTTTGTTTGGGTAAAAATATCAATTAGAAACCTATTAAAAATATTGATAAAATTATGGATAGTTTCAGCTAGCAAAATGTTAATAATGTGTTGCTTGATAGAAATGGTTTGCATGCTCTAGTTGAACTATTTGGTGCTGTAGATGGGTCATGTGATTTGTGTCACAGTTGCTACTACTGAATCAACATATCCAGGCAAACCTTAGTGCTGTTTTTCTTCTGAAGTGACAAAGTCCATTTTCCACAAATAATGAAAGCAGGAAAGTGTTCAGTGGAATCAGGAATTTCATGAAGATGTGAAGTTTCTGTGTCAATCATCCCCCTCTCACACAACACCTGGCTGACCGATGATCTCTCCTCATCTCAAGGCTCATGTTTCTTTCAAGCCAACAATGGCTCAACAGCGAAAATGCCCCAAGTGCTCGTCCACGGCTGTGGATGGAAATTTTGTGGTGCAGTACGACGTGAACAGAGAAACCACGGGGGGAGAACTGGAAGTAAGTGTGGCTGCTCAGCTGGGACCAGAGAGCTGTAAATAAAGGAATTGCTGTCCTTCAGCAAAATGTGCTAAACTTCATCCTTCAGGGGAATAAGCATGAGGACGAGCTCTGTATCCAATTGAAAGAACAGAGGGATTTTAAGTGGGCAGAATGGATTTATTTAATTTATGACTAAGACATGGGCTTACATATAGTAGGAGAAGATTCCTGTCATGTCCAAAAGCCAATGTCTTTATACCTGGCAGCACTCTGGTGATTTAATGTAGAATCAGAGAATGGAGTCATTGGATGTTGTACCAGTACATCACAAGGAGACAACCAGAACATCACTATTTTTATGTTAACATGAAGCTGAGTTATGAGGTTGAATTATTACAGGCAGAACAGTCTTTTTCAAAGTATTTTTCATTCCTCCCTATGCTAGGGCATGGAAGTGGTCTGAGAACCAGGCTCTGCTTTTATTGAGTAAAAATGGTTTAAGGCTGCAGAGATGTGCAGAGCTGAAAGTTAGAACTGGCTAATAAAGAAGAGAAGAAAGACAATAAGGAAAAATATTCAGCTCATTAAGAAAATAAGAATTTTCTGCTCTGTCACTGTCTTGAGTTTTCTGAAATATTTTCTACAGCTCATTTCATTGTGATTTTTTAATTTTATTTTGCAGATTTTTAATGGCTATTTTATTCACTTCTTTGCTCCGGAAAATCTTGATCCACTGCCCAAAAACATTTTATTTGTTATAGATGTCAGTGGCTCAATGTGGGGACTGAAAATGAAACAAGTAAGTGTTTGACCTCTGTTGAAAAATGAGCAGTCTGCCAACTTTCCCCAAGTGCTTTACCGTTCACTTTTGTAGCACACTGGCATGCAAAATTACCAGCTTAATTTGGAGAATATTTGGAATCAAGGACTTAATGGTTTTACCCCATTATTTATAATGTTTTTTCCATGACTAAAGGAAGAGGTGGTGCCAGATTTTAACTCTAAATATAAATTTTAATGGACAGATCACAAAATATTCTGCAAAGGCTCTGACCCCCTTTTTCTCTAATGCTCCATACTGAATCCTGGGAAAGTCTCAATGGGGATACTACATCCCTGCTTTCCAAACATGGATGAATTGTTGACAGCCCTCTGAAGACCACTAAGGATTGTTTAGACAACATAACCCATAAAGGGGAAAAAATGTTAAAATAAGATATTTTAGTCTGCAAGAGAAAATGCTTCAAGAAAGATAATCAGCCTCCAAATATGCAAACAATTGTTCTGAAATGGAAACTCATCAACTGCCTTTCATGCTCAGCCAGGGTAGAATAAGATAGAATCAGATGGATTTGCAGCAGGAGAGGTTTATGTTATATATTAGGGAAAACTCTGTAGGTCTGAGTGATGAGTTTAGGAGATTGCCTATCATGTGTCATTGAAAGGTTTTAAGAACTGACTAGACAAACATTAGCTGGGGATCATCCAGGTATATTTGAATTTCCTTGAGAGCACAATAGTAAGGTTTGGCAGATTGCTTCCTTGGGGAAATCAGTGCTGCAAAACTGGGATACAGGTAAATTGTCACTTGTTTAAATCACACATCTTCAGAGATGTTACCCAGCATTGCAGACAGAGCTAAGTCTCCTGAGCTGATCTGAGCAGTTGCTCTCTCCTGAACCACAAATGTTTCTCTCTTTCATTTCACTCTGTGTTAGCAGGAGTTAAACAAGTTGAACCACATGAATTTATCCTTCCTAATTGCAATTTTTCTGTTTCTTTGGTGAAAAATTTGACATTATGTAAGAAGTGAAAAAAAAAAAAAAAAAGAGAGATTTGGATAGCAGATGCTAATTTGGATTTGAGTGCTCATGTGCTTATTCTTCAGAGGCCAATATTTGCCTGTGGTTACAAGTTAAGAAGAGGTTTTCATCAGCAGAAAGCCTGAACCTGTCTTCTCTTAAACTTCTCAGACCATCGAGGCCATGAAGGCAATATTGAGTGAGCTCCGTGCTGCTGACCAGTTCTCCCTGATCGACTTCAACCACAACGTCCGGTGCTGGAGAGACAATCTGGTCTCAGCCACCCCATCGCAGGTGGAAGATGCTAAGAAGTACATCCAGACAATCCATCCCAACGGGGGTATGAGGTTCTGATTGCAGGGTGCTCACAGAAGCTGCTTATCACAGGAGTGGGTACCTCAGACAGCCTTCAGACTGCCAGAGTAGTCCGAAACAAAAGAGTCTGATTCCCAAAACAGGAAAAGCATGCCTAAAGAAGAGCAAGAATTGCAGTTTATTGTACTGGGGGATGGAATGGCATTTCCTTCTAGACAGAACTCAGACCACAGAGCAGCTGCCTTTAATCTATCTTACTTCCCACCTCAGAGATCCCAGACGTCATTGAAAGATCAAGTCCATCTCAGAAGCCTGGATAAACAGGCCAATGAAATATTCCCTAAGCAGGGAATTCACAATCACATGCCCTGGGCCGACAGCCAGCTGAACATGAGCCAGCAGTGTGCCCAGGTGGCCAGGAAAGCCAGTAGTGTCCTGGCTTGGACATTTGTGTGGCCAGCAGGACCAGGCTAGTGACGCTCCCCCTGTGCTGGGCACTGCTGAGGCCACACCTCGAGTGCCGCGCCCAGTTTTGGGTCCCTTGTGACAGGAAAGACATTGAGGGGCTGGAGCATGTCCAGAGAAGGGTAATGGAGCTGGGGAAGGACCACAAGTCCTACAAGGAATTTGAGGACGTGGTTTAGTGGTGGACTGGGGTTAATGGCTGGACTCAATCTTAGAGGTTATTTCCAATATTAATGATTTAATGGTTCTATGAGCTACTAAATGCCATGTGGGCAAGCTGTTTATCCTTTTTGTGCCTTCATCCTCTGTCTGATAAACAAGGACAGATGCCTTTTGCAGCTGTACAGGTCTTTGGAAGGGGCCTATGATTATTTTAGTCTGCCTCTTCACTCTTTGAAGTGCAGTTCTAGATGGGTTATTCAGTTATTTGTGCATCAATAGTGTGGAGAGACTCTCCCTAATATCAGAGCCTTCTGGTGCTGTGGTACCTTCATCTCCAGAAGTTTTCACTACAATGAACATGAAGTTATAGACCTGTCCAAAATCATCAGTGTGCTTGGAGTAGGAAGCCAGGCTGGATAAATGAGTGACTGACTTGGTTACCCCAAAAGAATTGACACATAAGCTTAGAGATCAGCTCCCATCCAGCAAAGCCAGTTTAAATGCAGCATTTTATTATCATCTTGTCTCTGGAGCTGCTGATTTTTTTCTTTCTTGACAAAGAAAATACCTATTTTCTGACTGCTCAGCCTTCAGATTTCTGCTCCTCTCATCCTGATTTCTTACTCTGCTCCTTCTGTGACACAAATCAAACCTCAGGTAAGCTCAGCAAACATACACCTCTTCTTGTCCAAGGAATGGGCTGATGACCAGAAAAGAAGGTTTCCATGCTCTCATTCAATCACCTGCCTGCAAACCCAATAATTTTTCCCAAACCAAATAGTTCCCAACACTACAAAGGGTCACACTGGAATTAATGAGGGGGAGTGGAGGGGCCTCATGAAGACAGCAGCCTGGGATGAAAAAGGGAACCAGAGTGCAGAAAGGTGTACCTAAACATCAGAGAGGAGGTGTTTTGCTGCCTTGATCTCATCTCTTGTCCCTCTTAACGCCACTAGAATCTTAGAACTGATCTGGATTCAACAAATTGGTTTTTTTTTTTCTTCATTGTGTCTTTGACAGGCACAAATATCAATGAAGCTCTTCTCCGAGCCACTTTCATCCTGAATGAAGCCAAAAGTTTAGGCATGTTGGACCCAAACTCAGTTTCCATGATTGTATTGGTGTCTGATGGAGACCCGACAGTAGGTAAGGATCCTGCTTTGGGTGAGAAGAAAGGCTGGTGGGGTAAGCCCAAGAAAAGCAACAAATAGACAATTTGTCAGTAAATTTAAAAATTTCCATTAATCTTTCTTCCAATGGCTTGTGCTGCCCTTTTGCCAAGTGCTAAAAGTGCCACAGGGCTTTGCACAGAAGCTTCTGAAAGATGAGCAGCCTGTTATGCAGGTTATGACTTTTCTGCAAATTACAGAGGTGCACTAGTCCTGTAGGACAGGAAATCAAAATATCCTTAGAGAAATTGGGCTTTTGAGCAACCTGGTCTAGTGGAAAGCATCCCTGGCCATAGCAGGGAGGTTGGAACTGGATGATTTTTAAGGTTCCTTTCAACAGAAACCATTCTATGATGCTATGATTGTACAAAAATTTCCTCTTCCTGTGACTTTAGCTCACACAGATCTATGCAATCACAAGCATAACATGAAAATCAGGAAAAAAGAGTGGAAAGGAAATTAATTTGGATTGGATTTGGTACAGGTCAAAGCAATTGCTGACTTGAAGATGTCAGCTCCAAAAAGTCTGCCATTAAAAATAAGTCTGAAAATAAAACAAGTTCCAATGATGACATAGAATGTCTTAAGTATGAGAAACAAAGTAAACTCTTCATGAAGATGTCTTAATTTGCAGAGAGCTTCAATCACTAATTCTGGGAGAACTCTAGATGTGCTAGAATTTCAAATTCCCTAGGAAGTTACTAAGAGCCCCGGATATACAAAGAAAATGCATCAGATACCAAAAAACATGTCCAAAAGGATTGTCTTCAGTGCAAACACTTTCTTAATCACTGTCCAGGAGAAGCTCAAATGTTGCTCTAGGCAATGGAAATTTGGCATTGAGCTTGCTGTCTAGATTTCCCTAATATCCAGAGAGAACCAGAGACACAGGGAGAGCAGGAACCTGCTCCCCTTGATGGAAACTTTTCTGTTGCTCAGGTGAATGTCACCCTTTCTGTGTCTCCAAGGTGAGCTGAAGCTGACAACAATCCAGAAGAACGTGAAGCAGAGCATAAAGGATGAATTCTCTCTCTTCTGCCTCGGGATTGGGTTTGATGTAGATTACGATTTCCTGCAGAGAATCGCAACCGACAACCGTGGCATGGCCCAGAGGATTTTTGGAAATCAGGAAACTTCTCTCCAAATGAAGGTGAGCTTCTGCCTCATTGCCTCTTAAACTCTCCTGTTCTGTTCACAGCTGTAAATCCACTAGCAAAAAGTTCTCAAAATCCATAATTTCTTCTGGAGAGTCCTGCAAGATATCAATCATATTTCAGCTTAAGCAGTCCTAGTTACAGTTTTAATAATATTTATAGCACATTCTTTACTTCCCTGTCTAGGATTAGTATTCTATAAAACAGCCTTAACTATAAAAAAAATATTTTCTGAATTAAAATTAAGGCCTGGAAGTTACTTTTGGCTATTTCATCACTAACCAAAACCCGAGATATAAATGTTAAATGATAATCCAGACTTAGCCAATGTAAGAAGTTCAGCTCTAGCTCTGGCTCCAAATCAGTGAGCAGGAATTCCTGCTGATCAAACTCTGACATCCTTATACTGTTACTGTTCCCTGATTTCACCATCTGTACAATAATTAGGTGGAAAGTAGCTGTTTGTCTTACACAGTAGCCCAGAGCTGACCATCCTGAGAAGGGATTCAGGCCCACACATGTCTGTGCTCAAGACTTTTAGGTCTAGGACGAGCACAGCCCATGGACTTCTGACCATCCTTTGACTTTCACAAGACTTGGTGCAGATATTCTTGCTGTACCCCCTTAAAAGTGTGCCAAGTATGAAGAAGTCTGCATTCTATGAGATGAGGAAATTCCCTCTTGCTCATTAGGGCCCCAGATTTTGTCACCTGCAGTCCTTTCAGTAAGAGTGGCCTGTGCAAGAGAGTCACTTCATGTACAACAAACTCACTTCTCTGTCTCCTTCCCTCTCAGAATTTCTACAACCAGGTCTCCACCCCGCTCCTGAAGAAGATTCAGTTCAACTACCCCCAGGAGTCAGTGTCAGATGTCACCCAGAGCAGCTTCCACAACTACTTTGGTGGCTCAGAAATAGTAGTGGCTGGGAAGGTCGACACAGAAAACCTGCAGCACTTGGAGAGCGTTGTCACAGCGACTGCAGTGAGTGAAGGTGTCCCTGGATAACTGCTCGGGACATCTGGGCTGGTCCATTCCCTCCTGTGTACAGTCTCCCTGCTGAGAGTTAACCAGCAGAGGGTTTTGTCCGCTTGGGTTCCTGGTGGGAACATGGGGAAACTCATGGAGGGTTTGTCCAATACTGTTCCACAACAGCTTCAAGTACAGCCAGGAATAGTCACTCCCTGCTCTCTGCAGCCTGCCAGAGGAACTTCCTTCTAATAAATGTACAAAAAAGATTAAATCTAGACAACAGTATGGATTTTCCTTCATGCCTTGTGGAGATGCAGGAGTGATCCCCTAAGGCAACTCCTTTCATGACTGAAATTCCCACCATCAGGCAGTTCAAGCTGGTGGATCTACAGCATATCAAGTCCTAGCACTGCCCTTTTATGTGTGATGAGATTTTCCCCACGTTTTCAGGGCTGTTCTTCCAGGTGGAGTGGGATGGGATGGGATGGGAATATTAAATCCAGACCTTTCTTTCTGAGGAGGAATGGAATTATCTGCACTCTTACAGGGCTTAGGTGTTATCATTTGTTGGAAAAAAACCCAAACATCTCCAGTATTTTTTTCCTGCCAAAACACAGTGCAGTCCAAGGGTCTGTGTGAGAAAGTAGAATTTGGTTTGTGTTCTTCAGTGGAATTGGATGTAAAAAAGCCTGAGGGAAGGATTATAGAGCTCTGTCATGATCCTCTTCTTTTGGCATGAGTTAGTACCTCTTGGGCTACTGCTAACAACTCATTGAACTACTTTAATCCACTGCCACAGAAGTGTCTTTAACAAAAGGATATCCTGCTACATTTCCCCTCTCATTGTAGTCAGGCCAATGGGACTTTTTGATCTAGAAGTGACCAAGGGCAGAGCCAGAGTGGGTCCTTAACCCCAGCCAAGAGGGGAATTCAAGGCACCCCATTCTCCTGGCTCCTGTCCCTCATCTTTGTCTCTCTCTGACTGCACAGGCAAATGCAGAGCTCGTCATGGAAACCCTGAGAGATGTTGAAGAGCTGGATGGATTCATGAAGAAGGACAAGTTTGCAGATCCTGAATTCACAAGGAAGCTGTGGGCCTATCTGACTGTCAACCAGATGATGGCAGAGAGGTGAGGAGAAATGTGCTCAAACAGGCATGCCTGTGGGGCTGAGGGAATGAAATGATGGAGATTTACTTCATGGACCCCATAGTGAGAGTCATGTAGCAGTTCAGGATTAATCCTCTCAGCCTTTCCTCTTGCAACACCTCTTGGCTCTGTGACCCCTCCATGACAGAATTGCCATGGCAGCTGCCATGTAGAGCTGCTAACTGGGAGTTCTGCTTCTGTTCCCACCCAGAA
Source organism: Pseudopodoces humilis (assembly GCF_049639895.1). Taxonomy (NCBI): domain Eukaryota; kingdom Metazoa; phylum Chordata; class Aves; order Passeriformes; family Paridae; genus Pseudopodoces; species Pseudopodoces humilis. The sequence continues at coordinate 69,042,164 of NC_142204.1, read as the reverse complement.
ATGCAGCCCCCACTGCAGCTTTGAAGAGGAACATCACCAAATCCATCCTGCAGATGTCTCTGGACCATCACATCGTCACCCCCTTCACGGCCATGCTGATTGAGAATGCTGAAAAGGATGAGATAATGCTGGCAGACCAGCCCAAAGACCCCAGGAAAGGCTGCTGCCCAGGTCAGTGTCTCACTCTGCCCATTACTGTGTCTCTCTTGTTGTGTGAAAACAGCCTCTGGTCTGAATTAGGGACACAAGGAAGAAGATGCTGGCAGAGATTTGACCTGTGCAATCTTCAGTCCTGCTGGTGTCCCCCAGCTCCTGTTTCCCCTTACTCCTCTTCACAGCAGGGTCAGCAGATGTTAATGTCAGCCCAGCATATTAAAACCAAGTTTCACGGATTGTTTGAGGTAATGTTGTTTCATGAACTGATTGGGAGAGAGACAGGACAAGTTACTTTCTCCTGTCTCCACCATAGCAAAGGCAGAGAGAGCTCTAGTGCAAAGGAACATGATCAAAGATAATAAATGCTTGCACTTCTTTGAAACCTTTATTCACATGGGTCATCCCAGAGCATGCAGGAAGAGTCCTGCCTTTGTCAGGCACCTCAAACTCAGGACCCAAGTCAACAAAGTTTTTACCATATGCTGAATTTTTAAAAGTCAACTTTTTTCTTGGCAAAACACTTCAGCCCTTACATTGAAGACTGTGCTAAGGTGGGGGCTGCTCTCATGAGTGAGAGATAAAAAGCCAGGCTCCATTTTTTCACTGATAACTTACGGTGAGCTATCTACCCTCATAAGTCATATTTCATTGGTGAAGACACTGGAGCAAATCCAACCTTATGTCATTACACAAATCCACTGTAAACGGTGCTGCACCTGCTTTCCATTGGTATAACATCAGGCTTTGATCTACTGCAGTGCTCTAAAAATTACACCATTACATATGTCAGCACTTACAGAACCCTAATTGTGACTGTCATCTAACAGGTACTCTGGGATTAACTCCAAATGCACCCAATAACAACAAAGGGATCCCAGCCTGGGCCAATGTCACAGCTGTGCCAGTCAGCTTCATGCCTGAGCAAAGGAGCCCACCTGTGTCCTCCCTGAGCATCAACAGAGGTAAAACCTACAGTGTTTCTCTGCCAAGGGACACCAGACACAACAGCACTCATCACCTAATGACTCACCACCATCCCTAGAAGTGTTTTATGCCAGGCTGGATGGGCATTTGAGCAGCCTGGTCTAATGGAAGGTGTCCCTGCCCCTGGTCTTTAAGGTCCTTTCCGATATAAGTTTTATCTTTATAAATTACGGAGTAATTTTGATTTTGAATAGATGAACCTGTAAAAATATGCTGTAAGCTACAAGGATGAAGCTATTTTGGATCCTAATAGGATCTAAAGTATCTAAGTGACCTCCTGGTCTGCTGTGTGCTTCCCTGAGGCTGGGGCTGTTTGCTGAGCTTAACTTTAGCTTCTCTGCAGTAGCAAAGTTACCTCCATTGTAAATGACAGATGAAAGCTATTGTAGAGTTACTGCTGCTGTAAATGGCAGATAAATGTTCTGTGGTAGATAAAAATCTCTCAGTGCTGCTGGTGACTGATGGATCCTGTTAATTCTTGGGCCTTTGCCACAGTTTAGTGGCAGTTTATTTGAGCAAGCCAGCTGTGAGAGCCACTGCCCATAAACATGGTGTTACTACAATAACTCTGTGTGTGATGTGTGTATTTATGTAGTGATTACACAAAGAGCTCTCAAACTCCTTCTCAGCACAGGGAAATCTCAGCTGCCACCAACCCAGCAGGAGCTGGGCAGAGCTTTGCACTGCAAGACAGGACTGGCAGCAGCTGCCTTCAGTGACAGGTGCAGGTGTTTGTCTCATCTGAGGCGAATTTTAAAGGACATGAATTTCTGAGGGGCCCAATTCTGTCAGGTTGTTAAATATACTGTGAGAACAGGTCCTGGATTGTATTCCTCAGTGGGATTAGTGGGCAGGATGTGCCTTTACCTGGCATCATTATGGTTCACTGCATTTGGCAGCTCTCAAACCAGGAATGTCATTTCCTTCCCTTAAACCAGGAATTTGTATGAGGAGGAAGTGTTTGAGGGGCTTTTGTGAGGAGCATCTGAGAACTTTTTTGGCTACCTTAGGGGTGGAAAGTGCCCTCATTTTACTATGAGGAGTCCCAAAAAGTGCTTCAAAATAGCTTTTGTGTCTCTCCCCTCTAGGGCAGGTGCTGACCTGCTTCTCACACTTGTTTGTTTTCCATGTTTCAGTGGACAATGACCCACATTTCATCATACACCTGCCCAAGAGCCAAAGGAACATCTGCTTCAATATCAACTCGGAGCCTGGGAAGATCCTAAACTTGGTTTCTGATCCTGGCACTGGTAAGGGAGTAAAACATGGTTTATTTTACAGCACAAATTTTTTCTCTTGTGTCTGAAAGGTATTTGGAGGGTCCAAGGGAATTGCCTACAGGGGGGACTATGTGCTGGCAGGACTGTGATCAGCAAGCTGAGGAAAATGGTTATTTCCACATCTGGAGTATCGTGTCCAGTTTGGGCCTTGCCAGTACAAGAGAGATGTTGACAAACCGGACTGAATTCAGTGGTGGCCACCAAGATGATTTTGGGGCTGGAGCAGAGGACAAAGAGGGAGAGGCTGAGACAACTGGGTTTGACCAAGCTAAAGAAAAGAAGTAATGGATCTGTGGTGGGTCTTGTTGCTGTTCTCAATTACATGATCAGAAGGTGAAGGTGAAGCCTTGCACATCTCTATGGCGCAGATCTAAGGGACAAGAAGCTACAGAAATGAGGTGCAACAGGTGAAACTCAAGAAAACCTTTTCACCGTGAGGATACCCAAACACAGGGACCAACCCCACCATGAAACCATGTCCCCAAGCATCACATCCACAGATTTTTTGAACATTTTTAGGGATGGCTACTCCACCATTTCCCTGGGCTGCCTGTTCCAGTGACCACCCTTTCAGTGAAGAAACTTCCCTAATATCAAATCTAAACCTCCCATGGCACAGCCTGAGGCCATTTCCTCTTGTCCTATGCATCCCTTACACTAGGCCTGAAGGGATTTTGCTCCTACTCCTAGCAAGATTTAACAGCAATTCCCTGTTTATTGTTTTTATTGTGCTAAAGGATTGAACAATAGCATCAGGAAGCAATTTACTAAATTATTCTCTTCTCTTGGCTGGAAAAATTGGAAAAACTGGTGTTCAGAGGGGTTCCTGTTTCTGTTGATCCCATGGTGCTCCCTGTTGAGATCAGAACTCCAAGTCTCCAGGCAGTGCTTTAAGACTGAGGCAACATTTCTTTCTCTGCTCTTCACAGGAGTTGTGGTCAATGGGCAGCTCGTCGGGGCCAAGAAAGTAGAGAACAACAAACTCAACACATACTTTGGCAAAATTGGGTTTTATTTCAAAAAGAAAGGCCTGAAAGTGGAGATCACCACAGAAACAATAACACTGAAAGATGGCTCTTATGCCATCACACTGACCTGGGCTGACACAGGGCACATCATTCGGAAACAGTGAGTTGATTGTTTTTTACCTGCTCTCACCTAATTCTATTTGAGATACCCTCAGGGCTCCTGCCATGCCATGACTCACATCATCCAGGAGAGCTTCCCCTGCAGATTAACAACTGTCAGCCATGCTGGACGCCCTACAACCCTGTTTAGGCAACAGGACCACATCCAAAATGTGCATTCACTGTAGAAAGAGCTTAAATTTGTAGGGGAAATTAGGTTGCCTTATGGGGGTGAAGTGTCTGTTTATTAGGCATTTCCTACCAGAACTCTGGGTACCACTCCCAAGGCTCAGGGTTTTTCATGGATCCTCTGACATATCTGCCATCCCTGTGGGATTGTTCTGGGTGCCTGAGAGCATCTCAAGGGGCTGAGAGCTGTTGTGTGAACTGACCCTGCCTTTGGTCCCTCTCTGCCAGGCTCCTCATATCTGTGAAGAAAGAAAGCAATGTTACCATCACTGTGGGGGAGGAGATGTCCTTCATGGTTTTGCTGCACCGTGTGTGGAAGAAACACCCAGTGAATGTTGACTTCCTGGGAATCTACATTCCCCCCGAAAACCAGTTCTCTCCTGCAGCCCATGGGCTGATAGGTAAAGGCTGGGGGTGGGAGTGGAAATGGTGGGACACTAGGGGAAGGGGCTTTGCCAGATCTTGGAGGGAATTTTATAGAAGCATAGGCATAAAATATCCTGAGTTGGAAGGGACCCACAAGGAGTCTAACTCTTGCACAGGACACTTCCAAGAAGTGTCAGCCATGTGCCTGACAGCATTTTCCAAATGCTCCTCAACTCTGGTTTGGTGCTGTGACCACTTCCTGGGGAGCCTCTTCCAGTGTCCAACCACTGCCTGGGTGAAAAACCTTCCCCTAATACCCAGCCTAAACATCCCCTGGGCACATCTTCATGCTGTTAATTTGTTGGTGACTGTGTCCTGATGGAAAAGGTGTGGAAATTATTCAAAAAGAGAATAGGGGAACTCCTGTAATGTTCTGGAAATTCCAAGGACATTGTGGAACATCAGGGACCAGGAGATTATTCTTTATTCCAGCTGGGGAGGATGTTTTGAAAACAGACCTGACTAGGTGACATTGAGATGGGACTTTCCCTGCCTGGCTAAACTGCTGCATATTGAACATGAAAAGACCAAAACAAACTCCTGAAAACTTTCTGAGATTTCTGTGCAAACATCTGTAATCAGCTCTTCCCTAAATGACAACCCTTTCTGGCAGTAGTATAAAACAAAAGCAAGGCCTCAGTTCATAAGATAAATCAACTTGCTCAGTCCTGGACCCACGCAGAACTCATTTTGAGGAGCAGAGGTTGTTCTCCCAATTAGTGAGAGACAGAGTGCCCTGTGATCCATGCAGGATTGGTTTGCCTGCTGGAGCTAGTTTGATTTTCCTAAAGTGCCTGGCAGCAGCTGACATGGAGCTTCAAAGGTCAGGACACACAAACAGCTTTAAACCTCTCCCTGACCAGGTCAGTTTGTGTCTGAACCAGAAGTGTCAATCCACCACCAAACACCTGGGCAAGCTCCAGAGAAACCACAAGCCATCATGGAAGTGAAAGGCAACAAGTTCACTGTTACCAGGTAGGAATCATGTGCTTTATTGCTCTCTTTCTAAATCAGTTCTGTCCTTAGTGCTGCCCAGCATCTGACTCTGGACAGGTTTGAAAAATCCCTGGAACCCCCCAGAGTAGGCCCATGAGGTCACAGAGCTGTAATATTAACTGTGTTTTGTGGTTATTTCCACTTCCTGTGGGTGGGAGACACATCTCCCCACTTTGGCAGAGCAGCACCAATACTGAGCAGGATGCCCAATGTCTCCTTGCCTATTTGCCAAGTTGTGACCTTGCTTTGGGTGTCCTCCCTGCAGGGGTGTGCAGAAGGACTACAGGACAGACCGTGTGCTGGGGACCGACGTGCCGTGCTGGTTTGTGCACAACAGCGGCAAAGGCTTCATCGATGGCCACTACAGGGACTACCTGGTCCCCCACCTCTACAGCTTCATGAAGAAACCCTGAATGCTTTTTTAGTTCAAAAAATTCCCACCTGCTCCTTCATGCCCAAACAACTCTGAGCAGCAGCTGTCAGCCTGTCACACCAGGGTGACTGGAGGCGACCCCACCACTGTTTGCTTTGTTTTATCAGTGTTTCAAAGACATGTAAACTCCCTTTTCTGCTGAGAAATGAAATCTGTAATAAAGTGACACGCTGGGTTGGAGGAGGTGTCTTCCTCTTGCCTTGTCTGATTTAATGGGCTGTAACTCCATTAAAAATTTGTACTATTTTCTAATAATCATTTCATAGAGGTGTAATAGTGTTGTGGCTCCTGCAATGTGGATAACACACATGACCAGATTTAATATGTATTTAATATTTACACCTTTGTGTTTCCAGACTGCTGGGAAAATGTAAGCTCATACAATGTTGGAGTGGGCAAAAAGAACGTGCATTAAGTAAAGGAAATTTAACAGAAAAGGAATGTGGGTCTGGAATGGGTATCATGAGCAGTCTCCAGTATTTAAAGATGGATTAACCAGTGGTGAGGAGGGTCCTTGAAGTAATTGTTGTTGCTATATTGGCAAGAAATTAATTAGATGAGTCTCAGACAGCTTCCAGCCTTTTTGTGAAAATTCAAAATCAGAATGGGGCTTCATGCAGATACAAATCTTTCCATGTAGGAAACATTCACACTATATAGAAATAATCTTCAGTACTAAAAGTTTCCCTTCCAGGGGGCTTAGCTCCCAAAAGATCACTTACTTTTCAGGAATATTCAGCAATGAATGAGATTAGTAGTGAAATATACCTGTGTGTATACCAAAAGCTGGATTCAAAACCCTGCTTTTTAAACACCTTATTAAAACACATTTGTCTTATCCTTTTCAGCAGACCTAATCTAGGAAAGGAACTCAAGCAGTCTCCTTGCCCTTCTCAACTTTGGTTTTCTTCACTTAGGCACTAAAAGCTGGTACAGGATCTTTTTTGCAGCTGTGTCAGTATCAATGTGGCTTTGAAATGTCTTTTAAAGTTCTTCTCGGAAGTGTCAGCAACTTCCTACAAAGCATATATTGCTTATTTCAACTCACCCATCAGTTCTGGCCTCCACAACATCCTGCAGCAGCAGCTCAACCAAGCAGTGACTTACCATTCTCTGGTCTTCTCTGTGCAACTTACACCTTGTCTACTGTATTTACTCTAATTCTTCAGGTTGCAGAATGTCAAGTGTAATTATTTTCAGTGATACAGAAGCTGCTGTCACTTGCCCTCATTGCTCTCCTACAAACCTCCTCTCTCTCACTGCCTCTTCTCTGGGAGAGGGCAGTGCTGTTCACACAGCACAGGCTGCACAGAGCCTGAATTTACAGACAAGTGTTCTCTGCCTCCAGATCTCCTAACTCTAGACATTTTATGCTTGAAAAGACAGCTGATGTCCTGCGTGAGATGTTCCAGGCTACCTGAGACAGCAGCTATTTCATGAAACCTCTGCAGAATTCCAGTTTTCTGCAAGTTTCCCCTGGAAACCACAAAATAACAAGACCTTTTGAAGCAAGGAAAGGGAAAAGGTTCCAGAGACACACAACCTTCAGGTGATGGGTTTTATGGCCCAGGACCACCCACATGTTTTTTTTTATTACCCAAATAATGTGGTGCACCAACCCAGCACTTCACTGTGCTCTTTGGTGGGCTTAAATCAACAGCTGCTTCACGCATTGGAAAGGCTGGTAAGAAACACACTAGCCTAAGAAAGGTCTCTGTTTATTCCTGAAGTGCCTTAGAAATTAAACGTTGTACAAAATGGGACACTTTTAAAAAAATAAAACAAATAATGCTATATCATTTTGCACAAGTAACATTACTCATGTAGCAGAACAACAATGGAGGAAAGGAAAAGGCTTTGGAAAACCAAAAGAGCAACCCCCAGTTCATATCTGCACAAGCTTCAGCTGGCATCCCAAAACATGCCACAAGTAACATCCATGGTGCAGCTCCATAAGGAGTCCATATGAAGATAAATTCCATATCAGTATTATCAGGAGCCCTGATAAACCTGCTGGAGGAGCAATGACTTGCATTCTACTATCACTGATGTGCTGATCAAAAATAAACTGGTGACTGCACTTAATAAATCAGACCATTCTTGCAGGAAACAATCCCTTGCAGCACTGGTATCTTCCTGCTATTCCCTTAATCCCTTACTTTGTTCCTGCACCCTGAAGTCCATTTTGGCTCTGGATTGAGAAGTGTGTTGCTTAAACTCCACTAGTTCCAACACACACTGCCTCCCTGTAGGTAATTCTCCCTTCAGGACCTGCCCACATACTCCACTTTGCAGCTCTCTGCTACATTTTACAAAAGGAAATTGAAGCAAATACTATAAGGTTGATATAAAATTAAATGAAAAATTTCCATAGTATTTCCATAAACATTTTATGTAACAAATTCATAGCTATCTTTAAATAAATCAAGTTTGCTGTTGTTCATGTCTATATACATTATAAATACATATACACACGCACACAATTAAAACCCTGACATGGTAGAGTCTTATGTCTGCCTGAAAGATTTCAGAAAGAAGGTTTTGAGCACCAAAATCTTCTCTGACGCATGATTTAGCACCTCAGGCGAGTTTGGAAACATCTTCATACTGGATATCTTCTACTCTGCGCCCTTTAAGAGGTCCCTGGATAATTACAGGAAAAAAAATAACATCACAACATAAAATTGCTTGTTTCTTGAATTCCCAACAGGGAGTTTATAGTAGGAGAATACAGGAGATTTGTTCAGGACACAATGTTCCTTGATACATAATTTTCAGCCTGACCAGAGAATGTGACAGGGCCTCAACACCGTCCCAGAAATCCTTTCACTTTCACTTTTAGTACCAAAGTTCCTCCTCTCATCAGGGCATCTGCACAGAGTCTTCCCAAATCCTCCAGAACCCAGTCTGGGCTGAGTTTGTGCAGCTCTTTGTCCTGGGTTTCAATGCAAGATGTAACCAAAAGTATGTATTCTATTATCATCTGTTAAAACCAGGTGGGGCAACGTTCTTTATCTCTTCTATGACCCATTCCTCATATCTTAGGGGGATATCTTCTGTTAATGGGCCATTTGGTCTCACTGCATGACTGATAAAATTACATCATCCCATTGTGAGATGCTCCACCCTGAGAGGATCCAAATATTCCTACCTGGATATAATCTGAAATTTAGAACACCACATGCAGCCTTTCTCCACTAGATTCCCAGAGGAAGACAGGACCCATCTACACCACCACTGTACCTTCAGAGGAAAACTACACCCTTCTACGGCATCATTGCTTCAACAGAACCACAACTGTCACTCCAGGAGGACTGCAGCCACCATTTAATCAGACTGCTACTGTCCAACAGGGTGTCAGGTGTTTTTTTGGTCAGGTGACCAACAGAGTCAGTGGGTTTTTTTTTCCTTTTTTTTTTCTTTGTACTACTTCATATTTATTTTAATTTTCCTAGTAAAGAACTGTAATTCCTATTCCCATATCTTTGCTTGAAAGCCTCTTGATTTCAAGATTATAGTAATTCAGGGGGGTGGGGTGGTGGTTTACATTTTTCCATTTCAAGAGAAGTTTCTGCCTTCCTTAACAGAAACCTGTATTTTCAGACCAAGACACCCTTCTTTGAATGGGATCTAACAGTGCTCCCTCTTGCAAGCTGTATTTAAGAAGTTTGACTTTGAGCCAAAGTCAATACCTCTGTGCTTTATCAATCAGTTTAAAGATTTTTTGTTCTGCTCTGCAAAACCAAAGAGCCACACAGACATGTTGGCATGGACTGATTGTTAACCATAACCAAGATAAGAAATGAACATATTAAGCCCCACATTCAGTCTGGAAAAGGCAGGAGAAAATTCACATCCTTGCATGTTCTAATTTTTTTACCTTCCCACAAAACAGTACCACAACAGCTATGTTCCAAATAAACACACAAAGTATTTTCCAAATCTCTTTCAGGCCCAAAACTTACTAAATTTAGCACCCTGGCATCTTTTTGAAGATTCTCTGCAAACAGCCAAGAATTAGCCTGTGATAGGTGAGAATGTGTGGCTGTTGACAGGTGAGGGCTGTCCACAGAACTTTGCACACCACAAATCCCACCTGTAAGGCAGGATTAAGGATAACATGGTTCTTTGTGAAAGTTCTCCATGTACAGATTGAAAGCTCTCTGCAAACAAGAGCTTGCAATGTTTGATACTTACCGAGTCAATGGTTATTGTCACTGAAAACCTCTTCTCATTGATGGATTCCAAAATGCCTTCATTTCCTCTGTACCCACCATTTAATACCATCACTTTCTTGCCTGAAAGAAAAATAGCAAAAGAGTTACACAGCAGAGTTCCAAACTTCTGTAAAATGTTTGTCCCCATCTTTCTTATAAACCCCCTTTAAGTATTTGAAGGTGCTCTAAGGTCCTCACAGCAACTTCCCTTTTCCAGGCTGAACAACCCCAGCTCTCTTAGCTTGTCTTCTCAGGAGAGATTATGGTACTTTCTAGTGGATGAATTATAGTTTAAAAGAACCGAAATGTAAGTTTTGCAGAGGCAGAAGGCAAAAACAGAAGAAAACAGCCATACCTGGTGCTGGTATTACAGTTTCTAGATGTGTCTGATCAAGCTTCAGCTTGTCCCCAGAGTCAATCACCTTCACAACTGCTGTGTATTTGTCAATCACTTCCTGTTGTGAAAGGCAAAGGCCAATCAGAAAAACCAAACATTTTTCTCTAAATTTACATTTCAAAGTTAACAAACTTTGGCATTGTGACACTGCAATTCTGCATTTTCAAAACCAGCAAAATGCAAAGGCTCTAGCCTGGAGATGTTATGTGCAAATGAGATCCTGCAGCTTAAATATCAGTGCAGAACTGACTAGTCTTAGGTTAAAACCCAACTGCACTGCTTTTGGTCACATCCCATTGACTCAGGGATTATTCTCCAAGATGGATGTGCTAATAGGGACAAACTACACAGGACAAAACCATGCTTAAGAAAAGATCACTGAATAAATGACATTAAACCAATTCAGAGGTTCACTGCCTGTCCAGAATAAGTCCCAATACAGGTGAGGTGACATTTCAGTCCTCAATCACGTTGTCTTAAGGCTGAACAACCTGTATAATGAAACAAATTTTCCTAAGTCATCTAATTCCAGAAAAGCCAAACAAATGCCACATGTTCCCCATGGCCCACCTTACCTTAACAACTGCCTTCTTCTTGTGGTACTTCTCCCCAAGCTTTTTTGTTACAATTTTTACAATGATCTCCTGGAAGATTTGAAAGGAGAGAAAAATAAAATGAAGTACCAAAATGTGCAAACAACTCTACAATCTAAATTAATAGTATAGCACAGTCAAGGAAGCAACAATAGTAAAGATGTGGCTTTCTGAAATTTCTGTATATTGTCATATTATTAGCTCAAAGTAGCATCTCTCAAGACTTTTTTGGGTTTCTTTGACAAATACAGTTACACTTGAATTCACAATCCAATGTGACAGCCCACAATAGGTCAAGAGCAGGAAAGGGAAAATAAATGTGAATTTAGTTTGCAATCTGCTTCTGATCTTTATAGTAATCAACAATGGCTAGGAATGCAGAATTGGCTGTATTTGGTACAATATTAATTTTTAAGTCACTTACAGGCTGTAACCAGTAGTCTCTTCGAGACGTTCTTTTCTTCTCCTCTTCAAGCTGAAGAAAAACAACAAATAGTCAGCAATTACTTCCCCCTTCCACTGCAGCTTTCCTATGCCTTTGAACAGCTTTCAACCAATTATCCAGTCCTATCTAATGTGGGGAACAAAAACGATCCCCAAACCCTAAGTAACAGTAAGTCATTATAGTCTTGCCTCATAAAAATTGATTAGATGAATCCAGGAACTCATGATAAAATGGTGATTCGTATTTCTTTTCTTTGGCAAGTGTTTCTAGGTATTTTCTTCTCTTGCAAAATCTGTATTCCTTTACTTCCAACATCTCAACCATCTGGGGACTAGGCAGAGTTGAGCAGCCAGTTTTATGAGGAAATGAAACCAGTTTTATGGGGAAATGAAATTATTTTGCCTGGTAAGATGTGAAAGTTGGACATTGAACACCTTCCATATGAACAGAAGGTCGGAGGTCACTTCAAAGGGATACCCTGGTGAATTGAATTGTCACAGCCACAGGGGCACACAGAAACAGATCCCACATGATTATTACCTCCATGATCTCATCCAGTGCAGATTTCTTCTTTTTCTCTTTGGTTTGACCAGAGCTGTGAGCTCCTTCTTTTCTCTTAACTGCCCCCTCCACCATCTTCAGTGCATTCTGTCCAAGGACACTGCTGGAAAAGTAAATTGGTTCTTTCACAGCAGATCTTACATTTTTTCCCACTAGCAAGATGCATTTGAAGAACTGGCTGTGCAAAAAGGCCTTCTGGTCTGCTGGATTTCAGCTGTGACAGTCCCCTTCCAGACCCTGCACACCTCCTCCTCTAGAAGTGATCTCCTTGGGGTGCAAACTCCACATCCACTGAGGGGCACTGCTGGCATCCAGCAGAATGGACACAGCCCCATGACCAGTTCAACACAGCACAAGAAAATAGCTGATCAAGGACTTGAGTTCAGTGAAGAAGACAAAAGCTGGTCTGCAAATAAGGTTTTCCAATTTGAAAGGACAAATTTTAGAGAAGCCACCTGGACAGAGGAACTCAGACATGGCAGATACCCAGAATTCCTTTCAGACAGAGACACTGAGCCTATCTGGCAATGGGAGAAAACACCCAGAATCTGTAGACAAGAGCTCCACACCCAGCAAATAAATGTCACCTTCACAACCATATTCAAAATAGGCAAACAGCCTAAGAATTGTGGAAAATAAAGAGCAAGCATCACAAAAAATTACATCTCAGGGATGAGGGAACATCTAGGTAAAGTGAGAACTGCTCAGAGGCAGCTTCAGTTCAGCCATTTTTCTAACAGACATTGAACACAGAAAAAAAATAAGGTATTGATTCAACACAAAAAATGAAGGCAGCTGCTCTGAGGTGAACAGTGATGGAATAATTAATATGGCCTTAGGACAAACTGCATGTTCTGCCTGTGGTGAGGATGTTAGGTATACTCCCACAGGTAAGATATCCCACGGGAATGAAGATACAGGAGTTGCAGTGGAAGCAACTTTAAGAGAAAAATTCTGTTTCAGAGAAAGTCTGAATAATCATAGAGTTTGAGAAAAAAATAGCACATTAAATCATAAATCAAATAGCATGTACTTAAACAAACATCCCATGAAGGGCAACATACAATTAAAACATAACAACTGCAGTGTCCCTACTTAAGAGAACTAACATATCTAGCTATGAAGTTGCTACACTGCCATTTCAAAGCTTACAGGTAAGTATTTAGTGCCGTGAAGACATTAGACTACTTGATATATGATTTCACATTTTGCCAAATTTTAGCAAGGACCTGAAGTATTCCTCACTGAAACTATTCAAGTGAGAGTCTCAATTAAGTTTCAGAATCATCTTAAGCACAACTTGATGCTTAGGGATAATTTACAAGTTTTCCTCAAAGCCTGCAATCTGTATCTATTATTGCAAAGAACTGCTTTACTGTCTCATTTTCTGCCTGGCATATATCCCATCAGATACCTTATCTAAGAGCTGAGTGTGATGAGGGGAAAGCTTTCTTTTACCTGCAATACATTTAATTACAATATTGCCTCACATGAGAAGATGCACTGCTCATCAAACAGTTCCACAGACTGCTGTAAGACAGTATTATTTGCATTATTGATCCCTTTTTTTTCCTGCATTGCTTGTGGTTACATGATGACAATTAAATTCCAGAGCTCTAGGAAGAAACCAGAGCTCAGAAACCAGAAATCAGGCAGATTTAGCTGCTTAAACGATGACCAGAGAAAATATTGTCTCCAATCATACAAGGCAATCAAACCTTTTAGGAACCAAAATTAACAAGTCAGGAATATCCATTCATAGAATGCAGCTGGGACTAGATTGCATCACTGCAAGTGCTTTGGCTGGATCCCTTTCCCACCCTCCATGGAGGAATCTGTAACTGCCTATTACTTTATGGGCATCGGCCATGAAGCACAGAGAATTCAAGAAGGCTCCTCACAGCTCACACTTAAGATACACCCACTCATCCATTTTAAATACAAAACAAAACATGAAGTCACCTAGTAGCCCATTCTGAATAACAAGAGAGGATGAGAGATTAGACTCCAAATATTTTGGGAAAGACAAACCTTCCTGTTCATACAAATACCATTGTCACAGAAGTGCTTTGTAACAGTAAGGGTTGGCCTTAAATTCTTTTCTCACCTTGTTTTAGAAGATGCTGCGACTGAAGTACTTGCTCCTTTGTTTAAATTAAATGTAACTAAAAAATAAAGAGACATTACTCTATTTCTATCTTTAAAAATAACTGCATTGAAGGATGTTAACAATTTTTAACATCTGCAAATAGGAAAAATCATAAATTTGAAAATATTTACTAATCTATATTTTGGCTTAGTTTTTACAATAAATCAAACTTTTTAATACAGAACACTCTGCATTTCCATATTCCAGTGCTCTTTATAACTGATCTCAAAGCACTTTATGAAGCACTAAGCAGGCTTCAATGCTGATTTCATCAGAATCACAAAATCAGCTCCAGTAGGTTCTTGAAAATTGCATCCATCAAAATCTGATTACCTTTTTCTTCTTCGTTTTCTCTGTTCAATTCAGTATAGACTGGCATTTCCTGCCAAAAAAAACACAAAGCACATTTGAAGAATCAAAAAGAAAACTAAGTCAAGATATCATTTTTTGGTGATCATTGCTTAGCTCAGTTTTACAGACAGCAGCTGTAATATTCAACCTGGTTTGATTTGTAAAATATTAAAATTGAAAACATCATATCATTACAGGTTTCTGTGCAAAATTCTCCAATTAACAGAAGTGCTACTTAAACTTGCTCAATTCCATTATAAAAGGCAAGTGGTCTTGCTTCAGCAGTTTTCTCTGTCTGAACCAACACGATCTGACTGGTTTCTGGACAAACTCAAAGAAGAAAATTCTGGTATCTTTCCAATTTTTAAGCACCCAAGGCTCAGACCATTTAAATTTCAATTAGTTTTAAATTAAGAAGCAGGTGATTGTTTACAACAGCATTTAAATGTACCCATCAATACCCAGGATCATATGGGAGGTTCCAGCCCCAGGCAATAACATATAAAGGGATCATGAAATGATGCCAAATAAACAGATCCCAAATAACCAAGCCAGCACCACCAAAATAGAACTTTTCACTGTGTGAACTTGGTTATGCCAGATGCCCCTGGTTATTTATCTCAGCCTCCTCAGTGTACAAAGCACTTGTTATCTGCAGCTCTATTAGCTGTGAAATACCATAAATGAAGACATTTAATGCAGGTTAATGGACTGTTTGCTCCCCCTTCCTAAATTCAAAGGTGATTTTTAAATCACTAATCCCTTGAAGAGCCGTAAATATTACTTCCTTAGTACTACTGCTAGCTGGGTACAAGGTAACTGTAAATTAGGAAGCAAAGGAAAGAGCAGTGCAAGGAATGTAGCAGCATCAAATTCCCCAGTTTACTTAACCACAATGAAGGTTCACACACAGTGCAATTTTCCTCACCAGTTCTTTCCCCTCCAAACCTCTTCTAACTTGTTGTTCAATGAATTTAGCCGTTTTTTCTTCATCATCAAGGTCCTGTTTCTTCTTCCTCTCTTGTTCTTGCTGCCTGCGAATGGTCTCTGGGTCCCTGTCGATGTACTGAATGTACCAGCCTTTAGGAGTCTCATCAACCTTGCAAAGACCTAAAAAATCAAGGCAAAACAAAGTAAGATTAATATTAACAATATCAAGATCATTTTTAGTCCATGTTCACTGTAGCACTGCCGATACTTTACAGAGAAAACATGCCCCTTACTGGGCTGCTAAAGCTGGCTTTTAATTTGAATCTGCACCACGTGTTCCTGGCCCTCAGCTACCCAGATCTGTTTGGACACAAGCCAGCGTATGTCACAAAGTGCATGAAGTGCTTTACAACACTTTCCTTATTGAAGAAAACGTTTCCTTCTCACTGTTTTAACAAGGAAGAAGACAGATATCTAACATGTATAATCGATACACACTAAAGAAAATATTGGAGTGCTGTGCTATCATTACTGACTCTGGCTAGCATAACTTTCCAAACACTCTCTAACTGCTGGATGTATCCTGCAGAACAGGGGCACCCAGAGCCAAAGCAAACTTTCTGTCACCACAGTGCCATTTAATCTCTCTTCTTCCCAGTAAACACAGATCTGCAGATCTCCAGCTTTAACCCTTCCACTAGGCCAGGAATGAAAATGACTGCTTGCTTCTTGTCACCTCAGATGTGGAAATGAAGGGATGTCCTAGTTCTTAATTTTTAAATGGCAACTGTTGGAAGTTGATTTAGAGTTCAGCAATACATCCAGTAAATACAGACCAGCAGATGAAACAAGGAAATGCTCACAACTGATGTACTTATACCAGACTTCTGACATTTTTCATAAGAAAACTCCTAAAGGTTAGCACAGAAATACGTTTGGGAATCTTTTCATGTATATACAGGAGGGGAAGAAAGGAAAAGAACTAACATAAATATTTACTGATCAGTTATCAGGAATTCAATTGCCCAACAATATTAAGACTTCCCAACCCTGAGCAGGCACACCCACCTTCTCTCCCCAGCCATTTTGTAAAATCAGTCAGTGTTTCCCATTGTGTGGCATTCATGTGGATGTGCTCTCGATGGCTGATGTATTCATTGTACACAATATTATTGTGAACTCTCTTCGTTCCTAAAATACAGATTATGATTATGATTATTATTATTACTGAACCAACAAAAGACACTAAAACAAGCAAACAAACAGCAAAATACTTACCAAATCGCCTCCTGAGCAATTCAAGGAAATCATTTCGGAATTCCCTTAGGGAATAAAAAAAAAAGTATTTTTAGTAAAACTTTAACCACTAGGAAGCAATTTTCTCTTGTCATTAACAATTAAACATCTGCAGTATAAACCTGATGATTATTCTTCTGAGCTGAGTATGATGCTATTCCGACACATTTCCCTTTTTCACTAGGGCAGGACTATATACAGGATGAAACACAATATGATACATGCACACACCTTAAATCTCCAAGAGAGTAACGGCCTCTCAAAGGGATAAAATGGAGCAAAGGAATCTCAACACTTCCCACTAATTACTGGTGTTATGTTACCAGGTGTCTTCCCAGACTGACTGACACAGAGCATAGGGCAGGACAAAGGGCAGAGGGGTGGATGGGGCAGATGGATCACTCATCTCCCTGCTAATTTCAGGGCTGCAGAATAAAGCCTCACTTCAGACTCCTGCTGAAGACAGCTCCAGTCATCCCAGCTCTCATGTAGGTCAGCTGGACAAAGGCCTGGGAGAAGCTGGGAGATGTCAGTCCCTCCCTGACTTGTTCTCTCTCTGTTATGGCTGCTCTTTTAGCTCGTGTGTGTGGGGCAGTCACTCAGCAGGGACAGAAAGGTGATGTATTGTAACACAGAGCAACTTCAAACAGGTTTAAAACATGAGATAAAATTGTCAAATTTGGATAAAATCATTGCTTCCTGAAATATCTTACCTAAAGTTTAAAGGTGGCATTGCCTAAACTTTCAATTACAAAAAGAGCCAACATTAACATGTATCACAATAAAATGTTTTCAATGGGACATTATTGGGCCTTAGGGGTGTGGCTGTGCATACCTGACACAGGGATGAAGATCTGGGTAAGAACATACAGAAAACTTACTCAGAGAAGTAATCCATGAATTGCTGAGGATTTTCAGAAGCCAGCAGCAACTGCCTCTGGTGGGACTCAGACATGCAGTGACACTTGAAGCCATTCTATAAAGCAAAAATAAATACTTTGCTTGTCTTTGTCTCAATCTGCAACACTCATAGATTACGAGAGTATTAAAATCCTACAGATAAAATCCAGTGATCGCAGTTCCCACAATGGTCCCTTCAACAGCACTGGGGACACTTACGAGGGAGACTGACAGGACAAGGGACATTGGCTTTAAACTGACAGAGGCAGGGTTAGATATAGGAAGATAAAATAGGAAGAAATTATTCCCTGTGAGGGTGGTGAGGCCCTGGCACAGGTTGCCCAGAGAAACTGGAAGTGTTCAAGGACAAGCTCGACGTGCCTTGGAGCAACCCGGGATGGGGGGAAGGTGTCCCTGCACTTGGCAGAGGGGTTGGAAGTGGGTGATCTTTAAGCTCCTCCCAACCCAAACCATCCTGTGATTCCATGAGCTCGGAGCTGTCACAAGAGCTAACCCCAAGCAAGGGGACCTGCCCCCAGGAGAACCGGGATGGGGGGTCCTTAGCCGGAGATCCGAGCCACCCGAAGGACAGGGACCCCCCCCCCCCCCCAGCGCGCCGCCAGTTACCTCATCGCGGCACTGCTTCTGGCACATCTGGCAATACCAACGCAGCTTCTGCAGCCCCTTGGACTTGATGCGGTTGGCGATCGCCTTGGGGCTGAGGAAATCCGACTTCCCCATGACGCCGGTCCCGTCCCGATCCCAATACCGCTCCCGAGCCGGTGCCGCTCCGGATCCCGCCCCCTCCGGAAATGGCGGCGGCGCCCTGGAAGCGGATCCCGGCGGGGCGGCGCAGGCGCGCTGCGGGCGCGCTGACCTTCAGCGGGGCTGTGGTGGAGGCGCCGCCATGTTCGCCCGGGGCGCCGCGGTCGCGCTGGTCCAGCCGCAATGGTATCGGCACGGGCTGGGACGGGCGCTGTGGGGACGGGGGGGCGCGTCCCGATGGCCGGGGCGGCTCTGCGGGGTGTGGGGGGATGGCTTCGTTCGGCCGTGCTGCGCCGGGGGGCGGCGGGGTCGCAGCCCCGGGCGGCCCGTGAGGGGCTGCGGGCTCTGAGGGGTGGCGGCGGAACGGGCACCGGGCGATGAGGGCAGCGGGGGTCCCGCAGGGATGGAGGGTCTGTCCTCGGTGGGTGGGAGCGCTCGGCCGGGATGGGTGAATGGGACAGGCAAGGGTTAAAGGACAGGTTTGTACATAGCAGGAGACCCTGCTCTGGCCAGGAAATGGTACGGCCTCCTCAGCTTCGTTTTAATAGTCTTTAGAACCTAATTGCATTGCATGAAGCTTTGTTTAAAATTATTGTTTTTATTTCTAATTTGCCCTTCCAATGTCCTCGTTTACTCCTTGCCATTACCCAAGGCGGTGGATATTGCATTAAGCTTTTCTCTGTACTCGGCACTGCTGAGGCGCCGCCTCGAGTCTGGGGCAGCTGCGGGGCCCCTCAGTTCAGGAGGGACATTGAGGTGCTGGAGCGAGTCCGGAGAAGGGCAGTGGAGCTGGGCAGGGATCTGCAGCCCAAGTCCTCTGAAGAACGACCGAGGGAGCTGGGGTAGCTCAGCCTGGAGAAAAGGAGACTCGGGGTGGCTTTACCACTGCACAACTCCCTGACAGGAGAGTGCAGTCAGGTGGGAGTTGGCCTCTTCTGCCAGGAGCCAGCGGCAGGACACGAGGCCATAGGTTTAGGTTGTACATTAGGAGCAATTTCCTCACAGAAAGCGTGATTAGGCATTGGAACGGGCTGCCCGGGGAGGTGGTGGAGTCATCGTCCCTGAAGGTGTCTAAAGAAAGATTGGATGTGGCACTCAGTGCTGTGGTTTAGTTGATAAGGTGGTGTTTGGTCATAGGGTGGACTTGATGATCTCAGAGGTCTTAGATGAGGGAAGGATGAAGTTGTGCCTACAGGCCATGGGTCAGCGTGGCTTGTCTCTGCCAGAGATGTTTTTTAAGAAACAGCAAATCTTTGAATTTTCATCACTCTGAAAGGGATTTGCCCTTGGCAGGTGTTGGTTTGCTGGAGAGACAGTGAATTATCCTAATTTCTCCTGCATTCCTTTTCAGGGGCCAAGTCAGGAATATGGCAACGCTAAAAGACAGTAAGTAAAGGTTTTGTCTGATCTTGAGAGATGAAAAATGTTGCAGGGAAACCATATGTTAAAATATAATTCTGTTTAGCAATTGCTATGTTGGGTAAAATTATTCTGATACATAGTAATGCTATATAGGCCTGCAGTGCTAATTACATTAAACAAATGTCCTTCAGAAAAGGATTTGCTTGAAGTGGTTTTGGCAGTAATTCGGGTGTCTTTTTATAGTTATGCTCAAATATATTTTTAAAATAATTTTTATTCATATGTTCTAAACCAGATTTCTACTCACATCTCATAATTAACTTAGTTTCTCTTATGTTTATTTCCTTGTGCTTTTATGCAGCATTTGGGGGAAAAAGGATTGACTGAATGGTTTTAGTGGGATAATGCTTCCTTAAGCCATTCCTCATAGCTCTTATATAGGGATATTGCCTAGGAACTGTACTTGTCTATGGTTTTCGGTTTATGTTTTGATTTATTTTTCCATTAGTGTTTTTATAAATGTCATTTTACCACAGTTTAAACAGAGGAGGAATTTTTTTCTGTCTTCACACTACGGGGATGTTTTTGTTTGTTTGTTTCCTCTGTCATCTGTGAAAGATGACATTATACCTCAGTTGTCAAATTTGCAGAAACAGGTAGAAGTGAAAGCAAAGAGAATAGTAAATAGACTTCATGTTAGGATATATATTAAATGACTGTAGTGTCTGAAGGAAATAATATCTCTGTTGTAAAGATGAATTTGTGTTAGCCACGTTCTTACTCTTATTGTAAATACTGAGACCTTTTATGAGGTTTATTTGTGTGCTGTTTGTTTATTTATTTCTTCTTCTTTGAAAAACATGGCAAAATATTTTTGTATGGCTCTTACTGGCATTTTGTTGTTTGAGTCATTATGCCCAGTACAGTCCATGACCTTCAACTCTTAACCTTGCAGTCACCAGGCGTTTGAAGTCCATCAAGAACATCCAGAAGATCACCAAGTCCATGAAGATGGTTTCTGCAGCCAAATATGCAAGAGCTGAGAGGGAGCTGAAGCCTGCGAGAGTCTATGGAACAGGAGCTCTGTGTGAGAGAAAGTTCTTGCACTTAGTCATGGGGGAGCAGAAGAGGAGGTTTTCATAGTGGTGTTAATATGCCAAGGCTTTTTAACCTTTCAGTAGTCTGTTTCCAAAAGAATTTCCGTAGTGAACTTCTCTGAGTGACATCTGATCAGAGTTGTGAATTGTTTCTTGCTCACATCTGGTCTGACCATGTGCAAACTTGAAACAATTGCAAAGGAGATAAAATAAATCTGGCTGACATTTGGAGCCCCTTTGGAATTGGTTTTCCTTAGAATAATTCAGAGCACTTTTTATGACTTACTTTCTTTTTTTGGCACCCTTGAAAAATGTAATTTTTTTTTTTTCAGCTCTTTATGAGAAAGCAGAAATAAAGGCACCTGAGGACAAGAAGAAGCATCTCCTTATTGGTGTGTCCTCTGACCGAGGCTTGTGTGGTGCTATCCATACATCCATTGCTAAAACCTTGAAGAACGAAATTACCAACCTCTCAAATGCAGGGAAAGAGGTTATGGTAGTTGGAGTAGGTGACAAGATCAGAGGCCTGCTTCAAAGGTAAAAAGGATGAGGCCCAAAACTCACACTGCAAAAGAGTTTAGTTTGGAGTTTTGTTTGTTTTCTGTGGTAGAAATTTCAAGGCTGTTTAGAAGATTGTTTGACAATCTTCTATTGATTGTCTATTGATTCCTTCATTGACAGGAAATTGCATTTAAGTGCTAAGTTCAAGTTCCTGTAAAAAAAAAAAATCTGCAAATATTCTAGAAGTGGTTTTGGTAATCTCATTATTTGGGAAACTGCTGCACAGCACTGTTATTTTCTTGAAAT
The DNA here is from genome assembly GCF_049639895.1 of Pseudopodoces humilis. NCBI lineage: Eukaryota > Metazoa > Chordata > Aves > Passeriformes > Paridae > Pseudopodoces > Pseudopodoces humilis. The sequence continues at coordinate 69,020,703 of NC_142204.1, read as the reverse complement.
AAAAGTCTGAAAGCTGGCAACTGGTGCTGTTACATGTGTGTGTATTGTGAAGCTATCATAATTTAACTAAAGGCAATTCAATAAAATGTTTAGTTCTGAACACTCTGAAGTTACAGTCAGTTACTTCTAGTAAGTCAGTCTTGCTGCCTCGTTGTACTTTAGCACATCCACTTGGCTCTAACACAAGTTTGTTTTTTCTGCAGAACACACAGCAACTATTTCCTGCTGACATTCAAAGAAGTGGGACGGAGACCTCCAAGCTTTGGAGATGCTTCAGTCATTGCTTTAGAGCTGTTAAACTCTGGGTTTGAATTCGATGAAGGCTCTGTCATCTACAATCGGTTCAGGTAAGGCTGAACTGAAACTTCACTGGAAAAATACTTGGCAGAATGCTTCAAAGAGCATATTGCCCTGATAAAGTTATATGAGAACTGGCTGTGATTTGGCATGTTCACTTCTTGATTTTATTGTGTTTGAAGGACTGGGCTGTTTTTTCTAGTAGCTGTGGTTGGAATTCTCTTTTGACTTGTGTATATATATAGTGAATGCTGTTATATTTACAATCAGGACATCATTATTTTTAGGTGATATCCAAGATCTTTTCATCAGGATTATCACAAAACTTTGTGGCAGGGGAAATCCAGAAGTTGTCTATGGTAATTTGAACCATTCAGTTTAGAGTTAGTTGAACTGAACAGTCTGTTTTGCTCTTTTTCTACAGGTCTGTCATCTCTTACAAGACCGATGAGAAACCAATCTTCTCCTTTGAAACTGTGGCTAGTTCTGGTAAGTAGGGAGCTAGAAACCCATCAGTTACATGCAGTGATAAATCACAAGAAAAGTACTCTGAAATAGGGAATATGGTATTAAAACATATTATTATGGCACTTGTATCATAAATTTAATAGATGGTTTTATCTTGGCCAAGATCAGTCCAAGACTGGCTTACAAAGGTACTGTGGGACAAGGAGGTTAAAAGGAAAGGTGATACAATTCTGGTTTGAGATTCTGTCTCAAGCAAGAATTGTGTGTACGTCAGCTCTGTCAGTTCCAAAATTTTCGGCACTGAACAGCCTGAGTAGTGAGTGACTTCACTGCTCACTAAAAATACCCCAGAATGTTTCTGCAGCATTGTTTGGAAAGGTTAATCATAATGTGGCAATAATGTATTTTGCTTTGTTCTGACTTTTCTAGTATTAAATTGAATTAAAACACATAAAATAGTGAACAGAATTATAACTAGCATAGAGATTCTGAAGGTGCACATAGTATGTGCAGGAAGTCCCTCTGTGCTGCCTTAGGTATTGAAACAGCCCAGCCAAGTAATCTTCTCCATGTCACTGTGTTTTCCTGGAAGTAATAAATCTTGGATGTCTCTAAGCCTGCTCTTCCGTGTTTTGCAGAGAGCCTAAGTATCTATGATGATATTGATGCTGATGTGCTGAGAAATTACCAGGAGTTCACACTAGCAAACATTCTGTACTACTCCCTGAAAGAATCCACCACCAGTGAGCAGAGTGCCAGAATGACTGCCATGGACAATGCCAGCAAGAATGCTTGTAAGCTACTCCCTGGGTTTTCCAGGACTTCAGTTGTTCAGCAGGAAAGTGCTGACCTCCCTTTGTGTAATTCTTGGCTTCAGAAGTCATCTATTTCTTATCTTAATTCCACTTTGAGTCGTTTTTTTGAGCCAGTTCAACTGAGATTATGTTTCAAACATGAACTGTATTTAGTCCCTAGGACGAGGGATTGCTGTCAAGAAACAAGCCTCGGACTGGAACTGAAATAACAGATTATTTAAAAGACATATGAAATACTAAACTAATCTTGTAATGGCTAAATATTTTCTATGCTCCTCTCATGTGGCTGCTCTGAGGATTTCCTGAATTTTTATAAATCTGTACCAATCCATGCAGCAAATATAATTAGTGCAGCACTATTTAAACATGGGAAAGCTTAAACAATAGTTAAATACTACCTGTCATGGAGCAAGTAGAGAATATATGAGTATTCCTTGGCAGGATACTGGTGATTGTGTGAAGCTGATGTGATGTACAGTTGGGCTGCCTGGAATGGTAGGCATGGCTCTGATGACCAGCTTGAGAGAAAGAGGTGATAATTTCTGTGTTTCAAATTAATTGAAAAAAAAAAAAACCCAGAAAAATCCGTCTCTTTTTGCCACAACTTGAAGAAAATAATAATGTAGTTAATTGACAGTGAAATCTGATTTCAAAGCAAATGATGTGTGCTTGTGTTATGTTACAATAAGCTATGTCATACCTGTTTACAAGTCTGCCAGCTGTTCTGCAGATGTTTAACTGACAAGCTGAATTCTCAGGTTTCTAGATTGGTTCCTGTTAATATTACCTCTAGGGAAAAAATGTCTGGTGCGCCAAGCCTCTTGATATTTGCAGTGGTATTGTTGGATATTTGCAGATACTTACTTGGATATTCTGCCCATACACCTTCTCTTTATCTGCATTTATTCACTCATTTTGTGCTAAAACTCCAATCTTGCCTGTTTCCAGCCGAGATGATTGACAAGCTGACCTTGACGTTCAACCGCACCCGTCAAGCCGTCATCACCAAGGAGCTTATTGAGATCATCTCTGGTGCTGCTGCTCTGTGAGTATTTGTAGGAACATGCAGTCAGAGCTGTTGCAGTCATGTGCTGTTTTTTTGGGGCAAGGTTTGGGATTGTAGGCCCTAAAACCAGAGAGGAGGCAGTCCCTGGCATGGCTCGCTCCCAAGCTTTTCAGCTTGTGCAGTTCTACTAACCAGAGCAAAGTTTGGCAGTTTTTTCTGAGCAGATACAGTTTAAAAGCTGGTAAAATAGATCTTCAGCCTCACCACGCATCCTTGCCTGGAGAGGCGAGGGTTTTCCTCCTTCCTGGCCTTTGGTGGATTTCCCCCCTTGTCCCTTTTACCTGGATGTTTCCTACCTTGCTCTATCAAGTAGCCCAGTAGTGTTGAGTCGGGGAGAGCAAATGTCATGACTGAAATGCTTTTAGATAAATCATGTGTTCAGAAGCTGAGAGTTTGGGGGTGGACTTGCAAGGAGGGTATTTCCAGAATCTGTTGTTACAGAATATGTATTTTACTTGAAATTCAGTATTTTGCTTGTTTGCCTGAGCCTGAGGTTTTGTGCAGGTGTGTGCTGCAGGTTACAAATGTGTGGGCTTAGACCACAATTTGTAACTGCATGTAGCTCATGTGTATTACTGTAACAGTTAAAAATTTGTGCTCTGTATAGAAATACATGTGTTCATATCCTGTGTATTTACAGAATGCCTGGAATATGTACTTTATATTATTTTGGTGCTGTATTGTGCTCCTCACAATACATTTGTGATCATAAACCCATTCAGAGTTTTGCCTGAATTTGCATGAGTTGCTTCCTAACCTGCTTGTTTTGTTTTTTCTCATAATACCATAACCAGGGATTAATCAGGAAAAGCGGTTCAGCCAAATCCAAGAGGTAAAGTTATGTCATAGAAACTGGATTGTGTTTTAAAATGAATTAACACAGAAAATATAAAGTCAGATGAGGAAGTCAAAATTGAGTGGTCTTGGTCAGACAGAAATTTTTCTTCTTAAAGAGCTGTTAAATTGGACATTTCTATTTTGAATCTGTCTAGAGAAAGAATTCTTAATTTTCAGTAATTTTAAGGAAAGTATGTTCATGGGAGCATAGTCCTATGTGAGTTATAATTTTCTGTGGGTTTTTTTTTCTCTGTTACTGGATTAATTCACAATTATTGTTTGAATTTTTGCATAGTGGCCTGACTGAATACAATTACTTAAAAATGTCTGTATGTAAGACATACCTAAAGAGGTTTCTGTATTAACATGAACATATTCAAAATCTAAAATGTAAGGAAAATTTTGAAATTTAAAATGTAAGAAAAAAATAGAATTGATTAATAGTTTGGGGGAGGGTAAGGAATATTAATGAAGTGTTCAAATTAGGGAAGATAACAGTTTAAAAGAAATACATAAATAGATGAGAGGGTTTTAATTTGTTTCAATTTTCCTTACAGGTGAAGAGGAGCTCTTCCGAGTATATGTGGTTTAGCCTGCCTGTGTCTGTGTTAACAAGACTGCTCTGTTATCTTGTGAAGAAGTGGAAAAGCCCCAGAAATCTGTAAATTCTTACAATAAACCACCTCCATGAAACAGATCCTTTTGGTTGTCTGTGGAGCAAATTCTCTTGGAGTCTGAATGTCTGGATTGGGCTTGGGTGTGCTTTGAAACTTTATTTTTTAAAAGTCTGTGTGCTACATTTTTAATTTTTTTTTCCATATGAAACATGTAAGTGAATGCTTCTTTTGAAGAGTGGAAGAGATTTTTTTGCTTCACCTGGTCTTTGAAAGTGACCCACTTTGACAGATACTGTGGGCTGCAGGAGACTGGAATAACCTCTGCATCACACAGCTAGAATATCTACCCAGCAATTGAGAGATGGGGACATCCGAGTCGAGATCAGAAGCCAATTTTATTGAGTATACAAGGCATTTATATAGGGTTTTACTTGTATGGCACTTACAGAAGGTTTGGTAACAATTTCCACTGCTTACACATTCTTCATGACATCACCTGGTAACATTATCACAAAGTTTCACAACTTGTTTCTTGATCACTTACTGCCCAGGGACCTGTGTCTCTCCCGCAGTTTTTGCTCGATCGGGCCTAAGCTATTAGGCTCCTTTATCAGCTCTGTTGTACTCTCTGTTTTATTCCCCATAAACACTGATCTCTCTTATTTGAATTTTGTATTGCTACTGTTAACAGCTTTTGAATTTTTAAAATTAACTGATGTGATTAGGTGAGTCACTACAGAGCTTATTTAGAATGCAGTTTATAGCATGGTCAATGTGTGTATAGAAATGTAAATGTCAGAGGGTTGGGGCAGCTCTTCTGTGGACACACCCTGAGTTTTCTTCAGCCTGGAGAATAGAAGGTTTGAGGGAGACCTTTCAGCATCTGAAGAGGCTCCAGGGGAGCAGGAAAGGGACTTTGGGTAAGGGCATGGAACAACAGGACAAGGGACTGTGGCTTTAAAGTGATGGAGGTCAGGGATAGTTTGGATATTGGGGAGAGATTCTTTCCTGTGAAGGGGCTGAGGCCCTGGCACAAGTTGTCCAGAGAAGCTCGTCCTGGTCCCAGTATGGAGCCCTGAGGGACACGACCCTCAGGACCTTGAACTTTTGACCAAACCAGGAGCTTCAGGACTTGGTTCTGGGTCCAGGTCCTGCTCTTCAGGCTGCAGATGTGAGATGTGAATGTGACTGATACAACAGACTACTCATAAACCAAAGTGCTAATTTCTGAACTAATTAGGTTTTAATACTAGAGTTCCATTATTTACCTTTCTGTCCTCCATGCTCTGATTAGTTACAGGCGACCACTGAGTTACAGTTTAGCTGTTGTGTATCTCCACAGCCACCATAGAGTAAAAGCTCTGCTGCTCCTTGTGCCTCCTACACCACTCAGTTACTGTAATTTTTGTTTCTGGATCCTTTTTACCACAGTAGTTCAATCCTCTCCCTGCTTGTTTGTTTTTTTTTTTTTTTCCCAATTAAAGAACTTGCCCAGAAACACTTTTTCCTTATTGCTGCAAATTTGGTGTTCCATCCAGCTGGAAAGTTAAAAAGGAGAAATATAACCTTCCTGGGCAGCCTGTTCCAGTGCTCTGGCACCCTCAGTGTAAGGAGGTTCTTCCTCATGATGAGGTGAAACTTCTTGTGATCTGGTTTTGTTTATGGCCATTGCTCTTTATCCTGTCACTGGACATGACTTGGAAGAGTCTGGCACCATCCTCTTGACAGCTGTCTCTGAGATATATTGAGATATTTATTTAGAGGTAGAGAGATTATTTATAGAGATCATAGAATCCCAGGATAGTTTGGGTTAGAGGGGGGCCTTAAAGATCATCTTGTACCCGCTGCCATGGACAGACACACTTTTCACTATCCCAGGGTGCTCAGAGCCCCATCCAACCTGACTGAATACCGCCACGACTGGGCCATCCACAGCTTCTCTGGGCATCCTATGGCAGTGTTTCATCACCCTCACAGTGCAGAATTTCTTCCCCCATATCCCATCTAAAACCACTCTCAGTTTGAAGCCGTTCCGCCTCGTCCTGTCACTACCTGCCCTTGTAAACAGTCATCCTTCCTGTAAGCTCCCTTCAGGTGGTGGGAGACATTTAGCGAAGCTGGGGTGCTGATCCTGATGTATTTACACGACGCCGACCCCGCCGTGTCCCCTCCGCGCAGCGGGACGCGGCACTGAGGGCTCCGGGCGGGTTCCCGCGCTCCGCGCCCCGCCCCGCTCGATGCGCTCGGCGCTGGAGCGGCGCTGCCTGCCGGGGGCGGGGCGGCGCCAAGATGGCGGCAGCGATGGCGGCGGTGGCGGGCGGTGCGTGAGAGCTCCCGCGGCCCCCCGGCCCCGGCGGGATGTGCGAGACCTACTCCCGCTGGCTGCTGCGGGTGTCGGTGGCGCAGATCTGCCAGGCCCTGGGCTGGGACTCGGTGCAGGTATCGGCCTGCGACCTCCTCACCGACGTGCTGCAGCGGTACCTGCAGGGGCTGGGCCGGGGCTGCCACCGCTACTGCGAGCTCTGTGAGTGCGGGCTGGGGCCGGGTTGGGGGGGTTGCGGCTGGACACGGTCCTCGGAGGCCACTGTGAGTGGCCCTGCTTGAGCAGGGTCCGGACTGAGTGAGCTCCGTGAGCCCTGCCAGTCTCGGCCATCCCGCCAAGGAAACGGCGCTGGGCACTGCTGGAGCAGGGCAGGAGCACGGGGAGGTGGGATTTGGGCAGGACAGGGGGGCACGAGGAAATGGTTTGGGGCAGTGCTGGGGTCTGGGGGGCAGGACAGGGGGGCACGGAGAGGTGGGATTTGGGCAGGGGTCTGGGGGACAGGGCAGGGGGGTACAGGGAGGTGGGTTTGGGTAGCACAGGGGACCCTGAGTGGAGATCTGTGGGGGAAGGCTGTGGGGTATCTTTGTGGAGGTGTGGGGATGGCAGCTGGAAGCTGCTGCTTGTCAGGCAGTGCCAGGAGCTGAGGGTGCTTGGCAGGGCAGGGTCACGGAGCTGTGGTCATTTGGGCAGGGCAGAAGAGTGCAGGGAGGTGGGATTTGGGCAGTGCTGGGGTCTTTGGGTCAGTGAGCGTGAGGTGTGGGTTTGAGGAAGATCAGCCCATGTGCTGGGAGCTGTGGGGAAGGGGAGCCGGGCTGTGCAGTGGTACACAGGACTGAGAGGACGGGGAGGGAAGCCGTGGGGCAGTGCTGGGTCAAGGAGGTCCTGGTGCCAGGGAGGACTGTGGGGAAGTGGGTCTAGGTGTGGGTGAGGAGTTGGGGCTGTGGGGCTGGAGTTGGAGAACAGGAGGCTCTGTGGCAGTGGGTCTGGGGTGTGGGGACATGGGGATGCTGTCCCACTCTCTCTGGCTACAGCATGCAGCGTGCTGGGGAGGGAGAGACACAAGTACAGGAGGGGGAGAGGGCACTGTTGGCCCCATTGCTGGGATATTCTGAATCTGGGAGTGGGATGAACTGGAGGGAGAAGGGGCAGCCAGCCCCTTTTACTGGTGGGATGTGTACATGGAGGATGTGGTGCTGTGTTGTCGTGGCTCATTTTTGGGTCATCTTTTGTGCCCTGCAGTCAGTGCTGAGGGGGCTGTGGGGGCCCAGTGCAGGTGGGGGTGTGTGTGGGGGGTTCACTGTTCTGTCATAAGGGGAAGTGCTGAGGATGAATGGTGAAAGGCTTGGACTCCCTCCTGCATGGGGAGGGAGTAGTGTGCTTGGAGGTTCTGTTGCTGGGGTGCTCTGGGAATGTTTGTGTAGAGAGGGGAAGCAGTGGTACTGTGGGGCTGGGAGCATGTGTATGGGGAATGTAGGAATGCAGGGATGCACTAACACTAAACATGTTTTTGTAACATAAACAGAAAAACATGTTTTTGGGGCGAAGTGGAGCTGTAGTGCACAGAATGTGGGAGTGTGGCAGGGCTGCACATGGGAATTGTGGAGTGCAGAAGGGGTGGGTTGGGGCTGAGGATAATTTAGTGTGCTTGCATGAGGTATGAGTGTCCTCACGTGGATGCAGAGGAAGAGGTTTCACTGGATATGTGGGGGACTGGAGTTAGCCAACACTGCCATTGAAGCGGTACAGAAGGAGCTGGAGGTGATGGTGAGGTGCAGGATGCCCAGGGCCTCACTGTATTAGGGGTGAGGTGGGGCTGGGGTGGGAGCATGGAAGGGGTGAGTTTACAGCAAGTAGGAGAAAAAGAAGAGAGGCCTGGGAATCAGTGCCAAGGACTGCTGTCTGGGTCACATACGAGTGTGGAATGTGGGTGTTGATGTCAGAAGTGAGCACCACTGCTGAGTCTGGGTCTACAGTAGAGGATGCAGTTGTGTGTCCCTTGAGATTGTGAGTTGGGTGGAGGTACTGAGGGGTTGGATGTCCTGCTGGTACCTGCAGAACTTGGGGTTTTGGAGGATGGGATGTCCAGTTGCTTGCTCCAGTAATGCCGCCAGTGGGGCTGAGAGGATGGTAAGGGGTGTGCTGGGTCTGGGAATGTCAGCAAAGGAGGCTGATGGGTTGGGAAGGGGTGGGAAGGTGACAAATCTTCGGGGAGAGGGAGGCTATCAGGATCACTGCCAGGTCTAAACACAGGAAATGTGGGGAATGAGGAGCAAGGCTCAGGCTCTCAGTGGTTAGAGGGTCATGAGTCTGTGTGTATGGAGGCCTTTGCTGCCCTACATGTGGGGCAGGGAGGGTGTCATGTGGCAGAGATTTGTGTGCATAGATGGGGCTGCTGTGCTCCTGCTGGATCTGTGAGTGGTAGGAAGGAATTGAAGGGGGATCTCCATAGTGGAGGGACTTTGGGGAGCAAGGGTACCCTGGAGAGGTGGATATAGGCTGTGTGCCTGGAAAACCAGGGCAGCTTGTGTCTCCTGTGTCAAGAGGCACATGTTCCCCCTTCCTTTGGCATGCTGAAGAGCTGTGGCATTGTGGGCAGCTGCTGCTCCATGTGTCCTGTACTCGTGGAGGGGAAAGTCCTGGAGAGCCCCTGGGGCAGGGGTCAGTTGAGTCTGGCAGGGGCTCAAGCTGGGATGGATAACTGATTGCCTGAAGTGCTGGTGGATTTGGGGGCTGCTGTAGCCACCACCAGTTCACAGAATATGCTTGGGCCTGCTGGAGATTACTGGAGAGGTAACAGGGATCACAGCCCTGAAATGCATCACTGGTAATGTTTGCCAGTACTATCCAAGCTGTGGGAATTGTGCTAATGAAGTGTCATAGCCACAGGTGAGAGGAATATCGGAGACATATTGCTGTCAGCTGGTGGTGGATTGGATGCAGCATCAAGGTCCAAGGAACTATGAGGTCTGAGTGTGTTGGATTCCTCTGCAGAGGTGAATTTGGAGAGTGTGCAGAGCTGGGAAGTGCAGTGTGAGTGGCTTGGTCAGGAGAGGAGCAACCACAGCCTGAAAGTGCTGTTGCTGGAGGTTGTGTCCCTTCTCTGAAGAAGGGAATTTCTCACTGCTGCAGGGGTCCCCCATGCAGCAAAGTGATGAGCTGAGTGATGGTCCTGGCTCTGCTTCATCATTTCAGGAATAATTGAGATCAAGTCTGACAGTGCCAGGGTAACCAAGCTTAGGAATGACTGTATGCTGCAAACTGGATTTCTCAGATTGTATAGGTTTACTTGTACAACTTTCCCCAAATTTGAGAGCAAGTTAGTCTAGAAATGGGACTGTGCAATATTAACCCATATATCCCAGCAGTACAAGTGCAGCTGTGAAGTTTGTATTCCAATCCACACAGAAACTATCTTTAAAGCAATTAAAGCAGACAACATAGAGGGTTTAGGAGGATGGAGTGACGAGGTGAAACAGAAGCTCATCTAGGTTTGGTCAGAGCTGTTCTTTCATAGGGTTATTACAAATTTTGAGGAAGATGCTTCTGCTGCAGTGTTTTTAGGACTGGGAGGAAAAGACATAGAGATGATGCAAATAATTTTTTTGGTGCTGAGGATTGGAGGTTTGTAGAGCTCAGATACACCTTTCTTGCTTTGGGTTTGCTTACTGAAAGTGGGAAAGGCATTTTTTGCCTCTATGAGTGGGGAAGGAGGTACCACAAGTATCACAATCTGTGTTTGGTGGTTTTAGATTTGTTTGTTTGTTTATCTTTGAGAAGGGGAATATGCTGTGTTTGTGCCAGTAATGTGGTATTTTTTGTATCACCTCTCTTAAAACGATGCCTGTATTTCTTTCTTTAAAAAGGTTGTAAAACGACATCTTAATATTGAGCTGACATCTCCCTGCGATTTCAGAATTGTTTCCTTTTGCTCCTAAAATAAGTTACTGTACAAACCCAGCTCTGGATGAATGAGCTGAATTCTGCCATGGTTTTGCATAAGTAGAATTAATTAAATTCCAATTGTAGCATCTTCATTGTCAGGGCGTTATCTCGGAGTCAAACCAGTGGGGTTTGAGTTAGCAGGGCTGTCAGCTGAGGGACATAATCTTTGTGTTCCAAACTGAATGGATTTACTCTGACGTAGTTGAGACACCGTGGTATTGCTGTGAAAAGCCTGTCATCGCTGCTCACATGTTCTCTCACTTGCAGAAGAAAATTATGGCTCTCCCAGCTGGGTTAGATCTTTGTTCCAGCTGTTACATCCCATTAGGAGAGCTACATTCAAGATTTTCATTACTTTTCTGCTGTTGTTTCTTTGCATTTACAGTAGCTGTAGTTGATGGGAACTTCTGTGGCTGCAAAGAGAAGGCAAAAGGATTTGCAAAGCGGTTTTGAGATGTGTTTGACGCCGTGAAATGCTTCTGAATGCTGTGTTGGGGGTGGAGGAGAGGCTGAACTTACAGGGAGAAAATCAGGGTTTTCCTCTTAAAGTACACCATATTATGCTGCTCACATTTGTGGAAAGCTTGTCAAAGCAGCTCTATTCAGTAGCTGTGTGCTGTTTTGTCCTAAAATTGAAATTAAATATTTGAAAACCAGTGTTGGAGTATGTAATTAAGGTATCAGGCTACAAAACAAACTGATGTAGAGTGGTTTCTGAGAGCAGAGTTCTGCATTGTTGTTGTTGGTTTTAAGGAGAGGTGAAAAGGGAAAAGCTCCCTGTTAGGTGCCACTTTGTTTTGCTCTCCTATTTCAGGTGCTTTGATAGAGGGGTGGCAGAGCTGGTGCTTTGATTTACCTGCTCTGGAATGGTATAGGTTGGATTTTTTTATGCTGGGGAGCTGTCCATGAGGGCAGATCAGAATCTGCTTTGTTTGCCATGAATTTAGCTAATGTAGCTTGGCTGTGGGGTGGTGGGTTATAGACATGCAGAATATGTCCTGTTTTACCTCTTAACACATCCAGTAAGGCAGTTCAGTTTCCAGTCTGTTTATGTGAGTGGTGCAGTTCATGGGAGGGATGAGGAAGGGACTCGTTGGTTCACACCCCCCCAAAATAATTTTTCTGTTACATTGCTCTAAAAACCAGTCAGATAGAAGCTATTTAACTCTATCATTGAGGGCACCTGGATATATTTCATCAGGACAAATTTAGATTATCTGCTAGTACAACTAGAAGTGTAATAAGCTGGATAATGAACTTTTTGAATTCAGAGGTGGATTCTCTGCTTTCTTTCAATTTTCAGTCTTGAGCTTGGATATACTGTGATTTATTTTTTTTTCCCCCCTGAAATTTGCTAACAGTTAGGAAATAAAGTTTAAAAGTTCGTCTTTAGTTTCATATTGTTTAACTACTTTTTTTGAAGATTATTTTTATGCAAACATAGAATTGTAGAATATCTCAAGTTGGAAGGCACCCACATGGATCATTGAGTCCAAGTCCCTGTTCCTTGCAGGACTACATACTTATTATATATACATATAAAAAAAATATTAATGACCATACTGAAATTGGTATTATTAATGCAGCTGCATTTTTGTTAAAAGGCAGGTTCTGATCTGGTGAACACGGTATTATAACTGGAAGGAAGAATTGCCGATATTGCAAAATGTTTTCCAAGGCAGAACTGGCTCCAAAGCTGCTCCAATGTCTGCACAGTCTCTGCTTTAACCTTCATTATAGCAAAGGGAGAATGCAAACAGCAGTCCAATATTTTCACTGATAATTACCACAGAGGAGAGAATTCACCTGACATCAGCCAATTTTTTCTTTCTTTATAATGTTAAATTTACCTCATGTGTTTTCTTTGGTTTTGTTCTTTTTAGTTACTTCATTCTTACCACTCTACAGTAATAATCCGTATCAAAGGATTAGATTTTGGTGATCAGTTTAAATGAGCTGATTCCTGCTGCTGGTCCTTGAATGACTTTGTAACAAGGATCTATCCTGGGCCTGTAACATTCATTATAAGTCTACATTTTATGTCCTCATAACCTTAAGTGTTGATGTTTTTAAGCTAACTTCTTACTGGCTAATAATATAAAGAAGGACAATGTGTTTTTTTGCTTGACATTTCTGAAGTTACTGGGAGAAGTAGCAGACTCTGAGAACCAATAGCAAGAAGATGCTTTTGCCTGACTGGTAACTGCGTTAATAGGACTCCTTTTTCCCCACTTAAGATGCCTTAAGTAAGGCATTTATACTTATTAAATAACCTATTGTGCATGCTTACGATTTTGCTGGGTGGAAGCTATGTTGTCTCCTTGAAACACTTATCCTGGAGTAACTTTGTGTGACGTGCTGGAGCACAGGGAATCTGTGATAGAGCCTGTAATTAAAATACCAAGGAGCTATACCTAATAATTTGCTGGTTAAAATAAAATCTAAAAAAAAAAAAAATCTCTTTTACAGCAGCCATGAGGGGGAATGCTGAGCTATTTATAACATGTGTACATGTAGCATGGGTGGTGACTCATTAATTTTTCTCAGTATATTTATTACAGAACTGTAGTTGCTTCTTTTAAGAGACCTGGCATGAAACTAAAGGCTTTTCTGTTCTGTACTTACTTGCCTGTTAAATTTTCACTCATTCATGTGAACTTTGGGCCAGGAAGGAGGAGGTGATGGGGGTGAGTCTGGCAAAAGGGAATCAGCTGGTCCTGAGACTGAATTTAAGGCAAGTAAGACAGTTCCCTAATTCCACACAACCCCCTCACAGTGCCTTTGGATGACATGAGCACTGGCCAGCTTGTTTTCTGGAGGAATTCTTGTGACTTTTGCAAAAATAGCTAGGCTTTAGAGCTTCTAAGAAATCCTTTTCCCCCCAGCCCAAACCCTTGTTTGTATGAGAGTTTAGTGCTCCATTCTTGTGTTTGATTTGGTTTTCCTTGTGGATGGGTTGATTGATCTGCAGGTGATACTGAGCAGTGGGGCTGAGGGCTGGATAAATTTCCACACAAATACTCTGCTCTGCCTGGATTCTCTCTGCCCATCATTTCAGTCCAGTACTCTTTTGGGATGCAGTTCCACATACAGATTCTTCCTCACCTGGTGCTTATTCTCATGTCCAGGGAGGCTGAGAATATCGTAGCTGCATGACCATTCCCACAGGTTTCTAGTGGGCTGTTTTGAGACCAAATGGTCTTAATTTAGCTCTGCTGCTGCCACAGCTTTACCACTTTTGGAGCACAGTTCCCATTCTGGGAGATAGTGCAGCTTAAAAGCTTGTGAGAAAGGTATTTTTGTAGTTCACTGTTCATGAGGTAAAGGGATGAGAGTTCTAACTTGCTGGATAAACTATTCCCACCTCCTTCCGTCTCTTCCCAGCCCTGAACAATGATAGTATTTAAACTGTTGTGGTATAAAGAACAGCAAGAGACTGGAAACCAAATCTCTGAAGTGTCTGTGATCTGGCACTGACTTGCTGTGTGACATTAGATTAATTATTTCACTGGGAGGCTTCAGCATCTGAATTTTTAAACTGAGGATAGCACAGATATGTGAAGAATAATGAGATAAGTTCAGTATGCACAGATTTAACTTTTTTTCTTGGCATCCTTTACTCACAGAAAGAAGCCTAAGATTAAATGAAACACCGGGAGAGAGTGTGTTACATGTTTGTCAGCATTCCCTTTCATGTGTCTGGCTTCTGCTATTTTACTGACTTTTTTATTAAGCCAGAGAGTGAAGAGAAATGCTAAACTGTTGAAATAAAAGTGTATAGTCTTTATTTGATGAATAACCTAGAAATACATTTAATGCATTTTTATGCTGTGATAGTTTCCAACTGGTTTGATTTTAAATACAGATATGAATATAGATCTGATACTTTTTTCAAACACTTTTATCACTGAGGACACTGTCCTGAAAAGAAGGGTTAACTGCTCTATCCTTTCATCCCTCTGACATGTGCAGGTTTAAACATTATTTTTAGTTTTCAATCAAACTTTAAACTTGGCATTGTCTCTTTGGAGGCAAATGTCAAAGCTGTGGGAAAATTGAATCTTCTTTGGGGTTTTTTTGGTCACCTTTTGAACCCACTTTCTAACACACGTAATTGTTTCATGATACAGTTGTTAAATATTTCCATGCTTCAGTTACACTTAGTAGCTACTTCTTTTCCAAGTGTTCTTAAAAAGCACTTGTAGAAATAATTCCTTTTTAGCATTTATCACTTGCTTATCATGTCAGCACACTTTTCTGGAGGTTAAAAAGATTGTGTGCAGATCAAGGAAAAGACCTTTGAAAAGTTTTCCCCAAGTTTTTCTTCTCACCCGTCTGTCAAACTTGTACCTGTTAAATCGTGACACCTTAGAAAATGCTTCATTGAGTTCATAGGTATCTTCATAGCCTGAAGAGCAACTAGAAGCAACAACACAAAATTTCTTAGTGGTATCTGAATTTAATTTTTAAGCATAAAATACACTTCCCCCCCCCAAAGAAGTATAAGGGTCTCATAACTACTCTGTGGTGTTGATATCCTCATGTAATTATGTGCATGCAAGTCTGGAGTTTGCAGAGCAAAGTGGTATTGCACTTGTACCAGGTATATTACACAAACACAAACTCTGAGGTGCTTCTCACCCTGCAGAGTTCACATTCCAAATACAGGAGGGTAAAACTGGCAGTAACTTGGTCTGATCTTTCTTTTAGCTGTGGAAAGAATTAAAACATAAGCAAGACTTGCCCGGAGTCACACAAGAGGCCGGTGTTGGAGAGCTGAGAATCAACCCCATAATCTGAGTATTATCCTTATCTTCACTGCAAGACTTAAGAAGGGAAATTCTAGAACAAAATTCTCATTTTCTAAACGTACCTGCAGGCGTGAGTTGGCTGGGGGTTGGAATTCATGCAGTGATGTGAGAACCAGCTCTCTCAGCTGCCTCAGCTTCAAGATAAACCAAGAAGAGATTAGGTTAAAGGACAAACAAAAGAGCATCCCCCCATTCTCTGGAGCCAGGGCTCCACAATAGCCATTGTGTTCCTTCAATAAACACAGGCTGCTTTTCCATAATTACTTTTTAAAGTAAATCACAGCTTATCATCATATAGGGATGTTATATCTTCATAAGCCAATTCTACAGAATTGTAATAATTCAGTATATAATTTTATTGCATTTAAAATCATGTTTGGGGTTTACAGCATTGTTTTTGGGTTATTGTTATGAAAAGTTGGGAAGAGACTCGAAGTGGTGCCTTGGCTCCCGAATCCAGGTGCCCAGTTCTCCCTCCGGAGGCCTTTTGAGGGATTTTCCTCTGTCAAGCCAGGGAAACTGAGGTACTTGGGCTTCTTCAAGTGTAATTTAAAGCTTTGATGCAAATTAATTGTATAGCACAAACTGCATCCTCTGTTGGACTATTTTCTTGGAGATCTTATTAAATAAATATCCTGACTGCCTGGCCAGTGAGGTTTCACTGTACTTTTTATGAAGAAAATAAGATTTTTCCTGTAGAATCAAACTTAAGTTTCACCCCAAAAAATCAGCCTCTGGAGTATAGTATAAAATATTCTGTCCTTATCAGACCACTACTTAATATTCCTCTCTTTTATCCAGGAGTAGCTAACCAGTAGATGAAGTGGCTCATAGTTTATGAAGCCTGTAGATTTCATCTACAGGTGGAAAGATACTTTGTGAAGTTTTTTTTTTTTTATATCAAGAGACTTCTTTTTCCTTTTCTCTCTGTAAACTACAGTCAGTTCAAAAAAATGAAATTGTTGCTCTTCTAGGTTGAGAAATAATGTTTGATCTGTTCCGTACTGATAAAGAACGCTTTCTGCATATGGGGTTGTGTGGTGTTAATTGACTGTTGCCAGGTAAAGCTGCCTGCTGTTGCTCCTTCATTTGGGCTTGATTTGCTTCCTGGAGTGCACTTCTTCAGTGGTATGATTTGAAATAAAGTGATGGCTCAAAACAAAACCCTCCTGAAAGTAAGCTGGTGGAACTGTGGAATAGTCAGTCCATCACTCCTACTGGTGGTGAGCTGGGGAACTGTAATCTTGAAGCATCTTCACGTCGAATTTTTTAACCTGTATTTGTATGAAAATATTTTTTAACCTGGATTTGTATGAAAATATTGTTTTTCTGTTTTTTTTTTTGTTCCAGATGGCCGCACAGATCCAATTTTGGATGACGTAGGCGATGCCTTCAAGCTTATGGGGGTTAACCTGCATGAGCTGGAAGATTACATACACAATATTGAACCTGTCACTTTTGCACATCAAATCCCTTCGTTCCCTGTCAGCAAGAACAATGTCCTCCAGTTCCCCCAGCTGGGAAGTAAGGATGCAGAAGAGAGGAAGGAGTACATCCCTGATTACCTGCCACCTATTGTCTCCTCTCAAGAAGGTGTGAAATCAATCCTTTGCTTTCAGTTTTGGTGTATTTGGGTATTTGTGGGCATCCTCCAGCAGCTCAAGCTGTGCTGCCCTGTGGCAGTGGTACAGGAAGGGCCCATGGGGTGCTACCCAAGCAGGGTTGCAAAACAGGTAGCAGTGCTGTGGCAGGTTTGTTCTCCACTGTTCTTACTTTCCTTCCAGATTAACTCGTGCCAAAAATTCACCATGTTACCCCATGTTTCAATAATGCATTCTAAATTTTAAGTTTTGAGATGACAATAGGAATGAATGCTCTGCATTACCTTTTATGTGTTAGCCTCCCCCTTATGCCTCCTGCAAGGGCTTCTGTAATTTGGTAAAGGTAGAAGGAAGGCTGGTGAGACTGGCACAGCATTTCCTACTCCTGATAGCTGTTTCTCCTTACTTGTGACAAATTTCACCCAAAAACCCAAACCCAACCAAACAGAAAAACCTCCTTTTCCAATTAAAATGAATTCAGCTTTAAAATATGGAAGAGTATTTTAGAGGCATTGTACTGGCTTTTAATTCTCTTTGCTAACATTGATTAGGGTTTCATCATCCAGCTGCTCCTTCCTTTTCTTGTCCCACAGAGGCAAAAGTTGAGGAAACAATGAAACCAACTATACAAGTGCTTTGAGATTCAAATAACCTGAGAATTTTCACTGTGGCAGTGGAAAAAGCATACTTGTTTTCTCTATTTTTCAGCTATATGAGACTTGATTGCTAATAAGATAAACCTTTAAGAAACATGACCTAGTTTGACTTGCCCTTTGAATAGTGAACAGCACACAACTGTACTTTGTGTGGAAATAAATATATGTAAGGTAGTGGGCATAAAAATCCCAGACAGAAGAAATTAATTTTCCAAAAGAGTGTAATGAACAGGTGCAACCTGCACAAGACACTTGATTTAGAATTGTGTGGGGACAGAAGGGATATCATGCTCTATTGTGCATATTGCTCTTTTTTTAAGAATGAAGGTCTCAAAGTCTGCTTGTTGAAATAGGTGTAAAAACCTTGCCCAGCGTAAGGATGAATATAAGCAACATGACCTTGTTGGGCAAAGAAATCCATTGCTGTGCTGCTACAAGTGTGGCATGGGGCAATATTCCAGTAGTTTAGCAAGCTGTAGGAAGTGTATGTTCAGGCTCTCTTACATCATGTTCAGCTAAAAATGCAGTTGCTGTGTACTCCAGTTAGAGCAAGTGAAATTGTGGTGAGGAACAGGTACTGGGATCTGGTGTGTTCTGAACAAATAGGCTCATTCCAGTAACAAAGTGAGGATTTACTCATCCTGGTGAGTATTTCTGAGGCTCTGTAGACTTTAATTTTCTGTTTCTTTTAGTTGTGTTTTATAGATCAGTAGCATTTCTTGCTATTGATAACTATTTTTGTTATAGTAATATGTAATTTTTATGTTATTATATTGATAACTATATTACTATTGAAACACTGAACTGTTTCTTGCCTTAATACAACCCAGGAAACTGAACTGCTTTCAAAACAGAAATACTTTCTTAAATTAGTAAGGAGATCCTGAAGTCTCACCCTTGTGAAGTTTGTTAAAAAGATTGTTCTAAAAATTTAACAATGAACTCTCTCAAACCAGGAAGAGGAGAACAAAATATAAATATCAAATGTGTAGACGGCATATATAAAAGAAGAGTACTGAGGAAGAAGACTTTGAGAAGTGAATGGGGATTTTAGCTCCCCTGTTCTGGCTACTTGCTTTGGCCTGATTCTTCAGGAGGTAAACAAACACCATTCTGTCAGAGAAATCTGGCGTCTTTGAAGTGTAACAAGTTGCCCAGCAGTGTTGCAGTTGTTTTGGGTTTTTTTTCCCTTTGGAAAATCATACTCTAAAATATGAAAGAAAAGTCAAATCCAGCGAGGCTCAAAACAGCTGCAGACAAATATCTGAGCATGGGGAGGGAGAGAGGAGAGTTCAGACTCAGCCTGACAATACACGATATACAAAGAGAGGCTAAAAATTGAAATGGGGACAGTTGTGCTTTTTAGTTTTTTTCCTATATGTAACTTTTTATACTCTTTCTCTTGCAAGTTAGATCCAGGAGTTAGATTTTAGCAGTCCTTATAAATAATGTATGAATCCTTTTAACACCTGAAGCAAGAAGATATTATTTCCAAAGTTGGATGAGAACCAGGAAAACTTCTGATGCCTAAGGGTAGTGTATCAGCACACCTATAGATACACACAACTTGAAAAAATTAATAAAATATTTTTTAAATGGAAATTTAAAGGAAGCATTAAATACAGTTGCTGAATGCAGATTTGTTATAGTTGATTTAAAAAATTTACAGCTGAGGACATTTTAATTTTGAATTAAGTGTTTTCTGAAAATGGTGTTGATGCTCTGTGGTTCGTTTTTGAAGGGGATGAGGTGCATCACAGAACTGCTGTATATGTTTTGTTCTATGTTATTCCAAGTAATATTTGGAAGAAAAACTTACTTTTGGAGATTAAAGGAATGCATGTTAAAAATACTGAAGAATTGCAGAAGCCATTTGAATACTTTGCAGTATTTTATAGTGTAGGAAAAAAATGAGACTGCTCAGATTGTTCAGTCCCTAATATTTGAGTTGCTTTGAGTAGGCAATAATTAGAAATTGAGAAAGGCTTTGTGCACGTTAGGGTGTGCGATGTAAATCCTTCAGTGACTTTAAGGAATCATCAGCAGGACTCCTTGTGTTGCATTTTATATCAAAGCCTAGAGCTCAGCTCAGTTATGAATATTTATTTACTGTTAGGGGGTCAGAAATTATGAGTGCTAATACATTTTAGCAATAATGTAGCCAAAACTTCTAGTAAGAAAAAACTCTTTTCAGTACTGTCAAATTAAAAACCAAACCAAAGCAGTGTTCAGTCTGCGCCACGACCAGTAGGTGTTGCTGCCCTCCTTCCCAAAAGTCCTTTAGTTCTGCACATGTAACCAACTTCTTATTTCCACTTACTCCAGAACTGGTGGTTGTTCAGGCTAGGCAGAGGCTGCCCAGCAGCACAGAGATATCTTGGTTATCACTGCCAGAAAATCCATAAGAGCAGAAAGCCCTTGCAGTGTGAGAGGAGCCATCTCTTTCATTGTACTCAACAGTAAGAAATTCTGAAAGAGCTCTGAGTGATTCCTGAAGTTGTGGGGGAAAGGGAGAAAGACAAATAAGTTTTCAGGATCTGTAAGTTGTGTCAGTCAGAAGTTCTGTGATACAAATTTTGTTCCAAGAAAGCAGAAAATGTTTCCTTGCCTTAAATGTGGAGTGCAAGCTTTAACCAAATGCTTGTGCAGTGAGGATCTGCATATATAATTCTACATATTATAAAACAATCTGACTCAGTATTGCCATGGAAAATGTTGGATTTTTAGCAAAATTTTTACAAAGGACACTGAAGGGATAATTTTATGGCAATGTATCATGATGTTCGCTGTCTGCCTATTTTTAATTACTCTCCTTTTTGTTTTTGAGTTAGTTTAGCACTGTTGTCACTAAAATGTCATGGTAAAGTTGTAAGACAGATTAAAAAAGGAGAAAAAAATAAATTAGTTACAAAACATGATGGTCATGCTTTATTTCTTGTGCTTTAATGCAAGAGAACATACATTTTGCAATAATAAATCAACTTCATAGAATTTGTTGATTACATTTGAAGCAAAACCGTATGTGCTGAAACTAGGCCAGCTCAGAAAGCCCAGATACTTCTCCACAGCTAATAATAATCACTATTACATTTTGTGATAATGTTGAGAGTCCTAGTGTTGTAAGAACATGTACCATTCTCCATGAATAAAACAAAGAAAAGTGCGTTGTGAATCTTCATGTGCCACAGTATCCTTATTTTTAAGCTTCCTGGAATTAATCTCAACCTGTACTTGCTGCCTCTTGTTATAATTTCATTAAAAATAATAATACTAATAATAATAATAATAGTAACAACAATAATAATACTTTTTATTTTTTATATCACCATTTCATGCCAACTGCTCTCTTTTTGTGATTTTTTGAAGTCACAGGCAGTCCATCCCTGCTTTTCTGTCTGTAAAACTGAAGAAAGCACATTGGTTTTGTGTGTGCAATACTGTTCACAGTCTGTGGTATTTACATTCGACACTTACTCCTCTCTTACACTCTAATTGTGCAGGTGCATGGCAGCAGGATATGAGGGAGAAAACGTGAGAGTCTCTTCCCACTAGTTTAGATGTTTTGTGGGGAGAAGGGTTGCTTTTAGAGAGTCAGACTTCCTCTGCGATTCCAGCTGCATTTTTTTCTGTCCTCTGCTTCAAACCACTTCACTCCCACTCCTAGAGGTTCAGCTCCTTCTCCTTAAAAACGGTGTGGGAACAGATGTAATTTTTACCAGGCATTAAATTTTGTTGTCTTTCATTCCTGGTAATGTATGCTCAAGCACTGTCATTGTATTTCTGATCATTGAGTCAGGACAAGTTCTTGGCACAGTTTACAAATTCAGATATATTTGTAGCCTTTTCTGTCAGAGCATTTTATTTCACTGTCAGATCAAAGCATAAAATTGCTGATCTTCTTACAGTCCTGCCTTTTCCCCTCTTTGCTGTTGATGTGATGTTAGGACCTATTACCTACCAAAACCTGATGCATCCAGCCACCTGGAAGCGTGGAAACCCAGCTGTCAAATTGCAGCTCACCTCAGCACATCTCTAGTTTTTTTAATGCTGTGGTAGCTGCTGCAAATCTCATTTGAATTGATGAGAATTGGGGGTACTGGTGAAGCAAGGTGCTAATCAAAAGAACACATTTTTGTGTCTAGGTTCTACCAATGCTAGAATTGTAATTGTATAAAGCATTAAGCATCAGGGTGATGAAAAGCATTAGTGTTGAGTTCCACTGGGAAATAGAGCAGAACTTTAAAATTGTCACTGCCCCGTCAGGCTGGCAGTGCGTTCTGTGGCCATGGTCTAGAATGGAATGTAGCAAATCATGGATCTCAGACCAGAGTGATTTCAGTCTCTGGTTTCTCCAAGGGTTAAACAAAGTCAGTCCCTCTTTGTAAATCAGAATGTGATGGGCTTTTAAAGGGATCTTGGGGATCACTTTGCCATTTTGGTAACACAGGTCTTGCTGTTGTCATTTTTTGACCTTTCTGCCTTGCCCCAGCTCTAGTTTAACCCTACAGACTAACTCTCCCTCACTCTAGCAGCTGCACCAATGATTCTAAAACAGCAATGATCTTTTCAACAGAGCTTTTCCAGTGTAGCTGGTTAGGAAACCACCACTCCTCGACAAACAGGTACTGTGTATTCCAGCAGCCTGAAGAGTTAAAGCCCTGCCAGAGTGTGAAGATTTTGCTCCTGGCTGCTCGCTGTGCCTGGTTGCTGATACTCACAGGCATCCTTTACCTGTGTGTGCAGTGCACTGAGAGTCTGATTGCTTTTGTGAGGACGGATCCTCACATCTGCAGCAGCCCAGCAAGGAAGGAGCAACAGGAGAAACAGACAAAATGAGAAAAGCAGCCAAGCTTGAGATGCAGCCAGAAGAAAGGCATTGGGAAGGAGCCAATAGGAGAGGCAGGTTTCAAAGAAAAAAAGGAAAATATGAGACAGGAACAAAAAAAAGTGTACAGAAAATGTGCCTGGTTTAAATCTTGCCATTAGACAGAAAAATAATTTTTCTGGAAGGCGTGCTGATAAAGCTGTAGTTGGGAGGACAACTATATCTCTGCCTTTTCTTAAGGAGTTGTATCATAATCGAAAGCACAATTTCCAGTGAAATCCTGCAAAAAAGGATTTAATGAAGTTTGTGGGGGTTTTTTTAATGTGGAGTTAAATAGATTTTCACAGGAGAGCTTCGTTAATTTGCAGCACTTGGAGAAAAAAAAATCAATGTAATAAGTGCCATAGTAAAATTTTATCTGTGGTAGGAACTAAATCACGTAGATGGGATTTGTAGACTGTGAAGACAGACACATGCACTATTTTTATATTGTCTAGGGGACTAGTACCTAGCTTCTAATAAGTCATGTCTTTGGAAAAAAAAATAAAACTCTTGCTATTTTTTAAGAAACTTAATGGCAGCTGGAGATGGGGAATGGAGGATGTGGATTAAAAATGTTTTTATTTAATTGTAGGAGAGGCTTGTGATGAATTTTCATGTTTTTGTTTGTTGAGGTATTTTAAGTGTTTTATCCTTTAAAATAAATAAACCAGGTGGAACCTGGCTATACATGAAGCAAATCAGAAAATAAATTTTATAAAGATACTGCCTCCATTTTTTTACTAGTAATAGCAAAGAGGTAGTAAAACTAACTATAAAAATTCAGCATTGGGAAAATTTATTGGTTTAGCTTCTTAAGCTATCTAGTTCTATTTGCTGCATATAGCAATTGAAATGAAGCTAATGTGACTTCAAGGGGATAGCATTCTTTTAAAACCTTCTCACAAAGATTTTTCTGTTTTTCAGACCTGTTTAGATAACTTACAAGTTAGTGATTCTTTAGGATTCAAAAATAAAAACTGCAAAACACAGAAGTTGCCTGATAAAAGCCAGCCTTTTGCAGTAAATTATTTACATGGAATGGGAATGAAAGTCATGGATCCTTACACTGCATTGTGATGTGCAAATTGCAATTTTGGTTCGAATAAAACTGGAGGAGAAAATGGGACTTTGTGATAAAAGGATTCTATTGTCTTGTGTATTTTGAACAGAAATGCTGTCATGATTTTAATTTCCTACTGATCCTTTTTCAGCAAAACTTTTGTCACTTGTCTTGACTCGTCATGTCAGATCAGTTTTTTCCCTTTTCTGACAATGTGTGACTTTGTTTAGTGCCTGTGTTGCTTCCTGCACTGTCTACTGCAGCTATGCTCGAGGATTTTATTTCAGCTGGATCATCAGACACCTTTGTGCCTTTGAAAGCATAAGTTTCAAATTAGGTTATTGTCTGATAGCTGGGTGTTACTGTTCTTGGGCCTTTCAAACTTTCTCCAACTGCCCTGAGTATTTTTCGGGACTTGAGGGAAGAGAGCGGGAAATGAAAAGTCTGCCTGATTCTTTAAGCAGGGTAAAAGAGAAGCACAACTGGCCTATTTTAAGGGCTGACCATGTAACTTTATTATTATTCAGTGTTTTCATGCAGGAATGTTTCCTATTTTTCTTTAAACAAATGCTTTTCTTTCTTTCTCTGACTTCTGCCACCAAGGATGCTTTAACTTAATGAACATGTTAGTGATTCCTGGCACTTAAAAAACAAATAAAAATCATTTTAGCTACTGGGAGCAAAGCCACAAATTTGATTGCTACCTCCCTGCATGGGAATTTGTGCCAAACTTCTGGAGAAATATCTCAGTCCAAGCAAACGTTAATTTTGTACTAGGATGTAGAAGTAAAACCTGTCAGTTGAGACCTCATATGTGTGTCTGATTTTGAGACATGTGGCCCTAAGCAATGCCAGCATCCTCCTGCTACTTATTAGCAGCTGTGGCATTTACATGGACACAGGGAATGGTTCACACCTGGAATTCAGGAGCTGGCCCTCCAGGTAGTTGTTCTGAATAACACAACTGCCCAGAGAACTGTTACTTGGAGAGTAACTTTTCTCAGTTTAACACCTCTGAAGCGTCTGAGATGTTTCTTAACCTCCTGTGAAAAATATTCATGCTGGGAGCTGTTTGGGAATAGATATTGCTTGGTGTTTTGTGCACATTTTCAAGCGTAGCTGAGCCTAACCTTGATCTCAGCATCAGAAAAAAACATTGTCTAGACAAAGATCATGAGTGGATTACGGGACCCTGTATCTCTCTTGCATTAATCAGGGGAATGACTCACTATAAACTTCTGTGTGTGGTACAGTCCACGTTAAGATTAAGAAATTCTGCCTTCTAATTTTTAAAATTATGACTAAGAAAGCTCATTTGAATTATTTGTCTTTTGCCACACACAGATAAGCCCTTTAACTTTACCATACAGCTCTTGACTTCAGTGTCTTTTTAGAATTAGGGTTGAAACGAACCTTAGAGATCATCTTCTTCCAGTCTTCACCTTTGATACACGCTCCTGTTTTCTCCAGCTCCCAGCTAAAGGGAGTGCTAGTGACTGGGTAAGTCATTAGGAAGGGATAACTCATTTTTGTGTGTAGCCAACTCCAGTTAATTCTTCAAGACTTGGAGAAATGCAAAGTTGGATGGATAATAGGGAGAGTTCAAAAGTGAAGGCATTTGGAGACATGACCCTGGTTCATGCAGCCAGATGCTTGGATAATTAAAGTTCATCTTTAGCTGTGTTTTTTCGGAATCTTTCATTTTTGTAATTGCACTCATTAGAAACATTAATGATGTTCTGATGACTTGACAAGATGGTATTTTTCTCTATTTCTCTGGTTTGGATTCTGTTTCTTTGAACAGCGTGACTGGGTAAAATGTAACCCTGTGTGCTCGTTGTGTATAAATGTGCATTGTTTGGGTCGGTTAAGCAAAGCCTACCATAGCATACCTGTGTTTTTGAGGAGCAGTGTTAAACTTGAGCAGGGCTGGATCTGGCTTGTACTTAGCCCAAGGCTTGAAAACAATGGGTCTTCAGGTGGGTAACACAGTAAGTCACAAATTTCTCTAACTTGGTTTGAGATTAATATTTAGTGATGGTTATAAGCAATGACGCCACGCTGCCAGGGGTGGTATTTTATATGGAGAGATAAACTAGAGTTCAGCTCCGCATGCATGTGTTTGAAAGAGGTCGATAACAACTTAAATGGCCTTTCTTCTGGCCACTTTACAATCTGCAACCTTCTGCTTAATTTATTTTCTTTGGTGAACTTGTTTGCCCTCTGCATTCTCACTGTTGATGTCTGCTGCTTTCCCATTCCAAAGGGCTGTGTTAAAGGAAGACTCTGTGTTTCATGTGTATTCCTACGGTTGGGATGGAGCATACTTTTCTTCAAACGTTATGAGCTCTTTTCCCTGAGGGGAGGAGGATGGTACAGATTCTGGGTGTCTGAGATGTACAGCTTAACAGATTGGCCAAATAATCCATCCTGAACTGGAGAGTGAATAATTTTAATACCCCTTATCTTGCATAGATTTTTATGGATATTCATCTCAGCAAATGAACTTTGCATTTCTAAATATTTAGAGCAGCATGTTCGTTCAGGCACAGCATATTTGAATCCTAATATTCTCCGAGTTTCTCCACGTTTCTCTGGGTTTCTGTGCATGTGGGACTTTGGTTCCAGGCTTATTTAAACAAATAGTTTGCGCTTGTGTGCGGACAACACTAATTACGTCTGACAGTCACAATTGGGAATAGCATGGAGGAAATAATAGTTCTTGACCAATCGCTAAAACACAGGAAGTCCTGGTGCCATAGGAAGGGAGAGAAATTCACTTCTCATTTCCTTTGGAGTCCAGTGTGTTCAGATTAACTTTAAAGGGAGCTGAGGTGCAGCTCTGAGGATTTAGGCTTCAATCATGTGCTCCCTTCGTGTGGAGCCCTTCTCAGCAGGCAGCAAGGCACCAGCTCTCACAACCCAGCTGCTGGGGATCCTATTGCAAATTAAATATGAAACAAGGATGCATTTGGTTTTGCATGGGAAACTTTTTAACACAATCACTCACGAGGCTTTCTCTCTGCTCTGGGTATTTTTAAATCACAATACTGCTGGAGGTGATACCTCATCTGTAATCTTTCAGAAATAACTTGTTTCTTTTGCTGTTTTAAAGGAAATCAATGGGTTTTTACCATGCAGTTTTAATTTTCTGTATTACAGGCTTTACATGTTCAGCATAGCAAAGTTTACATTTAGTTACCTTTTATTGGGGTGTGTAAAAAATATTCTACGAATATTTTCAGTGTGATCAAAATGTGCATATATTATTTGGGGTCTTTTAATATAAAAGGTAAAGTTAAATTGAATATCCTTGGACAGGGATCTTGGGTTGGGATATTTTGGGGGGATTTTAAGAAGCTTTAGAATTACAAGTGAATATCTTTTTGGATTTTGGTGACATTTAGCCATCTGTTTATCCTCCTGTAGCATCAGACCTTAACTTTTCTTTCCAAAGTCCTTAAAACCATGGTATTAAATCATACTGGTCATGATGAGCTGAAAAAACATGGTGGAATTTTATTTTCATGGTGTTGCTGTATAGTTCAGTTACACTTATGAACTCCAGCATGTGAAGGTTTGTCACAATATTGCATGTATTGACACAATTGTGTATTTTTTTAGGACTCTTGGGGAAAGTACCTTTGTGAGAATTAAAAAGTGATAATATCTTAATGCTGATATTGCAAATAACAAACTTCCCTTAGATAAGCTGATTTTCACAGAGTGCAGTTTATGCTTAGAATCAGTTTAGAATTGCCAGTGACTCAGGCTGAAACACTGAATTTCCTCAAAGCCTCAGTTTTGCAAGGAGCACATCTATTTAGGGGAGTTTTTCCTTCACACAGAAATTCCTTCTGACATGAGCTCACTGAGCTGAGCTCCTTGCAGGTATTTTTGGACCATCTCTGTTGAGATGAGCTCCCGTCACATCTCCTAGATCCCTTAGTGCAATGTATACATACATGGGAAGCCTGGATACAGCTGTGGTCGTAAAATCTAGCCCTGTTGCCTGGCTAAAGGCAAGATGTTCACACTGGTGTGGAAAGTGAGGAATGTCAGATGAAACTGGAGGTTGAATTTTGCAGTATCAATGATCCATATGCCATGTGTGTTGGAATGTCTCCTGTGCTCTGCCGTTGTGTGCTAAGATTTTCCTAGGTCACAGGCTAAGCCGAGCAGGGCTGCTGCAGGACTCCTAACAGGAGACATCCAAGGCAATCCAGTGAAGCAGGAAACAGTGTTGATTAATAGATGGAACTTTGTAAGAGGCTCAGTCTGCTGTTGAGCCTGGCATATTTCAAATGAGATGAAAAATTAAGTCCTTGCCACTTGTGGTGATTAAAGCCTCGGTGGCTCACTTTTCAAGAGCAGCATGTGAACCCTGCTGGCATGGTTCCAGTTGGGTTATAGAGTTCTGCCAACCTAAATGCCCCAAGCAGTTTCAAATTCATGGAGGAGAAACAGCTCAGTGCTGTTCTGTGCCGCCAAGTAGCCGCCACATCCTCCCACCACAATTCCTGTGTTTCAGCAGCAATTGAAGGGATGCTGTGCTAAAGGCAGTCCCATTC
Organism: Pseudopodoces humilis; assembly: GCF_049639895.1. Taxonomy (NCBI): domain Eukaryota; kingdom Metazoa; phylum Chordata; class Aves; order Passeriformes; family Paridae; genus Pseudopodoces; species Pseudopodoces humilis. The sequence goes on along the minus strand of NC_142204.1, from coordinate 68,992,772 downwards.
ACTGAAAGCATCAAGCAAGCTTCTACTTATTTTTTTCAGGGTAAATCCAGCAGTGCATGTGTGTTTTCTAGCTTGGTGTTAGACCTGTGTGTGTGAATGATGATAAATAAGTGCAAAGCTGTTACGCTCTTTCATGAGAGGGAGTAGAGCCCGTCCTGGTGTCAAATCTGTGTTTGCAGAGGAGAGAACTGTGTTTGATCCAAAGGTGCTGCCAAGACAATGAAGCAACTTAGACAAATAGAAATGTTTATTTTTTTAAGCTCAATAATTTTCTTTCTTTCTCATGAATATAAGGGCTGATTCTGTGCATAATATAGAGAGTAATGTCCATGTGGTATTTTTAGCAGCCAATGTATAGAAAGGTTGTGGACTTATAGAGTGATTAAATGCAAAGAGCCAAGCAGAGGGCAGCTGGGCAACTGGTTACAATCTGCTGTGAAAGAAAGGTGTGGGATGTGGGAAGGTGATGCTGGCAGTGCCACCAGAAGAATGCATGTTGGGGTTAAATAACTTCCCGTAGGATTTGTATAAAATGGAATCATTCTTATCAGCCCCTGGTGGAATGGCCAGTGCTTGTGCTGCTCTCAGACTCCAGTGTTACACATGTGCTTGAGCTGTGCAGTAGCTTTGGCCTTATCAAAATGGAAAACCCTTTCCAGCTTGAGAACAACTTAGCAACTTTTTAATATCAAAAAGAGCACATTATACACAACACATGTACAAGACTCAAAGGAACATGTATGCTGCCTAAAGTTTTTGGAGCTGGTGTGTGTGTGTGCTAATCTCCTGAGAGTTCATTGCTCCAAGCTTTTATCAGGAGCAAAGGGAGGCAGAGCTGAAGACTTCTGTGCACTGCCACTCCATCTGAAAGAACCAGCTCCTTTTTCCTTAGTTCAAGGCAAAGAAGTATGTGTACATCATTCCTATCAATGCAGTCACAGGACTCTGGCTTCCTTTTTAAGTGAAAATAAATGAAAATGTTCTTACTCTCTATTGTTAAGTGGCAGAGGAGCTTTCTGCTACAGCCTCATTGTCTTAGATCTGTTTCTCAGTGCAGCACATCTTTGCATTAAGCTGTTATTACCTTTTAATGCCATTTGGAAGAGATGAAATATACTGGTAGTATCTCAAGGGGAAGACTCTAGATATTGGTTTTCTGAGGAAAAGCTTAGATGTGGATTAAAAACCTGCTTCTTTTTTTTGCTTGTTTCAAGCTGACTACAGCTCAGATTCCTCGGAGTTACTGCAGCCTCTCTGCGTCCAGTTTTGCAGTTTCTTAGCTGCCTTAATGGGTGTAAGTTTGGCTTTCTCAGATAATTTCTTCTGAAAGGACAAGTGAGATGAGGGAACAAGCGAGCTCCACAGGGAGAGATCCCAGCAATGTCCTGTCCACTTAGTATCAAATTAACAGGGGGAGAACAGGACAGTGATCAGGTAACACCTAAACACCATTCTCCAGAATTAAGATGACTTTGTTTCCTTCCCTGCATTTGTTGTCCCAGCATCCCACAGAGGTCGGGGTTGCTTTTTGAACAGCTGCATTAGTGCCATACTCTCTGTGAAGGGTAGGTCATTCCTTTCTGTGGCATCAGGAAGGAGCTGTAACCTTTTCATTTTAATGAGCCAAACCTTTGTTAAACCTGGAACCTTTCCTGGTCAGAGGTACATGGTACATGAACATATCTAAGGCAGTTCAGTCTCTGTAAGAAACAGTCTGCAAGGCAAGTCTTGCTTCTTCATGCAAAGAGAGAGATTCCTAATTACCACAGAGCTGACAATGACATTTGGCAAAAATCCAGAGCAATAGTCAGCCCTATTGCCTCCTGCTGCAGAGTGAGGCACCTGAGCTGTCCTGTCATCACACCTCCTGATGTAATTTAAGGAAAGTTATATCTATAAGTGGAGATTTTCAAGATTTTTTCCCTCACACTTTTATTGGAGAGCATATTATTGCTATAATTATCAAGAATTTATAATTCTTTTATGTTATTTAATCTATATTGCTCTACCTACCTACCTACCTTCACTGTGCTGTATCAAAGTTGCAACTTTTACTCTGCAAAACCCAAGTACTTTCTTTCCAGTTTTTGTTTTGCCTTCTACGTTCATGTCTCATTTACAGCAAAATATGTGTTCTTTAAATAACAACAGCAAAATCTGGTTACATATGGCAAAGGAAATAATACAGATGAAAAATCTAGGCTTTCCCTAGTCCGAGTCCATATAGTGTCCTAAATTGCTATGTGTTATGTGGCTATAAAATGCATTGCACAAGTGGAATATTTTAAATTATTATATCTATGCAATTAATAAATTATTAGTAATTTTTTAGAATTTAGCAGCACTAAAAGATTAGTCATTTTAAATGCATTTTAATTAAAACTAATTAAATGTGTTTATTTCTAAGTTTACTTGAAATTCCTTACTAGCACTCAAAAAGAAAACAAAGAAGCATATATCCAGAGGGAGGGATTACTTGCTTTCAGAATGGAAACTTCAGGAGGGAAGCCGAGAGGAGCCAGATGAGCACATGCAAGGAAAATTAAATGTTTCAGGACGGTGTGAGCAGTGAGATCAGATAACTACAGTCGTGGTGTATCTTCTTGGAGGTGGTATTAGTAGTTCTTCTGCAGTGATCTCTACTGAGGAACGAGAGCTTAGTGTGTGATACATGTGGCACAGTTTGGAGCATGAGGTCCAGGGGTTTGCTCCTGGTAGTCCTTGGGAGACCAAAAAAAGAGAGACACCACAGTGGAGCCACAAAGGGGCTGCAGCAGGTGCTAGACCTTGGGGAAATAACTGAGGCACTAATCCACACTGTGGAGTTGAACCAGAGCCATCAGGGCAGTGTCAGTGGCCTTCCTGTTGCAGCCCTGGGCACAGCACCATGGTCTGTACCCAGTTGCACCCTAATCAATTTGGGGTGCCAAGGTTGTGGTGATGCTGGGTGACAGGAGATGATGCCTTGGAGAGCCAAGCTCTTCTCACAAACTTGTTACAGTAATGCATGTAAGGATATCTGGTTGGGCCTCATTATTCAGAGGCTACATCCACATTTTTTTCTCAATTTTTCTTTCTGTATCACTTAAGGAAGAGCAGGAGTCTCTGCTGAGAAGCAGAATACATCAGTCCAGGTGGAGTGCCATGTTAAAGAGCTGCTAGCTGAGCAAGCATTTGGGATACAGGGATACAACTCAGTTTAAATGGGTTTGCAGACGTCATTGCTCCCTGCAAAACAAGGGATTTGGTTAGTGGTAGGAGTGTGTTAATTTAACACAGAAAATCTGTGTTCCTCTATTTTTTCTCTTCATCAATCTTTTAGATATCCTGGAAAATTAGATGTTTTCCTCTTCCCTGTTAAAACTCAATCAGATGAGATTAGGTGTTTTCCAAAAACACAGCTGTGGTTTTTTTCACCCTAGCTATTATATCTGATTTACTGCTAAATGCAAATTCAATGATCATATTTTTTCAGACTTATACACTGAGTTTTAACATCAGTGTTTTAACAGTAATATTTTATAAATCACTGCAGAAAGGTGTAGATTGCACTCTATTTTCAGAGCAATTTCCAACTTGAAAGTGCGGTGAGCTTTATATGAGCTAGAAAATCCCAAGGTGTAAAAGCCCAAAAGGTCTCTATCACTCTTCTCCCTTCAGATACCACACGTGCAAAAATTTTACAGCATTGTTCCAAGCCTCAAGTTGAGAGAAGTTATGACTTAAGGCTATTGGATATGGAATTTTCAGACAGCTGCAAGTTCTGCTATTTTTAAGCCCTTCTTCACATGCAACAAAAAGTGTGGTTATTATGTACAATGACATATTCAATAAACTTTGATTCAAAACATTTTTTATATTTTAGCTGCATTTAAGTAATAAAAAAAAAAAAAGAATGTGGAGGAAGTATTTTGTGAACTCGAATAGCTTAAGTCTTATGGTAACTTTCTCACAGAAATTCAGCTTGTTAGTGGAATCCAGGCATAAGATGTTGTATTTCTGATAGATACAGTTGTGTTTGGGTTTTTTTCCTCTGAGAAATACAAACGTTTGAGGCATGATTTAAAATGGATATAGCATCGGAACATTCACTGTTGTGTCACTGTAATTTGGTAGAGTTAAACCATTAGGGGAGATGAAATAGATTCAGTGGAGCTATCAGATAGGATCTCACAGCCTTTCTGTTTAGATGTGCTTTACTCCTAATGCCAAGAGAGCACTACATATGTGCCTGTGATGTTAATGAAATGGACGAAAGATGCAACTGGCATGTTTTTGGTTTTTGGTTTTTTTCCTCCCTTAAAGTTCAATCTTTCCATAATTCTGGAATTCTAAATTTTCCTAAGCCCTTACCAGTTTGTGTGCCATTTTCCCAGATGGAAGTGGAACCTGGTTTTGACAAACAGCTCCATGCTGTTTCCGTGCTCTGTTGTGGATCTTCGAATACTAAGACTGACCTAAATGCTATGGTCAAGTGTGCTCTGCCTTTTCTCTGCCAGAGCCTTGTACCAGTAGTTCTCACTCCTAAGTATTCCATGATTCTATTCCTAATAAACAAGTTTATTGAAATATACTAAATATCTTTTTCCTGCATGCCAAGATCAGCTTACATTGTTCTAAGCATAGTGGTTTTATTTATGTTTCTCAGAGCTGTCATTCTCTGTGAACATTTGTGCCACATTCACCGGGTGACACTTTCTGACAAGTTCCATTCAGTGGGATCACCTTTGGTTTTGGAACATGCCACAATAAAACCATAAATTAAATAAAGCCTAAATTATATTCTCTCAGTTCCTTCCTAGCTCTCCCCACTTGTTCATTACCACTTGCTTGTCTTTCAACATGTTTAATTTTTTGTCCGAGACTTTTCAACTAAGATTTTGTGATACTGTCAGATGTCGAACTTTAAAGCTTCTATTATGGTTTCCAGTTATCTATTATTTTTGTAGTTCTTTCAGAACAATCTGAAAATTGATCAAGTTATCTTTTTTTTTTCCCTTGTCTAATCTTGTAGTGGGGTTTTTTTCTTAATACATCCTAATCTGTTGTGGGTAGAAGTGGCAGTTGTTAGGGTCATTCTTTTGAAGTGTGTCTGTATTCTGGATATACTGATAGTAGTAATTAGATACATGTAATAACAAATAGCTTTAGTAATTAGTGAACTCCTGATAGAGACAGCACAATAGTTTGAGACATTGTCTCAAAGAGAAAGACAAAATTATTCCTATGCTCTTTATTTCAATATTGAAGGAATGTTTTGTGCTATGTATGTATTTTTTGGGTTTGGGATACACACATGATACCAACTAGCTGTTCATAATTCTAAAATTTAGTAGCTGTGGTTAAAATCTGCAGCTACTGATAGTGAATAAAAGCTGAAGGAAAAATAAAATATCTTGGCTTTATACCACTGAAAAAGCTTTTCTTCTCTACAAGTGTTATTACAGAAATGTAAAAATATTATTAAGTGAGCAGAAACAGTTTTCTCCTGAAAAGGAGACCTGTTCAAGAAGTTCAGAAAAGACAGCATAAGGTACAGAGAAAGAAGGAGGCTTAAAGTGTTTTCAGTTTGTATTTCCATCCCTGTTGCTGTTGGGGAAGCTTGCCCTGGATTTGTACTTGGGACCAGCTGTGTGTGGCTGTAACCTGTGGCTGCCCTTACACAGAAATATTTTTCTCTAAAGTTCTTGCTAAAGAATAAAAAGAAAATAATTTTCAGTCTATTTTCATTAGAATTTCATTTTATTTCCCTACTTTTTGTTTGTCTGAAATGGTTTTCTTTGCAGAGCTGGACAGTGCAGGAGTCTTTGGCTGTTAATTTTTCTGTCTGGTTTTATACCCAAATTCAGTGGTTGCTGTGGCCGAGGTCTGAGAAGTTTGAATGTTTATGTTTCCTTAACATGACAAAAAGTTTTGACACAGATGTTGATACTGTTGCACCAGTGCTAACTGTATTTTTAAAAAATCAAATAACAGATTTACTATTATTTTCCCCATTAAGTGTACTTATCTTGGCTTATATACTCCTTATCCTTTCAGTAAGATTAATCAGTTTCCTTAGTAAAGCCTGATGTGAGATATTGAGGATACAAGGAACAAAACTAACAATGAAGAATGTCTGAAAATACTGAAATGTTATTTTTAGTGGAAATAAAATGTTACAGAAGCAGATGGGTTTGTTTTTTTTTAATGAACATCTGTCTTAATTTTTATAAACAACTTTTGTGCAGATGGTAAAAGGGAAGAAAAATGTGACCACTTTGCCAGTGAAGCAGCCTATTTAATCACCTCGATCAGGTCCTAGATGAGCTTTCTGAGTCTTGGATAGTAAGAATGCAGAAAGCTGGATGTGTCCTTCAAAGATTGATTTCAGCCCTGGTGCTCATGATCTTCCCTGAGCATCTTTTCTTGCTGTTCTCACTGCATCTGCAGTGCTGAGAGCAGTTTGGTATGATGAACGGACTGGAGTTAACAGCATTTGTTACTGCTGTGTGTAAATCTAAAAGGACAGATATAATAATAAGGTACCAGAAAGGCAAAATGTTCCTGGTAAGTGCCTCTTAAAGTTCTCACAGTCACAATTAGTTTTCCCTCTTCCAGTTACTTTTTTTTATTTGTAATTATTCTTCTCTGTTTTCTCAACTTTCAGATTTTTTTTTCTGAATCTTGTAGAAATCTTTCATAGAAGAATGATGCAGTCTGGATTTATTTGATAGCCATCACTATTTGGCAACAATCTTGGCAACAACCTATATATGCAAGTTATTTACATTCTGAAATGAGCATTTTAGGAGTTATTTTATTTCCTGAGTTTGGCTAATAATTTAATTTGAAAATAATAAGCTGTTCTAGTTCCTTTTTATTAGGTGTCCTATTTTAGGCTGAGTTTGTTTGGAGGGGTGAGAGGTGAAATTTCAGTGCTTTTCAATAATTTTTAAATCACCCAATTTAGAACATCTTTTTAGGCTAAAATTATATACATAGAGAAAACTTTGTTTCCCTTACTGACCAAAGTTTAAATCTGCTGACTCCATTACCTTTTACAGGAGCAATCTATGGATAAAAGATTCTCCTTCTAGTGCTTGTTAGTGATACACTGTTTTGGGAGAAGTTTCTTGTATTCCTTTACTGAAGTTGCAAAATAGTTTCTGGAAGATAAATCTAATATTGATTTTCATGTTGTAGAAAATGCAACTACAAATTAGTTTGAGGCAATGCATGAATCTCTGGTAAAAACATAAATTTACTCCTAGAAAATAACCTGCTTTTCATATTTAAGCCTGAATTCTTCATCCCAGTAAATATTAATCACAAAAGCTACAATGTACGTCCCAGCTACTGGCAACTGGTTGTTTATCGGGATAGTTTACATACAGAAATTAAGGCATTCTCACTCCTTTTCATTGAGCAGAGAGGTAAATATCCTGAGTAAATGATAAATAAAACACTTATGGGCAGAGGCCAGGATTTTTGAGCTTGGGAGAAAACTACTTTGCAAAGTGCCTTTTGTGAAATCTGTGTCGTAGATGCAGCAGTATCTGGGGCACTCAGGGGAAGGTGGATTTGTACTCCCCAATTTTAGCTGGCTTTGACATCTGCACATCTTCTCTGCCTTTGCATAGGAACCTGTGGACAGATTGCTTCTGAGTGAAATATGGTTTAATTTTTTTTCCCCTGATTTAAAAGAAAAAAAAAAAGTCTTTGTTGGGGGAAAAAGAAAAAAATTGTTCCCAAAATGGGCTCCTTTGTTTTAGAAATGACTTGAATTTACAGATAGCTTCATGTTTGTGTGGGTAACCCTGATAATTTGCGGGGTGCCTCCTGCCTCATTCTCCTTCCCGTTTCCTCCCTCCTGCTGCCTCCAGGATTCCTTTTCTCCTTATTATATTGAAGAAGCAAGAGAGACTGGTGTCTCCCGAGGTGGATCTCAGAGTTCAGGGAATGTCTTTCTGTGCCATCTGAACTGAAAATTCCTGAAAATTTGGATTTTCAGATTAGTGAGCAGATAGATCTGTAGTAAATTATTTGCTGTTTTGATTACACTGACTTGCTTAAACTTTCTGTGGGGACAAAAGGTGGGACTGATTTTTTTCTGAGGCTTGGATAGTAAGAATGCACTTTTAGTTACCATGTTGCTTAAAAAATTCCTAATTTAACCCCAAGAGGAAGAAAATGCTTTTTGCTTTTATTGCCTGCTGCATCTGTGTATTTTGCACCCTGAACTGTCTTCATTATTGTGATTATTCAGAAGATTGTGCAATCACTTCTGAAGATTTGTTGACAAGTAGATGAGTTTATGCCGGAGAACTTCTGTGAATTACAGTGTATTGGGTTTTCTTAGAAATACATACTGAATTTAAAAGTCTCCCTTTGGGGAATGAAAAGGAATAACTTAATGCACTTAATCACTCCTGGCATTACCTGTCTAAAACAACTGGAAGGCAGTGGGTTGAGATTTTAGATTGTATAACTGTCCTGCAAAATTAACATTCCTTTTAGAAAGCCAAAACCAAGCCACCTACAAGCAGGATATTGCTGTAAGGCTACAGATTTAAATAGGCAGAAAATGGACCTTTAGGATCCAACAGCAGCAGTAAATCTACCATCATTTGCATTGTATTTTGAGTAAGCAAGTTGTTAAATGTTTTTGTCTAGCTTGAACTTAGGGCAATATCACATATCCTTGATATTGCTTTATTAATATATGCTTTTTTATTGCTGTTACTGCACTGATGTGGCTTGAAGTAATTTTATCACCTCCATGTAACCTTTGGTGTGTATTACTCTTAAGTATATATACTGATATATGTGTATATATATATAAAAGTATATATTCTTATATATGCTTAAATATATGAAGTGAGCAGAGGCTTACCTGCTACATCTGTGCAGTCATTTCTCTTGAGGGGGGTGGAGAGATTTATAAAAATTAGGCTCAAAACACAGATTTGAAATTGAAGTGGTGTGTGAGGAGAGGTGCCAGACTTCTGAAAAAGACACACTTTTGATCTCAGCCTTTTCTATAGTACTGTGTTTAAGCAGCTAATTTTTCAACACAGTTAAACAAAATATTCCAGCTTTGCTGACATCAAACAGAGGCCAAACAGAGGCAGAGCTGGATGGAGGAAGCCGGGGGTTTGTCACAGTGTGTAGTAAATAAAAAGACCGTTTGGATTGCTAAGAACTCACATATTTCTTTGAAATTAGCAGCACCTTTAGATACTCTCAGCCCTGGATGTTTACACCCAGTTTTAGCAGCCTGATTTCGAGCTGCCGTGCTCGATAAAGGTTGTGGAAATCGGAGTCCGTACCAACAGCTGAGCGAGCATCCCACTCCTGTTCTCCAGCATCACCAGCTGGATGAGGGTCTGATAGTTTGCCACTTCCCAGGGGCCTTGTGAGGTGATGGAAAAGTTGCTGTAATCTGCAGAATGTGCTAAAAAACCTCACCTCAGGACTGCCAGCCTGTGTTTGGCTTTTACACTGAACACTCCCCGTTATTTTAAACCGTGTAAATTTAGGATTCCTCAAGAATAGGGGAGTTTTTTGAATTTCTAATTTTAAAACGAAAGGAAGATACCCCCAGTTTTATAAAAGGTGTCACTGGGGTAGAAAGATGTGGGTTTTAACTGAGTCTCTTTGCCCCTTGCTTCTTTGAGTACCCGGAGAGTGCAGAGTCTGCTGCTCAGAGGAGCCGAGTTTCAGGGAGCTGCTGGTTTGAAACGAGCTTATACAATTCATGGCCATTTTGGCATCATCTTCTTCCTGCAGCCATAAAATTATTTAAATTCTATGGCTACAATCTGAAATATCTAGGTACTTGTGGCTGCAGTTTTTTTCAGGTGATAAACTATTTGCCATTTACTCATTAGAGTTATAGAATAACTTGTGAATTTGGGGAAAAGTCAAGGCTCAGACTTTCAAAAGTGTAGTTCATTTGTATCAGTGGAAATTCTGAAAATTTGGTTAAAGAAAAAGAAAACATGTTGAAGTGGAAAGAAATAGCTTTTTGCTCTTTTTATTCTCTCAGGTTAAGGTAAGAAAGCCAAGGGGTGACTTAAAAAAAAACCAACTGTGTTTTCTTTAGAAAAAAGGAAGGGTGAGGGAGCTGTCAGGAATTTCTATGTTACACTTTTCAGTTGTGCTAAGATCGTTCGCCTGCTGTTTTCTTTCCCCTTTCCCTTTTTCACTTGGCCACCTGAAACTGGAGTTTTGAAACATCATCCAGTCTTTCCTCAGTGCTTAGGATGGCATTGACTTCACTGGTTTGTTTTCAGGAGTCAGACAGCAATATTTTGGGATATAGTTACTGTCTGAAAAAAATCATACTAAAATGCACTGAGTAATGAAACAGATTTGTTGTTATTTGCTTTAGATTATTTCAGAGCCTGTTTGCTTTCAAAGGTGTTTCTGGTATCACCCAGTCGTATCTGTCACAATGCAAAAGCAAACTAAATTGGATTTTAAGAATAGCAGTGTTCTAGTACAGGATCCTAAACAGATTCGTCTTTGGGAATATCCTTGTTAGATGGATCTTGTGAGACCGAAGCGTTGCTCAGATGTTGCTTCTTGGATGTGTTTGAGCTACAGCAGTCTTTGAAATTATTAGTTGCCCTCTCACTGCAGAATGCATGCTGACTGCAGTGCTGCACTGCATGTGTGACATACTCATCCTGCAGGAAGTTGGCTGAATTGGGTTTTGTGAGGTGCTCAATTTTAGGCAGAAACGATCCCAAACTAGCGATGCCTGGTTGTGTGCGGTGTTTGGTGCTGGAGCACTGATCCAGCACTATCTGGGAGTCTCGGCAGAGGGCACTGTTGGAGCATTAAAGCTATTTGAAAGGCTCATCTCCAGCTTTTCTTGATTCCCCCCCCCCACACCCCCGTTTGGAAAGTGTTTAATGTTCTCCATGTAATTAAATTCAGTTCCCTGTATAATTAGCAATGGAGCCTTATTCTTTGTGCCACTGCTGTGGATAGTATTATTTTTGTCTCTATTTGCCTTCAGTCAATGCAAAATACTGTTGCCTATCAAAAGGTAGAAAGTTTTATTGCTATCTCCCAAAGCTAAGCAATATTTAAAGGTAGAAATAGAAAACTATGGAGTTACTTTCATTTAGTTACTCAGAGTAAATAGGAGACCTTTAAAATTCCTGCTTATGGCCTGGGAAGGAGCAGAGTTAATGTGCCACAATAATTTTACATTTGTATCCAAATGTGTATTATAGTATTTTTGAACTGTCACTACTTGCAGTTTGTCAAAAATATATATGAAACATATAATATTTAACTCTCTGTGAAACCTATTGATTTTATTTGGCAGATTTTGTTTTCTTCTTTAGTTTGTTTTCCTCTGGATCTTTGCAAGAACTTGTCATGTATTGGTGCTGTTTAACATATCGAAATATTAATTAGAGTGATCAGGCATAATTACTTTTCATTAATTGCAAATGCAAAGTAATTACTGTGACCTAGAAATAGTTCCCTTGTCTAAATTTCTGTAAACATCCTAGTTTTTTTATAATTTATGAGGACCAACTACAAAACATTGTGTCAGAAAGAAATAATTTTCTGAGGTACTAGAGTACTTAGCACTGACATTACATTAGACTCCTCTTACTGCTTGTAAAGGAGAGATATTTGGAAGATGGAAGTCTGATGTGTTTGGCTCTTGAATTGGCAAATACATAGAGCATTAATTGCAAAAAACACGTTGTAGGTTTCTTTCAGAAAGTGCCTCTTTGTCTGTAACCAGTTGAGTTACATGAACAACCTGGAGAAGTTTGCTTTAAAGATCGAGGGATACGCTCTGCTGCCGACTGGCAGGATACTCTTGCATTAATTTCAAAATCAACCACAGAAGACATCTCCTCCAAAAATCTCTGTTGCCTTAGAAATAGCGGGGAATATTTTTTTTTCCCTACTTGAAAATGTTAATTAAATTATCGGCAGCTGAAGGCAGGCGGATTGCAGGGGAAGGAGCACCAAAGAGTTTGAAACGAAAGCGTTCGGTGTGGGTCCATACGGCTCCTCGCTTCCAGGAGAAATCCCGGGGCTGGAGCCTGATCCCGATCCTGCTACGGGCTCTGCGCCTTGGTGGTGCTGTAGGATCCGTAGGGATGGCAGTGCAGGGTCTGTCCCTGCCTGCAGCGGGGTTTGTGTCTCAAGGCCAATGCCGCTGTCTTCAGTCACTACTGGGATTGCAGCTGGAAACAGCAACTTTGAATAACAAAGGCAAAAGTTGGTTGAGTTCCTTCTTAGTGCAGCACCAGACAGCTGGTTTTGACTTTCAAAAAGAGAGGTGGTTGCCTCCAAAAAAAAAGCATACTCAGTAATATTGTTATGCAGCGGGTTGTAACCATCTCTGTCATGTATTTTCTAAGGGGACTAATACAGTGCCCAAGAAGACTCTAATTAAATGTGCATATTTGTTTTTTACAGCCTTCTTTCATATCATTTCCTATTAGTGTCTCCTTACACAAGCTCGGTAGGGTAATATTCAGGCAAATTTCTGTTTTGTCTGAAGCATTAATACTGCTGTTCTGCTCCTGTATCATCCCTGTAGCTGTTATCTGCTGTGTGTTTTCCCCACGAGAGGCTATCGCAGGTTTTTAGTCCAGACTGTTTGTATTCGACAAGGTCAAGATAAGTTTTATCTCTTTAGATAAGTCAAGTGCATTAGGATCGATATAGTTACAGTAAAATACATTGGCAATATTTATTGCCGAGATCCTAATGAATTTTTAAAGCTTGGAAGACTGTCAGTGAAGTGAGGATGCCCTAATTGGTTGTTTACAACAGGGCCTATATAATTATACAGTTAAATACTTTTTGAAAATAAAAAATTGTACAACTTCATGGTTTTTGACAAGGTAAAGCTTTATGCTCCTCCTCTCCCAAATCCTAACAGATTCTTAGGACACCATCAAAATAAGTATTTACTTTCCATTCACTTGGATGTCTGTATAGGGATTTATGAGGCTTGTCCCCTACTTACCTGTTATGATTATAAAATTGCTCTATTTTTAGCACATTAATAGTGTTTTTAAAATTTTACCTTCAATTTTTTATTGACAAGATAATTGTCTTTGGTTTGGCTTTGACAGAGTGGTTTTGGCCAGTTTCATTTGTGATATAAATTTCCCTAGGTACATATTTATGCAGTTAAATCAATAAGTATTTCATAATCTCTCTAAATACTTATGTAACTTAATAATTCCAGCCATTATGATGCATCTGCTTAAATATGTATTTTATGTAGGGGCATTTAAAAATGCAAATTATAGGGATTATTTTCCTTCAGGCTTTGTATTTTTCTGTTGCATCAGATAGAGAGTAAGAAAATTAACCCACGAAAAATCCTGCTAAAGTAATAATGAAGATCTGCCTTCTATCTGGTAAAGATAATTTGTTGATAAGACTCCATGGCTTGCTTGAACTCATTTTGCTTTCTCTGCTTTCTGTAGTTGATCCTTTAAGCCACACGACACAACCATGGTAAGGGCTAAGTTAAGGAGAAAGTTTCCACCTTTATCACAGTCACCTACTTCTGGGTCTTTTATTAATCTGTCATCTTTCACAGGTCTGTTTACTTCCCCTCCTGTCTCCAGAGCACCAGAGACTGCTTATTTTTATTGTTAATACTTTGAGATTCAAAATCAGGATTGATAATACCATGTTGGGAAGCTGCTGTGTAGCTTCTCTTCGTCTTTACCGCGGAGGCTTGATACCTGACACTTTTAATTTAATTTAATTAGGGAGGCAGAACCCCATCTTGGTGTTCATTAAGGGGATTATTCATCAAAGTTATTGCTTCCTTGATGGAGAATAACAATATCACTCGCAATGGCTTCTGTTGCTCTCATAACTGTATTACTTTCTACTATTTTTCTCTCCAGGGCTTTGTACTTAGTCTCTTTATTTGAAAATTTTAAATTGAGGGAAGCATAAACTTCTGGTATAGGAAATTCACCAGGGTCACATTTATTTTCGTCTAGTAGCTTTATGTCGTGTAAATGCTTTGCAGAATATTTTTTTTTTCTGCTTTTTATTGGTTCTCTGCACTGTCTTTAAATATTTGTATTTCTTTCAAGCTTAGCTGCACTTCAGCTCAGGGCCTGAGGTTTCTGGCTGCCTGTTTGCTGATGTAGCTGAACTCTGCCATGCCGAAATCCTGCAGAGATCGCTGTAGGAAGGAAGCCTCTACGGAGCAGGGAGTCAACACAGGCTTTGCTGGAACAGAGTGGAAATTTAATGTAAAATTAATAAGGGGGGGGTTGGGGGAGAGCAGAATGTTTGCAAAAGTTATCTTTTGTAACACAGCCCTAATCAAATATTCAGAAAAAGACAGCTTTAAAAATAGAACAATTGTCCTTTTAAAACATGACTAGTTTGGTTAATTTACCCCCAAGTATCCGGTGTCTGTGACTCTGAAAAACCCTTATCTACTAAGGGGGGAAAAAAGAGCATTGCAGAAAAGGTGACAAGTTTTCACCTCTTTCCTCAGAGAACATTTTAATTCCACTTTAATCAGCCTGCCAATAAAAGAGTACTTGGCTTTCAAGGGGAAACAAATCAAAATATGCATTTATCAGTCACGAGGCAGAATTCAATCGCTCACAACTGATGAACTCCAAAAGGAATGAAACTAGTACTATCACGCTGCCTTGGTAGTTTGCTTTGTACTATCAAAGAACTGGTACTATCTTTTCCTGCCACATCCACTGTTTGTCTGTCATCCCTAATTATGGCCTTTCAAAAGCAACGCTTCATAATTGCTGTTAATGATTAAAATAAAAAAAAAAAAATTCGTATCTAGATATCTAAACTAGTGTTCTGCAGTGTGCAGATTTGTGTGTTCTGCAGCTGCCAAAATAACTAAAATTTTTAAAAAAATTAGCCAGAGATGAGGCAGAGGAAAGAGAAAGAGATTGGCAAGTAGTATTGTCAGTGTTACCATACAGGCCTCCTACAAGGGCATGTCACAGGCCTGTCTTATTAAAATAAAACTTTATTTTCCACTAGGAGAGGAGACTTAGGTTCACATTGCGCTGCACAGGTGGGCTCTCATTTCAGACTTCTCTGCTGCTCTGCTCCGGTTAAGAAAGAAGAGCCTGAAGTGGAAAGAAGGGTTTTTTTGTATCAAAGCAAAGTTGGATGCTGTTTCACGTATGGGTGTTTCTAGGTTGTGGGAATTGGTTGCTCTGGGTTTTCAGCTCGTTTAGCATGAGGCGAACACACTGCTCACTTTATTGATATTAAACAGAGTTGTCCTGATGGTTACAGTAGTTAGACTACACATTATACACAAAGCTGAATCTTTCTGGTGAGAGAAACTGCATTCTTTGGGCTTATCTTGCTCCCTGCGCTGGAATTTACATGCGTAACTACCAGTGCATCAAGATGAGTTTTTTGCCTTTGTGTGGTTTGCATCTCAATGAGGGTGGAGAGGTGCAGTCTATTTAGCTTTCCTTCTCCCTGCCCTGAAAAATGGTTTAAACTCACCTCCTACTTTATGCTTTGTTCCATCTGACTTCTCTTCTGCAACTAAGGATTTACAAGGCCAGAAAGCAAGAGCCAAACTGCTCTTGTGTTTCATTTTCTCCATTCTCATCCTTGTTTGATTTCTTGTCAATTTTTTACGCCCTGGCTGTAGACCCCTTTAGGGCTGGGCTGGGGCAGCCCACGAGATATTTGTCTCCCCTAACACAGCCCTGTGCCTTGTTCAAATCCCAGCCTCGACTCCGGTGTCCTGGGATTGCAGCTTGAAACTGGTAGCGCAAAATACCAGCTTTGGCGCGAGTTTGATGTGCAAAAACACCAGGATCTGACCTCTAGTCTCTCCCTTTCCCCTTCCTGTGGTTCCACAGTATCTCACTTGTGTTGCCTGGGTCTGGGGAGCTTTCTGCTCTCCTCTGTCCCACTGAGCTCCATCCTCTCTTCAGATCTCACCTCCTGACCTCCTTTTTTTTCGTCGGGAGTGGATTAGACAAAGGAGGTACGTTGTCATGTGGATGGGATTTACAAATAAATTGCATTGTATTTTTTTCTCTTTTACGGTTGTTTTTAATCCTGTGTTTCAAAAGCGTGCTGGTAGCAGTTTTGGGTAAAAGAAATATAAATCAGAATTGTTCAAGTGCCTGTTTGGGTCACAGATTTGTGGAAATGAATGTGTTGAATAGACAGGACAACTTGTGATACTCTTAAAAGGAGGGAGAAAGAGGGTAGAAATGTGATGGGGTGAGAAACTTTCTTCTTCATTCAGCAGTGGTTACATCAGTCATAGTGTGGTAGGAGTAAAGGGGTTTCTGTACTCAGCTATTTATTTCAGGACTGCTTATATTTAATTGACATGAAACTAAGTGTGCTTGATTTAAAATGTATGTTGCACAGCTTTGGAAAATGAAGTTTAAGCAAACCAAGTCGAACTGTAAATAATAATAAGTTTATAAAAGTACTCTAATGGCTGCAGATGAATGATTTAGGATTATAACTTGCTGTTGCTTAAATAAACAAGTGATCATACAATCAACAGAAAATACAGAAACTCAAAGTTTTCAAAATAAGTTTTATTTTTAAGTGAGAGCAGAGGAGAATTGTGAAGCTTTGCATGAGCTTCTCACATTTCACATATTCTTTTGCTTTCTTGGTTTTGTCAGACAGACTTTCACATTCTTCACACTCTCATACATGTTGCTTGAATTCTTGCCCTGTTTGTCTGATTTCCCAATAAAGCACTGCACTCAGGAAATATTTATGCATTCACTCTGGGAAGACATGGGAACATTATTTGCCTGTTGGGTTATTTTGCTCTAGGAATAATCTGCTGAAGGTGGTACTATGTTATCACCAAACCACTTGTAATATTGTACGTGCAGGCTACTAAATTAAAATGGTCATACTGCTGTGTATGATTATAGATAGTTCTCTGCTTTCTGGAGAGCTGATCAGAAAAATGATCAATCATTATACAGCACTAAAAAAGGTGTGTTGCATGAAGGTTGGAGGAGGAGGGTGCAAAGGATGAGTCAGAAGCCAACATGTTCCTCAGAATTTGGTAATTAACATAAGTGAAAATACAAGTCAGCAGGAGCTGGAACAACAGAAATTTCTAACTGCTTTTAAGAATGCAGAAATCCGGGTGTTGTGATGTTCCTCCCTCTTGTGAGGGTCTGTATCCTCATAGAAGATTTGGTGTGTTACCCTCTGTGTGATGGGTAAATTCCAGGTATATCACAGAACAGTATGAAATGATCTTTGGAAGAGTATCCTACACTACCCCTCCAAAAAAAACCCAAACCAAACCTAGTGTTTTCCCTTACCTCTCTCTGTAAGGCTTGCTGAATTATAAGGACCTAGAAATTTTCTTTTTATTTGGCTGATCTTACTAAATATCTGAAATTGTGTTCAGATTTTTAATAAAGTTTAGAGGTTTTTGGCAATACATTTCCTGCATTTAGTAGTATGCTTTTGGGATGGGGGGAATTAAAGATGCATTTTAATATTTTTGTCTTTGGGAATTAAATGCATTATTTTGCTTTATCTTCTCTTACTTCTACCTATACAGCTCTTCTTTTGTATTTTTTTTTCCTAAGTAATAAGATAACCTGTTTTATTGTCCTGTTTTCTACTGTCATGTAACAGTCACTTTTTTTTTTTTTTCTCTTTTCCTGACCCTCCTATAAAGAGAAACTGCAATAATTGAAGTTGCTTCTGATTCTGCAGCCCTTTTGCTGGATGTGTTGGATATGTTACTTTAGTATTTTTGAGTGATTTTTATGGCACTTCTCATGGCCAAATCTTGTTCTCTGTATGATCAGTAGGAAATGTCCCCCTTATTTCTTCGTGGCCAGATCTTGCTACTGTGCATTTTCAACTTCAAAGACAGCAATAAACCTCTGGTCCCCATCATTGGAGAGAAACCCACTTGGGGTGAAAGGTCAGAAAGAGGTGGCAGTGCTAAGAAATGTCTCTGAATGTCAGAATCAATTAAAATATTACTTTATTTAAATTACTGATTTTGTGGCATTATTCTAATTCACGGGGTCTTTAAAGCCATGAATTCTCTTTGGAAATATTAGCACTAGAAAGCATTGGGTGCCTGAAAGCTGTGGGTTTAGGGGGTTTTATTACTGGTTTTTTTTTTTTTTAATCTGTCTGGTTTATAAAAGCAAAGATGTAAGGAACATCATGTACGACATGAAAGACAGATTCAAGACCCTTTCCTTGCTGCTTTTTAATCTGCTGCAATTACTGTAGATTCTTAACCCTGTAAGTAAAAACAAGTTGAAAACTCAGCTATCCCCTAAAAAGAAAAAAAAAAATCAACAAAAAAACCCAACCAACAGCTTTGATGCATTGGGTTTCAGCTAGAGACAGCCCTGGCATCACCTGCAGTGTGGTGGTAACCTGGGGGTCAGGCAAGCTTGAACTGCAGCATTAGGGTTGTTGTGAAGGCTATCAAGCTTTTCCTGTGAGCTGGTACTCCCCATGCTGCTGCCTGGGGCTCCCATGCTGCTGCTGCTGCTGCTGCTGAGTTTTCCAAGCAGCTCCTTCCCTGGTGTGTTTGGCACGGAAGAGTGGTACTCATCACCCGCTGGATTTGCCTTTTCTGGGCAGAAGGAGCTTTTACCTTCCTGCTTCACACTGCTGACAACTTTTCCTGAGCTGTTGTCATGGAAGTAATACCATTTAAAGAGAGAGATGTTTAGGCATGCCAGATTTATCTTACAATAGGAGTTGCTAGTGTCTAACGTTGTAGCCTGGTTTTGTCACAGACTAAGAAACTTGATGCAACATTTCACATTTTATTACATTTTATTTGATCCAGCAAACACATTTTGGTGCTCACTTAGTGTTCAAATCAGGTTTCTCTAAGTAACTGTCTGCTCTTAGCCTCATTTTTCTGATTGTGGTGCTCCATACTGCTCTAAAATACAATCTAGTATTTGTAGGAGTAGCTCTTTTACAGCAACCATTTACTAAACACCTCCTTGGTTTACAAAGGTACTTGAAAAACTTGTGTGGTAGCTGCCCTGGAGGACAGACAAATTGTCTTTTTAAGAATTTCCCCCAGTATTGCTATTTGGGTTTACTTAAAATTTAAATTAGACAAGAAGACCAATAAAAAAAAAATCAGAATTTTATTAAATAGGAACTTTGGGGTTTGAGCATTACAAACCCAAGGAGGCATTTACACTTTGGATTTTACAGTTGTGATAATGCACAGGGTGATTCAATCAGGCTGAATCTGCAATTTGTATCTTGGGGTCGTTTTTTTAAGCCAGAGGAATCATTATGACATTTATTTCAACCTTAAGTATAACAGGCTGTAGTTTTCACATAAGCTTGCTTTGTATGGAGTCCAGGATGTTTGGAATTCTAAATCTTACTTTCCCATCTAGTATTGCCTGTGTGAACCTCTTGCACAGGCAAATGCTTTCCCTGGCAGGGCAGGCTGAGGAACACTTACTGATGAGGAACGTGGCAGTGAACTTCAAAAGAAACCAAACATCAACCCCTAAAACACACACTGTTTGGAAGCCTGACCTCTGCTAACCTGACCCTCTGTTTCAGGGCATTTTGTTTGTTTTTGGATGCCGAGGGGTGGCTCTGGGTCTGCCGTGACACTGAGTGAGCACCAAACCCCATAACTGAAAACTCCTCAGGGATTAAGTGTTGATTATTGGAATATCTTGATTATTTTGTCTCGCTTTTTGAAACTTCTGGATGTGCTTAAAGCACATTACATTGGTAACTGTGTGAACTGGGAAGTGCACTGACAGCCAGCATCTCTCAAGAAGTGTCACAGACCTGCACAGAAAGTCTAGAGAGAAATGTAAAATACCCCTTTGTAGAAAAATAAAGTGGGGAAATGTAAAAAATGCCTTCTATACTTTTTTTTTCTTTCCATCTGTTACTTCCCTTAGCTTCTGGAATTAGGAAATTTGGTTGGGACATCGATATATGACTTTTATTTGTAATATTCTAACAGACCATTTACAGAGTCAGAGAATGAATTAGGTTGGAAAAGACCTCTGAGACCATTGAGTCCAACCTATGATTGATCACCGCCTTGTCAAACTGACCCTGGTACTGACTGCCGTGTCCAGTCTTTCCTTAAACACCTCCAGGGACGGTGACTCCACCACCAGCCCTTCCAGGGATTTATCAGGAAAATCAGGAAAATTTCTCAGAAAAAAAAAAATTTGCCCTCCTGGATGGACAAAGCATTTCATCATTTTTGGAGATATTTCTCCTTTCCAACCATTGGAGCAGGAATAAAACACACATCTGGTTCTTGCTGCCTTTTTGCTCAGCAGGGTAGGGAAGGACCAAGAAGGAGAGGGAGAGGAAGGAGCTCAGGTGTTGGGATCAGGGCATGGAGATAACTTGATGTGGTTCCAACCATAGGGAGGGTTTGGATCTGAGCAGCAAATGCTGAATGATGGCAGCACTGGTTTGGTTACTTCTTCCTCCCTTGTGTGAGGGTGTTTTATGCAACAATTTGTTCAAATGAAAACTAGAGCAGAATTTTATAAAGCTGGGGAAAGGGTAGTGCTGTGTAGCAGAACATCAGACTAGAAATCTCTAAGTGTACTAGGTAAAGGAAGTGCTGGGGGTGCAGGTCTCCTAATCTGCCAGAGATCTCAGGGAAATGCCAGTTGTGTTTGGGTTTGTGTTTGTGTGTTTATTCTTTGCATTGTCAGATGCCTCTGTGGCTGTAGGAGTGAGGCTGCTTCAGGAGCTTCAGAGAGGTATGAAAAACATTCCTTCTAAAAATACTGGGAAGCTCCCTCCACCCCCATTGTTTATTGGAAACTTTTCCCCTGTCTTAAGATATTTGATTATGGTGTAATGCAGCTAATTTAAGCATCTGTTTATCACTGCCTGGCTAGACTGAATGTGAAATTTCAATTGAATTACCTCCCAAGAGAGCTTTGAGCTCTGAGGGTAAAACAAATCATTTTCTCTCCATTCCCCTGGGATTGTCAATAAAAAGAATTCATCTAAATAGTTTACATGCGTTTTGAAATGTTGCATCTACTAGACTTGGTTTTGTTGTTAGTGGAAAATTGCCAGTGTGAATGGAATATTGGCTTTAGCTCGACTATGGCAGTGTTGTAACACAGTGGTACATGGTCTAGAAAGGCTACAGCTGTGAAATCATTTACATTTAATTCATATTTGATCAATAAATATGTGTGTTTTATTTTAGAACAGAAGAGAGCATATAAACCTAGCTTATTACAACCTCAGGCAGAAGATATCACCAGCCCACTAGCTTAAAAACATAGAATATCCTGAGTTGGGAGGGATCATGGAGTCCATGGATCATTGAGTCCCGTTCCTGGTCCTGCACAGGACAGCCCCAGGAATCCCACCCTGTGCCTGAGAGCATTGTCCAAATGCTTCTTGAGCTCTGCCAGACTTGGTGCTCTGACCACTTCCCTGTGGAGCCTGTTCCAGTGCACAACCACCCTTGGGGGAAAGAACCTTTTTCATGATAGCCAACCTGAATCTCCCCTGACACATCTCCATGCCATTCTCTCAGGTCCTAAGGGCTTCTCCAGCCTTTCCAGTTACCTGTTACAGTGAATTATTGCTGTGGGCTGCTGGTGGGACGTGGGGAGCCCCTCATCATCACCGCAGCTTTGTCTGCTTCTAAATATTTTTGTGTGCATACACTGTTAAACATATTTTCACTTACACAAGAAACAGTAGGTTTTCTTTTCTATTTGTCATTATGTCAACAAAAATCTGGGAGAGGGAAGAGTACAGGTTTTTCTTGCTCTGCAAAAAGAGCACTCACTTTACATCTTCTCTATAATTTTGGTAGTGTGAAGAGAGATTTTCCCTTCTCGTTTGCGTTACTTGGGTCGGAAGTGAAATTGCTGTCATCCACCTGCAGAAAACCTGCAGGTCTGATCTGTAGGTGATTTTACCCTGGCCTGGGCTGCTCTGCTTAGGGGCAGGTGCTACCTTCACTTCAGCTAGGATGTGTGGACATGTCCATGAGCTGCAGGCAACAATCCATGTGCTGGTGATGCCCCAGTGCCTCCCCAGTGCTCTCCCTGAAGGACAAACAAGTTCCCCTCAGCTGAGTTTGCTGACTGGGCAGGAGCCCTGCACTCTCAACACATAAAACTGTGGTCTACCTTTCCAGATGCAAAGGAGAACACAAAGATGAGTCTTTCTTATAGGAATGCCCACACCAGCCTTTGTGCCCTTCACCTTAGTCTCACCAGTGGAGCTTACCTGGGCTGCCATGTCCATGTTGAGGGTAATTAGATACAAGGAAGAAACTATTTACTGTGGAGTGGCAAGGCCCTGGCACAGGTTGTCTGGAGAAGCTGTGGCTTCCCCATCCCTGGAAGTGTCCAAGGCCTGGTTGGATGGGGCCCTGAACACCTGGTCTAGTGGAAGGTGTTTCTGCCCATGGGACAGTGTTGGAACTGGATGAGCTTTAAGGTCCCTTCCAACCCAAACTATTCTATGATTCTCTGAGTTTCATTCAAGCAGGAAAACTGCAATCCAGGAGTCAGATTGAAAGGTGAACTGACACTGAGTGCACCCCACACCAGCATGTGGGTAACCTGCACAGTGAGCAGACTGAAGGGAGGTGGATGGCAGAATTTGTTTTTCTGGCACTCTAAGATTGCCAGCAATTCAGATGAGAGTTCAAAGAAGGTCCAGCTGGCAGTAGAAAGATGCTTCACCTTTACACCAGCTTGGCATTTATGATTCAGATAGTTTAAAGGTTGCTTTTATACAGATACTTAGGCAGTGAAAAGAAACTTCTTTAAAGATCTTATAGTAGTGATAGCAATGAGGAGCTTGGAGGTGGCTGTGCAGAGTGAATGCCTGTTGATACCTTTGGAGTGGAAACGTGCTCAGACCTGCAGGAGCCAACCCAGGTGAGCAACTAAACCATGTAATCGCCCTGTCACTCTTTCAGGCTCCTGTCCTAGTTCTGTTTTTATTGATGATAAAAAAACATCTCTTTATATTAACTGAGATCATTTTAGATGACACAGCAGTTGGAATGACACTCAAAAATCAACAGTCCAAAAACAGCACAAACAGATGAAAGCTTTAAGAAATTTAAGAGTTCATTTGTTCGGGAGTTTGGTGTTTCTGTGGTCATTCGTATAGTTGGTTATGTTTAATGGCAAGGCCCAAGGAACTTAAATGCCATATATGTAGGCTGTACATTTTCTGACAGCTGTAATCAGCAGTAGTTCCTGCAATTGTCTCAGGGAGGGTTTGAAGAGAGAGGCAAAATTGCTTGTTTACTTGTCAATATTTTCTTTAGTATAGGGGGCTGACTGTTTAAAGACCTTGTTTGCAGAAGCAATAAAAGTTACTCACAGATGGCAACAGTATGGGAATGATTAAAGTTTTAACTTACAGCAACATTCATTGAAAAGAGCAAAAGCATAATTGTGATAAAGATAATTCTGGATTTTTTTTTCCAAAACAGTAGTAGACCAGAAGTCTGTAGGTAAGTTGAAGCTTTGGCCTGTGTTGTGAGATGCTAATAGTCCATATTTCCTTTCTGGCTCTAAATATGGAACTGTTTTGACAGTTTAAATATACTGTAGAGCGATTAATCCTGACAGGGTTGATAGTAACTTAAGAAAAACATTTTTAAACCCCAAAACTGCAGTTTATCTTAATGAGTAGCTCACACTGTCAACAGCACAGCCCTGTTACTGTGTGTAATAGGGTTTAGAGAATATCACGATGAGAAAGGACAGGTCTTGTAATTTGAAAATACATGACTAGAAGTAGAGATAGTCCCTTCCACTGAGCCTCCAGCCTGAGATACTTCACCTGTGCCTCTCTCACCTTGCTTCTAAACAATGTTAAGAACAAATTTATTTTTGAGATCCTTGAAATAAAATTATCATCTCTTAGGAGAGGTGTGCAAAGATGCCAGCTGCTTAAGATAAAATAGATGCAAGAGTTTGTGTAATGTTAAAAGTGAGTACCTACAGGAGAGCAATCTTGGAGCGTTTCCAGTTTCAAATAAGTCCTGTGCCACAAAAAGTCAGAAGTCTCCCTTGAATGAAGATCATTACCCTCAGGGTGCACGTTGGTCGCTCTTTAAAATTCTTATAAAAACAAAGAAATTAATTATCCAGTATAAAAATGGGACATACGTCTCCTGGCAAACATTCAATTAACTTTTTAGTGCTTGCTACTTAATGTTGTGTTTGACCACTCGAGCATTGAGAACGACTTTCCTTTGAGAGGGAGCTGGGGTGGAACGTGGCATTGGGCTGGAGCTCTGCTCCACTGGCCAGTCGGGGCTGGTCATCAACATTTTTCCCATGATCGTTGAGTGTGGAGCTAGTTATATTTTACTTATGCATGTGAGATGTAATTTGCTTTGGGAGAGGGTTGTTTTTGGTGTTTTGGGTTTTTTTTTTTGTAGGCTGGATGATGTTTTATTGAGAATATAATTTAGCTAGTTTTGCAATCATAGACTGGTTTGCAGTGGTTGAGCATGAACTACCAATTAAAAGCAACTGTATAATACTTGTAATTCCCATGACTAATGGGCTGAAAATATGGAGCTCTTTGACCTGGATCTAGTCCAAGCCAAAGATGTATTATGCCACATAGATCACATTTTGTACTGTTAAAATATCCAACAGTGCAAGTGTAAACCCCAAACCTTAAGAAATGTTGACTTTCGAAGGAAGAACTGACATGATGACGAATATATTTTAAGAATAATGCATGAGAAGAACTTGAATAACTGTGTTTTTGTAGAACTTTTACCTATTTCTGTGTACATTGGTATAATTTATAATCCGCTTTCATCATTAATCTCCTTCTGCTTTACTAGCAAGTGATTATGTACTGAAACAATTGGAAGGAAGAGATTCTCTGGGATTTTTATTGTGTGTGTGATGTCCTTTAGATTGGCAGTAAAAATCACACTGCTACAAGGTAAATATACTTATTAATTTTTTCAAGTGCATCCGGTGTATAAAGATTCTCAAATTGATCTTTGATTGTTGTACATTAATTTATATTTCTTTTTTCTCAAAAGGATCACTACATTGTGAAATTTGGGATTAAACTAAATAGCTGAGTTTTGTTGTTCTTCTAGCAAAACAAAATTAAATATCTGTGAGTTAAACTTAGTTGGTTGAGCTGCTAAATGATGTATAAATATGCAGGGGCCAAAGCTGATGTGAAGGAAAGTGCTCTGCTCGTTAAACGAGGGAGCGATTGTGTGTCAGGGCAGTAGGAGTTCTCTTGGAAACAGGGGAAATTATCAGCGTACCAGGACAGAATGCAAAGGTCGATCTGCTGAATACAAATAAAGTATTGAGCACCAGGTTCTGCCTCATGGAGCTGGCGCTTTTGGAACCGCTGTGATAAATGCACTGATAAATTCAAGGGAATGAGTGCTATTGCAAAAGCCTGATGAAGGCTAGAAAGTGTCCAGCTAGTAGGAATTGCACTGCTTGGTCAGGCACAATGAAATTAAATAGAATTTGCTTTAGTGAAATTGCATCAAGGATGATTAAAGGTGCTGCTGGGAGAAGGTGGCGATCACCTTCCACTGAAGCTACTTCAGTGACTCCATGGTTTACTCCTTATGTGTTTTGGCTTTTTCTCATTTTTGCTCGTTTTCTCTGACTTCAAGGCTCCTCTCCCCCTCCCGGTCCTTTCCACCTTTGTGCTGTGCCCCTGCTCCAAGCCTGAAAGTGACACCACGCTGCTTCAGAGAGCAGGGATCTCATCAGCACCATTCCTTGGGTCCGTGAGTTTGCCCAAACACATCAAGTCCTGTGTCCGCCCCTTACCCATAGATAGCATTCTTCATTCCCCCACTCTTTGATAAATATGTCTTGGGTCAAGATTTCGCCTTTTAGCTCCAGAAAGCTGATCCATATAACGCAGCACCATGTTCCCTCCTCAGCTGGGTGAAATGGAGTGGGCAGGTGGGAGCTGCTCCCTGCTCTGCCACATCTCTGCTGTTCGGATCCACAGTCAGGATTCCACTCTGTATCTAATTTTCCAGCTAAGTTTCCAAGCAGTTGCTGATCCTGAGCTGCTAAAACCACC
Source organism: Pseudopodoces humilis (assembly GCF_049639895.1). Taxonomy (NCBI): domain Eukaryota; kingdom Metazoa; phylum Chordata; class Aves; order Passeriformes; family Paridae; genus Pseudopodoces; species Pseudopodoces humilis. The sequence continues at coordinate 68,966,684 of NC_142204.1, read as the reverse complement.
CTGGTGTGGTGTCACAGGAGTCTCACCTCAAGGGCCGAACTGCTCGTTGGATGTTTCCTTGATGTAAAAGCTTGCAGAAGAGTCTGAGTCAAACTTGCTTTGGTTTTGCTTTGATATGTTTAGCATTTTGTATTAGTGTTTGGAAGCCTTTGGCCTCATGGGTGTTTAAAAATGAATTGTAAGAGAATTAACAACTTTCCAGTTGTTTTACTTTCTTAAAAAACAACAACAGAGCAGTGCTCAGGGCTGCAGGCAGCACTGAGACCTTTCTGTGCCCTGCTGTGTTTGCAGGGGATCTGAGATACCAAATGTGAAGCTTGAGTGACTAGAACTGGATTTTTCCCCAGATGGGCTGACAATGTAACCAGTCTTTTATGGTAAAATAAAACATGTGGTTACAGAAATACACATACATATATATAATCCATGTAACATCCCTGTTTTATCAAGATGAGACCATCTCATGACTTTTGTTTCCATTTGATGTTTAAATGATGCTCTGGTAGTGGGACCAGAGTTCTGTACTCCAAATAAGAAGAAAAATTATCAAATTAATTTAAGAACACCTCAGCACTGGAAGTGAAGCATATTTCCTCAGTGTGTATATTTTCTTGAAATATTTGTCATTTTACTTCTTCTGGTTAATGCTGGACTAAGGAGTGTGAGGAATATTTTTCATGATTGCAGTTGTTGGAGCAGTGCATGTGCAGAGCTGTGTTCGGTCATTTATTCCCTCTTCATTTTTGTAGCAATTGTAGCATGAACTAATTATTTTCTCAGCTTGAGATGTGTTGGAGTTGCAGTTGATAAGTGTTCATTTTACAGAAGAAGCTTTTTCAAGGAGTGACCTAAGCTTGGACATGGTGTCCTCTGCTCTGTTCCCTTCAAGGGCACAGGGAAGACTTGCCAGGGGGAGAAAAGGTTGGACAGTAAATTGATGCACCTCCCTTATCCATGTGTGAAGATCCAGGTGTAAAATTAATGCTGCCACTAATGAAATCGTCTTTCTGTGCTGGCACATCCCTTGAATTGCCCGGGCAACAGCAGTGGTAGCCGAATGGTGCCAAGTGTCTCAGAGGAGAAGCAGAGGTGTTTCAGCAAAGAAATCAGCACTCCACTAGGTTTAAATAATTTCTCTTTGCTTATCCTGGGAATCAAAGTCACCAAAATGCCACCTTCTCTCTGCCACTGACTCCTTTCCAAAGGATGTGCTGTTGGCTTGTATGAAGGGACCTTAAATACACCACAAAGCTTGAAACTTGCACCACAAATGAAGTAGTAGAAGTAGTAGTAGTACTACAACTACTACTACAACTACTACTACTACTACTACTACTACTAATAATAATAATAATGATAATATTGTTCCAGTTCCCTGCAGATTGAAATTGGCCCAGTAAATTTGATACCACATTTAGCTTCTGAGGTGATAATGTGTCAGATTACACTGTGTAGGTGTTTCTTGTGGCATGTCAGTAAAATAGAAACTAATATTCTGTATTGGCATTTCAGAAGATGTTTCTGCAGAGGGTGAAGCTTTCAGTGAGAATTTGAAGACTGGAAATGTTACTGTAAAGGTGACCATTCTGTGTACTTTTCATTATAGACAGCTGACTTCTATTATAGACAAAATGTTAACAGTTGAATATTTTGGTTTACAGTTATAGGTGGTAGAGGTTTGGGACATAAATAGGTGTTTTGTATGACAAAAAAAATAATTAAACTAGCACTTGAAAAAGTTCATTATCTCCATATTCCATAACTTCATTAGTTCCCTAAATTAATGCACCA